>NC_029787.2:109059882-109091811 GCF_000816755.2 Arachis ipaensis
ACACGTATCCTACATTGCCAAAGGCTCCTGAATACAAGCCAAAAATGCCATATCTTCAGAGGCTTCAGAAGGCTTCTGGTGCACGAAATTGTGTATGCCAATATTAATGGACTATTTCTCACAGCTTCGCACAACTAACCAGCAAGTGCACTGGGTCGTCCAAGTAATACCTTACGTGAGTAAGGGTCGATCCCACGGAGATTGTTGGTTTGAAGCAATCTATGGTTATCTTGTAAATCTTAGTCAGGAAATCAATTATAATTATCAGTATGAATTGCGGAGAATAAAAGAGCATGGATTAAATACTTGATCTGCAGTAATGGAGAATATATTGGAGTTTTGGAGATGCTTTGTCTTCTGAATCTCTGCTTTCTCCCTGTCTTCTTCTTCACACACGCAAGGTTCCTCCTATGGCAAGTTGTGTGTTGGTGGGTCACCGTTGTCAATGGCTACCATCCGTCCTCTCAGTGAAAAAGGTCCAGTCACCGCACGGCTAATCATCTGTCGGTTCCCACTCATGCTGGAATAGGATCCATTGATCCTTTTGCATCTGTCACTATGCCCAGCCCTTGTGAGTTTGAAGCTCGTCACAGTCATTCAATCCCTGAATCCTACTCGGAATACCACAGACAAGGTTTAGACTTTCCGGATTCTCAGGAATACTGCCAATGGATTCTAGCTTATACCACGAAGATTCTGATTAAGGAATCCAAGAGATATTCATTCAATCAAAAGTAGAACGGAGGTAGTTGTCAGGCACGCGTTCATAGGTTGAGGATGATGATGAGTGTCACGGATCATCACATCCATCATATTGAAGTGAGAATAAACATCTTAGATAGAAATAAGCGTGTTTGAATAGAAAACAGAAATAGTTGCATTAATTCATCGAAACACAGCAGAGCTCCTCACCCCCAACAATGGAGTTCAGAGACTCATGCCATCAAAGAGTACAAAATTCATATCTAAAATGTCATGAGGTGCGAAAATAGACCTCTAAAAGTTGTTTAAATACTAAACTAGTAACCTAGGTTTACAGAAAATGAATAAACTATGATAGATGGTGCAGAAATCCACTTCTGGGGCCCACTTGGTGTGTGGTGGGGGTTGAGACTTAAGCTTCTCACGTGCCTAGGCTGTTTCTGGAGTTAAACGCCAGGTTGTAACCTGTTTCTGGCGTTCAACTCCCATTTGTAACCTGTTTCTGGCGTTTGACGCCAGACTGCAACATGGAACTGGCGTTGAACGCCAGTTTACGTCATTTATCCTTGAGCAAAGTATGGACTATTATATATTTCTGGAAAGCCCTGGATGTCTACTTTCCAACTCAATTGAGAGCGTGCCATTTAAAGTTCTGTATCTCCAGAGAATCCACTTTGAGTGCAAGGAGGTCAGAATCCAACAGCATCAGCAGTCCTTTTTCAGCCTGAATCAGATTTTTGCTCAGCTCCCTCAATTTTAGCCAGAAAATACCTGAAATTACAGAAAATCACACAAACTCATAGTAAAGTCCAGAATTGTTATTTTTATTTAAAAACTAATAGAAATATAATAAAAACTAACTAAATTACACTGAAAACATACTAAAAATAATGCCAAAAAGCATATAAATTATCCGCTCATCACAACACCAAACTTAAATTGTTGCTTGTCCCCAAGCAACTAAAAACAAAGTAGGATAAAAAGAAGAGAATATACAATGAATTCCAAAAACATCTATGAAGATTAGTCTTAATTAGATGAGCGGGGCTATTAGCTTTTTATCTCTTGAATAGTTTTGGCATCTCACTTTATCCATTGAGGTTCAGAATGATTGGCATCTATAGGAACTCATAATTCAGATAGTTTTATTGATTCTCCTAGTTTAGTATGTTGATTCTTGAACACAGCTACTTTATGAGTCTTGGCCGTGGCCCTAAGCACTCTGTTTTCCAGTGTTACCACCAGATACAATTTTTTTTTCGCATATATTTTTTTTTTCTGCAAGCTTTTGTATTCACTGCTTTTTCTTGCTTCAAGAATCATATTTATGATTTTTCAGATTATCAAATAACATGTCTCCTGTTCATCATTCTTTCAAGAGCCAACATATTTAACATTTATAAACAGCAACTTCAAAAGACATATACACTGTTCAAGCATTCATTCAGAAAACAAAAAGTGTTGCCACCACATCAAAATAATTAAACTATTTTAAAATTCGAAAATTCATGTACTTCTTTTTCTTTTTTAGAAAACATTTTTCATTTAATAAAGGTGATGGATTCATAGGACATTCATATCTTTAAGACATAGACACTTAGATACTAGTGATCATATAGTAAAGACACAAATATAAATAAAACATAAAGCATAATAATCGAAAAACAGAAAAATAAGAACAAGGAGATTAAGGAACGGGTCCACCTTAGTGAGGGTGGCGTCTTCCTCTTCATGAAAAACCAATAGTGCTCTTGAGCCTTGAGGCATTAGTGGTTATGGAAAAACAAAAAAAAACAATGCTTTTTCCACACCAAACTTAGAAGGTTTGCTCATCCCCGAGCAAAAGAAGAGAGAAAGTAGTAGAAGAAGAAGAAAATGGAGGAGATGGGGGAAGAAGATGTATTCGGCCAAGTGGAAGAAGAGAGGGTTGTGTTGTGTGAAAATGAAGAAGGAAAGGTAGGGATCCTGTGGTGTCCACAGATCCTGAGGGGATCCTGTGGGGTCCACAGATCTTGAGGGGATCCTGTGGGATCCACAGATCAAGTGGGGTCAAGGACTTAACATCCCTGGTCCAATTAGGCGTGTAAAACGCCCTTGCTGTGCAATCCTGGCGTTTAACGCCAGACTGCTGCCTGTTTCTGGAGTTAAACGCCCAAATGTAGCTTGTTTCTGGCATTTAACGCCAGGTAGATGCTTGTTTCTGGTGTTAAACGCCAGCTTGGTGCCTATTTCTGGCGTTTAAATGCCAGAATACTCCCCCTCCAGGGTGTGCTGTTTTTGTTGCTGTTTTTCATTCTGTTTTTGATTTTTCAGTAGTTTTTGTGACTTCACATGATCATCAACCTTAAGAAGACATAAAATAGCAATAGAAAATAAATAGATATAATTAGATAACATTGGGTTGCCTCCCAACAAGCGCTTCTTTATTGTCTTTAGCTGGACCTTGCTAAGCTTTTAATCTAGCCTCAGCCTTGAGCACTCTTGCTCAACATTGCCTTCAAGATAGTGCTTGATTCTCTGTCCATTAACAATGAACTTCTCATTAGAATCAATGTCTTGAAGCTCCACATAGCCATATGGTGATACACTTGTAATCACATATGGTCCCCTCCACCGGGATTTTAGTTTCCCGGGGAATAGCCTGAGCCTAACAGTCCGTTCCAGGATTCTTTTTAGTTCTCTATTAGAGACTTCAGCTTGCCCATTTATCTGTGGATGGCATGGAGTTGCCACCTTGTGGCTAATTCCATACCGGACCACAGCAGAGTAAAGTTGTTTGTTGCAGAAGTGAGTGCCCCCATCACTAATTAGTGCTCTAGGGACACTAAACCTATTGAAGATATGTTTCTAGAGGAACTTCAGCACGGTCTTAGTATCATTAGTGGGTGTGGCAATGGCCTCTACCCATTTGGATACATAGTCGACTGCCACCAGAATATAAGTATTTGAGTATGATGGTGGGAAAGACCCCATGAAGTCAATACCCCATACATCGAACAACTCAATCTCCAAGATCCCTTGCTGAGGCATGGCGTAACTATGAGGCAGATTACCAGCTCTCTGGCAGCTGTCACAATTACGCACAAACTCTCGGGAGTCTTTATAGAGAGTGGGCCAGTAGAAGCCACATTGGAGGACTTTTGTAGCTGTTCGCTCACCTCCGAAATGTCCTCCATATTGTGATCCATGACAATGCCATAGGATCTTCTGTGCTTCTTCTCTGGGCACACACCTACGGATTATTCCGTCTGCACATCTCTTAAAGAGATATGGTTCATCCCACAAGTAGTACTTTGCATCAGTGATTAATTTTTTCTTTTGTTGCCTGCTGTACTCTTTGGGTATGAACCTTGCATCTTTATAGTTTGCAATGTCTGCAAACCATGGTGTTTCCTGAATGGCAAACAAATGCTCTTCCGGAAAGGTTTCAGAGATCTCAATAGAGGGAAAGGATGCCCCTTCTACTGGTTCTATCCGGGACAGATGATCAGCCACTTGGTTCTCTGTCCCTTTTCTGTCTTTTATTTCTACATCAAACTCTTGCAGAAGCAACACCCATCTTATGAGCCTGGGCTTTGAATCCTGCTTTATGAGTAGATATTTAAGAGCAGCATGGTCAGTGTACACAATCACTTTTGATCCTACTAAGTATGATCTAAACTTGTCAATGGCATAAACCACTGCAAGCAATTCTTTTTTTGTGGTTGTATAATTTTTCTGGGCATCATTTAAAACACGGCTAGCATAATAAATGACATGCAGAAGCTTGTTATGCCTCTGTCCCAGTACTGCACCAATGGCATGGTCACTGGCATCACACATTAGTTCAAATGGTAATGTCCAGTCTGGTGCAGAAATAACTGGTGCTGTGACCAGCTTAGCTTTCAGAGTTTCAAACGCCTGCAGACACTCTGTGTCAAACACAAATGGCGTGTCAGCAGCTAGCAGATTGCTCAGAGGTTTTGTAACTTTTGAAAAATCCTTTATAAACCTCCTATAGAATCCTGCATGCCCCAGAAAGCTTCTAATTGCCTTGACATTGGCAGGTGGTGGTAATTTTTCAATTACTTCCACTTTAGCTTGATCCACCTCTATTCCCTTGTTCGAAATCTTGTGCCCAAGGACAATCCCTTCAGTCACCATAAAGTGACATTTTTCCCAGTTTAAAACCAGGTTAGTCTCTTGGCATCTTTTCAGAACCAGTGTCAGATGATCAAGACAGGAGCTGAATGAGTCTCCATATACTGAGAAGTCATCCATGAAGACTTCCAGAAATTTTTCCACCATATCAGAGAAAATAGAGAGCCTGTATCTCTGAAAGGTGGCAGGCGCATTACACAGCCCAAATGGCATCCTTCTGCAAGCAAACACTCCAGATGGACATGTGAATGTTGTTTTCTCTTGATCCTGGGGATCTACTGCAATTTGGTTGTAGCCTGAATAGCCATCCAAAAAGCAGTAATAATCATGACCTCCTAGTCTTTCTAGCATCTGGTCTATGAATGGTAAAGGAAAATGATCCTTTCTGGTGGCTGTATTGAGCCTTCTGTAGTTAATACACATGCGCCACCCTGTAACTGTTCTTGTAGGAACCAGTTCATTTTTTTCATTATGAACCACTGTTATGCCTCCCTTTTTGGGGACAACTTGGACAGGGCTCACCCAGGGGCTATCAGAAATAGGATAAATAATCCCAGCCTCCAGTAACTTGGTGACCTCTTTCTGCACCACTTCCTTCATGGCTGGATTTAACCGCCTCTGTGGTTGAACCACTGGCTTAGCATCATCCTCCAATAGGATCTTGTGCATACATCTAGCTAGGCTTATGCCCTTAAGGTCACTTATGGACCACCCAAGGACTGTCTTGTGTGTCTTTAGCACTTGAAGTAGTGTTTCCTCTTCCAGTGGATTTAAAGCAAAGCTTATGATCACCGGAAAAGTGTCACCTTCTCCCAGAAATGCATATTTCAGGGATGGTGGTAATGGCTTGAGCTCGGGTTTAGGAGGTTTCTCCTCTTCTTGAGGAAGTTTCAGAGGTTCTTTCGATTCCTCTGAATCCTCCAAATAAGGCTGAACATCTTTAAAGATATCTTCCAGCTCTGATTCGAGACTCGTAGCCATGTTGATCTCCTCTACTAAAGAGTCAATGAGATCAACTTTCATGCAGTCTTTTGGTGTGTCTGGATGCTGCATAGCCTTGACAGTATTCAACTTAAACTCATCCTCATTGACTCTCAAGGTTACTTCCCCCTTTTGGACATCAATGAGAGTTCGTCCAGTTGCTAGGAAAGGTCTTCCTAGAATGAGAGTAGCACTCTTGTGCTCTTCCATTTCCAGCACCACAAAGTCAGTGGGAAAGGCGAATGGCCCAACCTTGACGATCATGTCTTCAATCACGCCTGATGGGTATTTAATGGAGCCATCACCAAGTTGAAGACATATTCGGGTTGGTTTGACTTCTTCAGTTAAACCAAGCTTTCTGATAGTGGATGTAGGTATTAGATTGATGCCTGCCCCAAGATCACATAAAGTTGTCTTGGTGCAATTACCCTCTAATGTGCACGGTATCAGAAAGCTCCCGGGATCCTTAAGCTTTTCTAGGAAGCTTTTCAGAATGACTGCACTACATTCTTCAGTGAGGAGAACTTTTTCAGTTTCTCTCCAATCCTTCTTATGACTCAAGATCTCTTTCATGAACTTGGCATAAGAGGGTATTTGCTCAAGTGCCTCTGCAAATGGAATCTTTATTTCAAGAGTCCTGAGATAGTCTGCAAAGCGAGTAAATTGCTTATCCTGCTCTTCTTGGCAGAGTTTTTGAGGATAAGGCATCTTGGCTTTGTATTCCTTAACCTTAGTTCCTGCAGGTTTATTTCCTACAGAGGTGGTTGGAGAAGCCTTTTTAGAGGGGTTGTTATCAGCACTTGTGTGTGTCTGATCCCTCACTGGCATTTGAATGCCAGAGTTAGAAGCTGGAGTGGCGTTGGACGTCAACTCCTTACTTGTTCTTGACATTTGAATGCCAGAACTGAGCTTCCATTGGGCGTTTGACGCCAAATCCCTGCCTGTTTCTGGCGTTTAGACGCCAGAGTTATTCCTCTCTGGGCTCTTACTGTCCTCAGAGGGATTTTGAATAGCAGTTTGTTCATTTCTTGGCTTTCTGCTGCCTTGAAGTGAGGTATTTAATATTTTTCCACTTCTTAATTGAACTGCTTGGTACTCTTCTGTTATTTGTTTTGATAACTGTTGTTCTGTTTTTTTCAACTGTACCTCCATATTTATATTAGCCATTCTTGTGTCTTGTAGTATCTCCTTGAATTCGGCTAGCTGTTTTGTTAGAAAGTCTAATTGCTTATTGAATTCAGTAACTTGTTCTGCAGAACTGAGTTCAGCAGTTACTGTTTTAGCCTCTTCTTTCATGGAAGATTCACTATTTAAGTACAGATGCTGATTTCTGGCAACTGTATCAATGAGCTCTTGAGCTTCTTCAATTTTCTTTCTCATGTGTATAGATCCACCAACTGAGTGGTCTAGAGAAATCTGAGCTTTCTCTGTAAGCCCATAATAGAAGATGTCTAGCTGTACCCATTCTGAAAACATTTCAGAGGGGCATTTTCTTAGCATCTCTTTGTATCTCTCCCAGGAATCATAAAGAGATTCATTATCTCCTTGTTTAAAGCCTTGGATGTCCAGCCTTAGCTGTGTCATCCGTTTTGGAAGCATTGATTCAGAAATTTTTCTGACAGCTGTTTCCATGTCCTTATGCTAGCCTTAGGTTGGTTATTTAACCACCTCTTAGCTTGGTCTTTTACAGCAAATGGAAACAGTAATAATCTGTAGACATCCTGATCTACTTTCTTATCATGTACTGTGTCAGCAATATGTAAAAACTGTGCCAGAAACTCTGTAGGTTCTTCCTGTGGAAGACCGGAATACTGGCAACTTTGCTGCACCATGATAATGAGCTGAGGATTTAACTCAAAGCTACTGACTCCAATGGAGGGTATACAGATACTACTCCCATATGAAGCAGTAGTGGGGTTAGCATATGACCCCAGAGTCCTTCTGAACTGTTCATTTCCACTTAGGTCCATGATGGAGAAAGGGAGATGATGCGGATTGCAAATAAATTTTTTTTTTTTGAGAACCGAAATTAAAATAAAATAAAATAAAATAAAATAAATGAAAAATTGACTATAAATTCGAAAATTTTAAGAAAAATAAATAAAAGAAAATTGAAAACTAAATTAATTAATTAAAAAGATTAGAAAAAGATGTGGGTGAGGATTTTCAAAAAAATGAAGAGAGAGAAATTGGTTAGGAAGTTTTGAAAAAGATATGTCTTAAAATTAAAGATACTTGTAAGAAAATAAAATAAAAAATAAAAAAAATAAAAAAGAAAAGATATGAAAAAGATTTGATTTTAAAATTTGAGATTAGAAAAGATAAGATAGGCTAGGTAAGAGAAGATAAGGAATTTAAATTAAAAAGTTTTGAAAATTAAATTTTAAATTTGAAAATTTAAAATTTTGAATTTTAAAATTTTGAACTTTGAAATTTTAAATTTTGAATTTTGAATTTTTGGAAAAGTCAACAATATAAGATAAGGATTTGAAAAAGATTTAAATTTTGAAGAGATTTGATTTTTTAAATTTGAAAATTTGAATTTTGAAAGTTGAAATTTGAAATTTGAAATAAGATAAGATAAGATTTTGAAAAAGATATGATTTTTTTGAAAAAGATTTGAATTTTGAAATTTTAAAACTAAGATAAGATAAAATAAAAAAAATTAAAATAAAATCTGAATTTTTAAAAGTAAAATTCGAAAAATCAATTAAAATAAAGGAAAAAGATATTTTTGAATTTAAAGAGGAAAGAGAAAAACAATAAGATAGCACAAGACTTAAAATTTTTAGATCTAATGCTCCTTGTTTTCGAAAATTTTGGAGGGAAAACACCAAGGAATACCAAACTTAAAAATTTTAAGATCAAGATACAAGGAAAACTCAATAACACTTTGAAGACTCACAAGAACAACAAGAACAAAAGAAAGAACACCAAACTTAAAATTTTTAGAAAACCTCAATAAAATTTTCGAAAATTATAGAAAGATTGACAAGAAAACACCAAACTTAAAGTTTGGCACAAGATTTAATCAAAGAAAAATTATTTTTGAAAAAAGATTTTAAAAAGAAGATACCCAATTACCAAGAACATAAACCAACGCTCTAGCCAATTGAGATGTAAATGTAACACTTGTTTTAAAGAAGTATTTTTAATAACTCAGAATAAATTTTTTCGAAAAATAATGTTTTGAAAAAGCACAAGAAAAACAAGAAAAGAAACAGAACAAGAAAAACTAAAGATCAAACAAGAAAAATAAACAAGAACTTGAAGATCCAGGAAAAACAAAGAACACAAATTCAAAAATTTAAAGGAAAGTATAAAATATGCAATTGACACCAAACTTAAAATATAAAACTAAACTTGAACAGAAAAAAAAAACTCAATTATTAGTAAAAAAAATAAATTTTCGAAAAACTTTTGAAAAAAAAATAAGGATTCTAAAATTTTAACAAGAACAATAATAAAAGACTCAAAGACAAATCACAGATTAATAAAGAAAAATAAAATTTTTGAAAGATTTTTGAAAAGAAAGTAAAAGACTCTGACCCAAAAGACAAAATCTTCCTAATTTAAGCAACAGGATGAACCGTCAGTTGTTCAAACTCGAACAATCCCCGGCAACAGCGCCAAAAACTTGGTGCACGAAATTGTGTATGCCAATATTAATGGACTATTTCTCACAGCTTCGCACAACTTACCAGCAAGTGCACTGGGTCGTCCAAGTAATACCTTACGTGAGTAAGAGTCGATTCCACGGAGATTGTTGGTTTGAAGCAATCTTTGGTTATCTTGTAAATCTTAGTCAGGAAATCAATTATAATTATCAGTATGAATTGCATAGAATAAAAGAGCATGGATTAAATACTTGTTCTGCAGTAATGGAGAATATGTTGGAGTTTTGGAGATGCTTTGTCTTCTGAATCTCTGCTTTCTCCCTGTCTTCTTCTTCACGCACGCAAGGTTCATCCTATGGCAAGATGTGTGTTGGTGGGTCACCGTTGTCAATGGCTACCATCCGTCCTCTCAGTGAAAAAGGTCCAGGTGCGCTGTCACCGCACGACTAATCATCTGTCGGTTCCCACTCATGCTGGAATAAGATCCATTGATCCTTTTGCGTCTGTCACTACGCCCAGCCCTTGTGAGTTTGAAGCTCGTCACAGTCATTTAATCCCTGAATCCTACTCGGAATACCACAGACAAGGTTTAGACTTTCCGGATTCTCAGGAATGCTGCCAATGGATTCTAGCTTATACCACGAAGATTCTGATTAAGGAATCCAAGAGATATTCATTCAATCGAAAGTAGAACGGAGGTAGTTGTCAGGCACGCGTTCATAGGTTGAGGATGATGATGAGTGTCATGGATCATCACATCCATCATATTGAAGTGCGAATAAACATCTTAGATAGAAATAAGCGTGTTTGAATAGAAAACAGAAATAGTTGCATTAATTCATCAAAACACAGCAGAGCTCCTCACCCCCAGCAATGGAGTTCAGAGACTCATGCCGTCAAAGAGTACAAAATTCATATCTAAAATGTCATGAGGTGCGAAAATAGACCTCTAAAAGTTGTTTAAATACTAAACTAGTAACCTAGGTTTACAGAAAATGAATAAACTATGATAGATGGTGCAGAAATCCACTTCTGGGGCCCACTTGGTGTGTGCTGGGGCTGAGACTTAAGCTTCTCACGTGCCTAGGCTGTTTCTGGAGTTAAACGCCAGGTTGTAACCTGTTTCTGGCGTTCAACTCCCATTTGTAACCTGTTTCTGGCGTTTGACGCCAGACTGCAACATGGAACTGGCATTGAACGCCAGTTTACGTCGTCTATCCTTGAGCAAAGTATGGACTATTATATATTGCTGGAAAGCCTGGATGTCTACTTTCCAACGCAATTGAGAGCGCGCCATTTGGAGTTCTGTAGCTCCATAAAATCCATTTTGAGTGCAGGGAGGTCAGAATCCAACAGCATCAGCAGTCCTTTTTCAGCCTGAATCAGATTTTTGCTCAGCTCCCTCAATTTCAGCTAGAAAATACCTGAAATTACAGAAAATCACACAAACTCATAGTAAAGTTCAGAATTGTGATTTTTATTTAAAAACTAATAGAAATATAATAAAAAATAACTAAATTACACTGAAAACATACTAAAAATAATGCCAAAAAGCGTATAAATTATCCGCTCATCAGCTTCCAAGAAAAAGTAGTTCTCTAAATTTTTAGATGTCTTCAAGAAGCTACAGATCAGCATTCTTTTTGCAGAGGCTCTTGAGCAAATACCCCTTTATGCCAAATTTATGAAAGAATTATTGACTAACAAGAGGAATTGGAAGGAGCAAGAAACCGTGGTGTTAACCAAGGAATGCAGTGCTATTATTCAACATAAACTTCCTGAGAAAATGCATGATCCAGGGAGTTTTGTGATTCCTTGCACCATTGGAGATGTCACCATTCAGAAAGCTTTATGTGATCTTGGAGCTAGCATCAATCTCATGCCACTTTCAGTAATGAAAAAGCTTCAAATTGAGGAGGTAAAACCCACTCGTATTTCTCTTTAGCTTGCTGATCTTTCTATTAAATTACCTGTAGGTGTTGTTGAGGATTTACTTGTGAAAGTAGGACCCTTTATTTTTCCTACTGATTTTGTTATATTAGACATGGAAGAGGATGTAAAATCCTCTATTATTCTTGGTAGACCCTTTTTAGCTACAGGTAGAGCTCTGATTGATGTGCAAAAGGGTGAATTAACCCTGAGGGTCAGTGAAGAACAGGTGGTCCTTAATATTTTTGAAGCTCTCAAACACCCTAATGATTCTAAAGGGTGTATGAGATTTGATGTTGTTGAACCACTTGTTCAAGAAGTACTGGAAGCTGAGGTACTTGATGACATTCTGGATCCTATTTCTGAGTATGAATTAGTTGAAGTTGATGATTCAACACCCCAGAAGGCACTAGTTCACACGCCTAAAGCAGAGGAGGAAGCCCCCAAGCTTGAGCTCAAACCTTTACCTCCTTCTCTGAAGTATGTGTTCTTGGGTAAAGATGATTCCTATCCAGTAATTATTAGCTCTTTCCTGAAGTCTGAAGAGGAAGAGGTGCTTATTTCAGTGCTCAGGAGCCATAAAACAGCTCTTGGGTGGACTATTAGTGACTTGAAGGGGATTAGTTCAACCAAGTGCATGCACAAGATACTTCTTGAAGATGATGCTAAACCAGTTGTGCAACCACAAAGGAGACTCAATCCAACTATGAAAGAGGTGGTCCAAAAAGAGGTAATAAAACTATGGGAAGTATGTATTATTTACCCTATTTCTGACAGTCCTTGGGTAAGTCCTGTGCAGGTAGTTCCCAAGAAAGGAGGGATGACAGTGATCAAGAATGAAGAGAATGAGCTTATTCCTACAAGAACAATCACATGATGGAGAATGTGTATAGACTACAGGAGCCTCAACACTGCGACAAGGAAGGATCACTTCCCCCTGCCTTTCATTGATCAGATGCTTAAGAGGTTAGCTGGTCATGCATTTTATTACTTTCTAGATGGCTATTCTGGATATAACCAAATTGCAGTGGACCCTCAAGATCAAGAGAAGACAGCATTCACATGTCCCTTTGGAGTATTTTCCTACAGAAGAATGCCTTTTGGACTTTGCAATGCTCCAGCAACTTTTCATAGGTATATGCTTTCAATTTTTTCTGATATGGTTGAAAAGTTTATTGAGGTATTTATGGATGACTTTTCTGTATTTGGTAATTCTTTTGAATCTTGCCTTAAGCATTTATCTCTTGTCTTAAAATGGTGTCAAGAATCAAACCTTGTTTTAAATTGGGAAAAATGTTATTTTATGGTTACAGAAGGTATTGTTCTTGGACACCGGATTTCAGGTAAGGGAATTGAGGTTGATAGAGCAAAGGTGGAGGTAATTGAAAAATTACCACCACCAACTAATGTTAAGGCAGTCAGGAATTTCTTGGGTCATCCAGGATTTTATAGAAGATTTATAAAGGATTTTTCTAAAATTGCTAAACCTTTAAGCAACCTGTTGGTTGCTGATGTTCCTTTTGTCTTTGATTCTGATTGTCTGCATGCTTTTAAAACTCTAAAAGCAAACCTTACCTCTGCTCCCATTATAGCTCCCCCTGACTGGGATTTACCATTTGAATTAATGTGTGATGCTAGTGATTTTGCTATAGGAGCTGTTTTAGGACAGAGGCATGGAAAGCTTGTACATGTCATTTACTATGCCAGTCTTGTGCTAAATGATGCCCAAAAGAATTACACAACTACAGAAAAGGAATTATTAGCTGTTGTGTATGTCATTGATAAGTTTAGGTCCTATTTACTTGGTTCTAAGGTTATTATTTATACTGATCATGCTGCTTTGAAGTATCTTCTAACCAAACAAGATTCTAAACCAAGATTAATTAGATGAGTGTTGCTCCTTCAGGAGTTTGATATTGAGATAAAAGACAGAAAAGGGTCAGAAAATCAAGTAGCTGACCATCTCTCCAGAATTGAGCCTGAACCAGGAGTACAACCACCCACAGCTGTGACTGAGACGTTTTCGGATGAGCAATTGTTCCTCATTCAGTAGGCTCCATGGTTTGCAGACATTACAAATTATAAGGCCATGAATTTTATCCCAAGGGAGTACAGTAGGCAACAAGTGAAGAAGCTATTGACTGATGCAAAGTACTACATTTGGGAGGAACCATACCTCTTTAAGAGGTGTTCAGATGGTATCATCCGGAGATGTGTTCCAGATGAAGAAAAACAGCAGATTCTTTGGCACTGTCATGGTTCTGAGTATGGAGGCCACTTTGGTGGTGAAAGGACAGCTACAAAGGTCATTCAGAGCGGGTTTTACTGGCCGACTCTCTTCAGAGACTCAAGAGCATTTGTGAAGCACTATGACAAATGTGAAAAAGCCACAAATCTCCCTGCCAACCATGAAATGCCACAGTAGGAGATTCTTGAGGTTGAGTTGTTTGATGTGTGGGGTATTGATTTCATGGGACCTTTCCCACCCTCATATTCAAACAACTATATTCTAGTGGCAGTTGATTATGTGTCCAAGTGGGTGGAAGCCGTGGCTCTACCCACCAATGATGCCAAGGTGGTAATGAGCTTTCTTCAGAGATATATCTTTAGCCGGTTTGGTGTCCCAAGGACACTCATTAGTGATGGTGGAAGCCACTTCTGTAATAAACAGCTGGACTCACTTCTGTAGAGATATGGAGTCCTTCATAAAGTGGCAACCCCCTATCACCCTCAGACAAGTGGACAGGTTGAAGTTTCCAACAGGGAACTTAAGAGGATTTTAGAGAAGACCGTCAGTGTTTCAAGAAAGGACTGGTCTAGGAAGCTTGATGTGCTCTCTGGGCATACCGGACAGCTTACAAGACTCCTATTGGCATGTCCCCCTATCAGTTGGTCTATGGCAAAGCCTGTCACTTGCCAGTTGAGTTAGAGCATAAAGCTTACTGGGCAATCCGATATCTGAATCTTGATTCAGAAGCTGCAGGAATCAAGCGAATGCTTCAGTTGAATGAGCTTGATGAATTCAGATATTCAGCCTATGAGAATGCCAAGATCTATAAGGAGAGAACCAAGTTACTGCATGACAAGAAGATTGCCATCAGAGTCTTTGAGCTAGGACAGAGAGTGCTTCTGTATAATTCAAGGCTCAAACTCTTTCTCAGGAAGCTGAAATCCCGGTGATCAGGACTGTTTGTGGTTACCAGAGCTTCACCATATGGTTATGTGGAAATACAGGAAGAGAATTCTCACAGGAAATTTACAGTGAATGGCCAGAGGTTGAAGCACTATCTTGGAGGCGAGATCGATCGCCAGAGGTCCGCTCATCTGCTGAATTAGCAGAACAGACCGTCAAGCTAGTGACGTTAAAGAAGCGCTTGTCAGGAGGCAACCCGACAATTTCGTATCCTTAGTTATTTTTCGTAGTAGTAGTTTTCTTACTTGCTTGATTTTTATTGAGTTTTTACTATTTTTCTGATCATGCAGCTATTTTATAACAGGGACTGAACACTTCAAGCAACTCACAAAAAAAAAATGGCACACGACGCGCAAGCGTCGCTGACGCGTACGCGTCATGTGTGTGCATGTGAAAAATTAAATTGGACAGAGAGTTGAGCAGGAGTGGGGCTGGAACCATGCTGGGCGCATAAGTCTCATCATGCGTACGCATCCCTGACACGAGCACGTCATTTGCTCAAATGGCCACTGGTATGCGAAATCGTGATCTTCAACAATGGCGCCAATGGCTTGGTGCTCTCAAATGTGAATCACACTTTGTCACAATTCCGCACAACTAACCAGCAAGTGCACTGGGTCGTCCAAGTGATAAACCTTACGTGAGTAAGGGTCGATCCCATGGAGATTGTCGGCTTGAAGCAAGCTATGGTCACCTTGTAAATCTCAGTCAGGCTGACTCAAATGGTTGTAGAGTTTTAATAATTAAAAGATAAATAGAACATGAACTAGGATAGAGATACTTATGTAATTCATTGGTGGGAATTTTAGATAAGCGTATAGAGATGCTTTCGTTCCTCTAAACCTCTGCTTTCCTGTTGTCTTCATTCAATCATTCCTACTCCTTTCCATGGCAAGCTTTATGTAGGGCATCACCGTTGTCAATGGCTACATCTCATCCTCTCTGTGAAAATGGTCCAATGCGCTGTCACTGCATGGCTAATCATCTCTCGGTTCTCGATCATACTGGAATAGGATTTACTATCCTTTTGCGTCTATCACTACGCCCAGCACTCGCGAGTTTGAAGCTCGTCACAGCCATCCCTTCCCAGATCCTACTCTGAATACCACAGACAAGGTTTAGACTTTCCGAATCTCAGGAATGGCCATCCATGGGTTCTGACTTATACCACGAAGATTCTAATATCTCAGACTCGGTCCTCTGTATTAGATATCTAAGAGATACTCATTCTAGCTTGTTTGCATGTAGAACGAAAGTGTTTGTCAGGCACGCGTTCATAAGTGAGAATGATGATGAGCATCACATAATCATCACATTCATCATGTTCTTGGGTGTGAATGAACATCTTAGAATAGGAATAAGCTTGAATTGAATAGAAAAACAATAGTACTTTGCATTAATTCATGAGGAACTGCAGAGCTCCACACCTTAATCTATGGGGTGTAGAAACTCCACCGTTAAAAATACATAAGTGATAATGGTCCAGGCATGGCCGAATGGCCAGCCCCCCAAGTCTAAGGAAAAAGACGTTCCAAAGATGTAAATACAAAAGTAAAAAGTCCTATTTATACTAAACTAGTTACTAGAGTTTACAAAAATGAGTAAATGACGCAGAAATCCACTTTCGGGGCCCACTTGGTGTGTGCTTGGGCTGAGCATTGAGCTTTACACATGTAGAGGCTTCTCTTGGAGTTGAACGCCAGTTTGTTACCTGTTTCTGGCGTTTAACTCCACTTTGCAACCTGTTTCTGGAGTTTAACTCTAGAATGCAGCATGGAACTGGCATTGAACGCCAGTTTGAGTCGTCTAAACTCAGGCAAAGTATGGACTATTATATATTGCTGGAAATCCCTGGATTTCTACTTTCCAACGCATTTGAGAGCGCACCATTTGGAGTTTTGTAGCTCCAGAAAATCCACTTTGAGTGCAGGGAGGTCAGAATCCAACAGCATCTGCAGTCCTTCTTCAACCTCTGAATCTGATTTTTGCTCAAGTCCCTTAATTTCAGCCAGAAAACACCTGAAATCACAGAAAAACACACAAACTCATAGTAAAGTCCAGAAATGTGAATTTTAATTAAAAACTAATAAAAATATACTAAAAACTAACTAAATCATACTGAAAACTATGTAAAAACAATGCCAAAAAGCATATAAATTATCCGCTCATCAGCCACCCATGCATGCGCGTCCCTGACGTGTACGCGTGACATTGAAAAATCGACGTAAAAGGGTGCATGGCCGAAAGTTGTGATGGTGTGGGGCTGGAAGTGTGCTAGAAGCACAAAGTTGATCACGCGTACGCATCCCTGACGCGCACGCGTCATCTAAAAATTTTGATTCCCATACCACGTGAGCAGAGAGTTGTTCGTGCGCGCGGCCGCCTTCGCACGATTCGCACAAAACCAAGTCCACGCATACGCGTCATCTGAACTTAACGCGATCCATGCGTACGCGTCGCATGCGATGCCCAAATTAAACCCCTCAGCGCCTGAATTCAAATCCTCCACCCCCCAATCCTAATTCTCTCTCGTTCTTTTATCCTTTTATTATTCTTTCATCTTACTATTTGCTTTTGTTTTCTATTCTTCTTTGCTTGAGGACAATCAAACCTTTAAGTTTGGTGTTGTCGCTACGCTTATGGCTTCTCTATTTTAATAGCACCAAAGGAAGATAAATGTTCTTCATGGAGGAATGAGATGGCCACCAGCATAACTAAGGTGGTTGAGTTCCTCTCATTCTATTTCTCTTCCATTATTATTTTGTTGTTTTCTGTTTTCTGTTGTTTTGCCTGCATGATCATTAGTATTTTCAGTTATTAGAATTAGTTTTATTCTGTTATTTGTCTCATGTACCGCTCACTGAACTTGAATCTAAAAAGAAAAAGAAAAAGAAGTGATATATTGCATGAGAAATTGAGTTTATATTGAAGAGTAGTCTTATTCACTTACATGTGGTGGTATTTTCTGTAACTCTGAATGCATGACATGAACAGTGCATATTTAAATTTGAATCAAAGAATGTTGATGTACTAGGAACAGGGATTTAGAGAATTATTATGACTTCTCTTAAATAAGTAAAAGTTTAATCCTTGAAGCAAAAGAAACAACATTAAAAATAATTATTCAAAAAAAAAAGAAGAAAATCCAGGTCCAAGGCCCTAAGCATCAATGACTAGGGAGGTCAGACATGATTAAAAGCTCAAAGAGTTGTTTCCCTAGTTACATGCTTGTGGTGTTCTTGTGTTAAGTAATCCTTGAGACAAAATATTTAGAGTCGAGATCAATTGCAATCAACAAGAGTATGCAAAAGGCTTTGAGCACCACTGTCTGGGAGTAACTGAAAGAAAAATCAGAACTTCAAAAGAGTTCCCCAGTTAAGTGCTTGTGGTGTTTCTGTGTCAAGTAAAACTTGAGACAAAACATTTAAAGTCACGGCTAGGCTCAAGGTGCAAAGCACCAAAGAAAAGAAAAATTGCTATGTTCAAGGGTTAAATTGAGTTACAAAAGATTAGAGAATTCATAATATTATCCGGATTCTAATTCCGAATGACAGTAACATTCTTCTGATTCAAAGGAGAGTGAGATGCCAAAACTATTCAGGATTGCAGTTGTAAACCCCACTATAAGAAGAGACATGAGCTTAATCGAACTCTCATTCTCATGCAAATTCACATTCTAAGCCTATATTATTTTGGTTGCTTGAGGACAAGCAACAATTCAAGTTTGGTGTTGTGATGCGTGAGCATCTTTCCTATCTTTTCCTAGTGAATTTGCATTTAATTTGTTAAGTGTTATCAAGAATTTATTATCTTTCAGCCACTATCGATGCTACTTTGAGTCTTGTGTAATTTTGTTTATTTTAGGTAGCATTCGGATGAATTTGATGGAGTTTCTGCAGAGAAAGAGAAGAAACCAAGGAGCTGACCAGCGAGGAGTGACGCGTACGCTTAACTAACGCGTACGCGTGATTTGGAGTTGTCCATGGCGACACGTGCGCGTACCTAATGTGTGCACGTACCTGACGCGTACGCGTGACACGCGAAAAAGACCATCGACGCGTATGCGTAACTGACGCGTACGCGTGACATACGCGACATGTAGAAAACGCAGAAAATGCTGGGGACGATTTCATGCCAAGTTCGACCCAGTTTTCGGCCCAGAAACGTAGACTAGAGCCGGAGGATAGCAGAAATTCAAGGGAGATTCACACAAGAATAATTATGCCCACTCCAAGTTAGGCGTGGACCCTACGAAGCAAGTGGTCCCCATCCATCAATTGAAGACATGCTGATTGCTTTAATTAATTCTGATTTAAACTTTAATTTTTATTATAAAATAGGAAAAGATATTAGTTTAGTTTTAGAAGATAGATTTTAAATTAATTAGGATTAGATATAAAAGGGGATTCCAACAGGGGGGTTCCAAGACAACATTATTCCATTCCAATTTTGAATCCTTATTTTCTCTGAACCATGAGCAACTAAACCTCCACTGTTAAGGTTAGGAGCTCTGTCTATTGTATGATTGATTTTATTGTTTTTCTATTTTAATTCATGTTTTGATTTATAATTCAAGAATTATTTTCATTCTTTATTCTATGAATTTGGGTGGAACGGAAGTATGACCCTCTTTCTAATTGTGTTCTTGTATAACTTGGAAAAGCTCTTTACTTGAACAATAGCTTGAAAACAATTTCTCCTAAATTTTGATTATCTGGACTTACCGGGATACGTGACATATAATCCTCTTATATTTGGATAATTAGGATTTATGTGGCATATAAACTAGAATTAAGCTTCACCCTCTAATTGGAATTAATTGATCAAGGAATTGGCAGTTGATGAATTTTAGAGGAGACTAGGAAGGTCTAAGGAATTAGGATCTAGTCACACATAGTTTGCCATGAATTAAATCTTGCATGATTAAAATAAATTAATAAGAAAGTCAATCTAGAAATTAGATAACTCTGAAACCTTAACTGCCTTCTCCATACTTTATTCCCAACTTATTTACTTGCTCTTTTAATATTCTTTATATTGTTTAATGTCTTTTAAACACCCAACACTATTTTCTGTTTGCCTAACTGAGTAAATTAATCAAACATTGTTGCTTAGTCCTTCAATCCTCGTGGGATCGACCCTCACTCACCTAAGGTATTACTTGGTATGACCCGGTGCACTTGCCGATTAGTTTGTGGGTTATAAATTCCACACCACTGCCCTTTTAAATTGCTTTAGGAGATATTTCTGCTTTTTGTCTCATCACTAGTCAAGAGACATTTTCCTTTTGTCTCGTAACCAATGAAGATATATTTTTCAATTTTGTCTCCTTCGAACAGAACCAGAAATTGAGTAGAAAAGAGAGAGAGAATCACACCCAGAAGTATCCTGGTTCAGCTGCTAAGTGCAGTGCAACCTACATCCAGTCTCCATCACAACAATGATGGAATTTCACTATAATCAAACAAATTACAGACACCAATTCTCCCTAGGAACTACCCTTCCTATCCGGGACAAGTCCAGAATCTATCCCCAATCTTGAACTTTACTTGGCCACCTACCAAGCTTTCAACTGCTAAGTGCTAACCCAACTTGCAAGGGGATTCCCACAGAATCATGATACACAACACAGATGTACAAAGGACCTCTAAGACACCTATGGCTTTTTCTTTTAATTTTGTATCTCTGTCTTTTTTCGCTCTATGGCTTTTTCAAACAAACCTCACTGTTTGCCTTTTTCCATGAGACTCAAGACTGACAAAACTAAAGAAAATACAAAATGAAACACATTGAAGGAGAAGATCTTCTATTAGCTTGGGTAGCTATGAGAACTCTGTGCTCACTCTTTTCTCCTTACTTCAAGCATTGGCTGTTCACCCTTATTATAGAAGGGGAAGCCTCCAAGGTTGAAACGGTTGAACCGAGCTAATCTTCTTCTTCTTCAATACCAAACCGGTTTGGCCAGAGAGAGAAGAGAGAGAACCGAATGTAAAATCCAACATGCAATTACCTCTTCCTCATCCCTTCTCACCAAGCTTCATCAATCCGGGCCTTCCATCTTGACTTGCTCCCCAAGAAGGATTCCTGACCCTTGATTAGTTCTTGATGCTTGACAGCTCCATCTGCTCTATCTTCTGCCTCTTTCTCCACGTAGCTATAGTAGCTACCTTCTGTGATGGTTAATCAAAAGTAGAGACGAGCCATGCCCAAGGGATCTTCTTCTCTGACCGAATTGGATCTCTTCCATTCTTGGATATGGAGAGCTTGAGACTTCTTCACCACTTCTTACCCTTAGTGGCAAAGATCTTAGCCACACCCTACTGTAGATCTTCTTTCTGCTAAGGACATCATCACCTTAGTGCTTTCCTTGCTTCTAGCTTTACTGCTACAGTGCTTCTCCTCTGATAACTTGCTTCCTCTTCTTTTTTGTGACATGACCAAAAACTAAAGCAAAGAGAAGAGAGAGAAGAGAGAGAATGCAGAAAAGCTTTCAATGGAATTAAGAAAGAGAATTAAAATGAATTAAGTTTCCAAAATCCCATGCCTAGTAATGTGTGAGAGTAATGATAGCAATCAAATCAATTTTAAAAATTCTCTCTCACATTACCAATGCTATTAATGCAACTTAATTGAATTTTGAAATCCATTCAAAAGAGGGGAGTTGGTGTCCGTGGAAAGCATGCAGCCTTTGCTTTCTTTCCTTTTCAATTTCGGACCAAACCATTGTTGGTCTTTCAACAAGGATTATTTTGGGCTTGCTCAATAAATTCTGGCCCAACTTATGTTGCCTAAAATAATTCAGTCATATATTAGATAGGATTTTTGCACAAGGCTGAATTTATTTTCTTAGCATATTTAGGCTTGTCATTTTTGGCCCAAAACAAAATCTGCACAATACAAAATTATTAATCAACTAATGTGCATTAACATTTAAATTAATAATTTTGTAATTAATTATTTTAATAATATTTGATCATCATCAAATTAATTTGGAGTTTTCCAAACTCATCATAGTGAAATAACGCAATCAAAACTTGCAATAAAATAGAGAATCTTCATACAATCAAATAATTATCAAACAATCTCAGCAATAATTTCTCAACAAAATAGTCAACAATGCAGCAATTATTACAATTAGACAATTCTAAACACTACAACAACTCAAAACCAAATGTATTTAATCTAACCTAACTTAATCAACCTAAATCCACTAAGATTAGAAAACTAAATTGAACTAATTTTGAAACTGATACAAAATTAAAACTGAAATTCTAATCAAACCTAAACTAAATTAAACTAAAATTAAAGAAATTGAAAAATAGTTGTTCAAGAACCTGTAATGAAGAACAGAGCAAAAAATAAGGAAAGAGGTGGATGTTGCAGCGGTGGTCGCCAAAGTTACAGCTAAGCTTGCTGGAATGAAGGGGACTACTACAACTTCGGTTCTGTGTCAATGAGACAGAGAGAGCAGGAGGCAACAGTTGAGCCAAAGAGGAAAAAAATGGAAGAAAGAGAAGGGGCTTGCAGTGGTGGCAGATGGTGGTGACGGCACCACTGGAAGGAGAAAGGGGGAGGGAAATAAGGAAATAATAGTCACGCAACCATAATCAATAAACAGGAAATAATAGTCACGCAACCAAATAAACCTAAACAGAAAACATAAAATAATAACCAGGCATTCAAACCTAAATCCGCTAAACTAGAATCAATTTTCAGGCACTTTCAACGATAACCATAAACAGAAAATACATGAGACTCAACGTGATACTTACCTCGTGCTGCCATCAAGCCAAATCTTCAACCGTACGATGGAAGGTGGTGGAGGGTCATCAGCTGCCTCACTTCCGTGGCTAAACTCCAGGGCCGCAGCATCCATCGCTGGAGACGATGTCGCCGTGGATGCGGGCTGCTAAGCGGTAGGAAGCGGCAGCGTTGCCGTAGACGGAGGCACGTAGTTGGGGTTAGAGACTGATGAATCGATATTTTACGATATATTTTGGTTTGATTTGAGTGGATTCTATCACATAAACCCACATTTATTCACCTAAATAGCATACTTTTGAGATTTCTTCCTAAATTGTGCTTGAAAGTGAAAACATGCTCTTTTGTGCTTAATTTAGTCAATTTTATTCACTTTAATCCCATTTGGTGCCTTGATGTATTTGTTAAGTGATTTTCAGGTTTTCAAGCCAAGTATGGATTGAAGAAGTGAGGAAAAGAGCATGCAAACGGGAAGAATTCAAGAAATGAAGGATTTGGAAAGCTGTCAGCCCTGACCTCTCCGTACTAAATTAGTCATAACTTGAGCTACAGAGGTCCAAATGAGGCGGTTCCAGCGGCATTGGAAAGCTAACATCCGAGGCTTCAAAATGATATTCAATTTGCTATAGTGGACATAAGTCTAAGTGTGCGTACACACAAGTTAGGATTCAGCATGTGTGCGGACGCACACATCTGTGCGTCCGCACAGGTCCCTGCACGTTACCTCATTAATTGCAACTCGCTGGCAGCGATTTTTGGGCCCCCAAAACCCAATCCAACTCATTTTTTGAAGCTATTTAAGGACAAATTGAAAAAGGATGAAGGGGGCAATTAGGGTTAACTTTTATGATGTTTTCTCTTAGTTTCTCAAGAGAAAAGCTCCCCCCTCTCTCTAGAATTAGGTTAGGTTTAGTTTAATTTCCTTTAATTTCTGTCTTTAATTATGTTTTAATGTATTTTCATTTATGTTTCTTTACTTTATTATCTTACTTCTCTTAGTTCTTCTTCTTAATTTCTCTTTTATGTCACTTTTCATGTTATGAATACTCTTTGTCAATTTTAATTTCATTTAATGCAATTTACGTTTCCATGTCATTTATTGCTTTCTTTAGTTGTTATTGTTATTTTCTTGCTTTGGTAGCTTTAGAATTTATTTTAATTCATTTTAATATTATTTTATTTTCATGCACACCAAGTGTTTGATAAAATGCTTGGCTTAGTTTTCACTTAGTTTTTATTCACTCTTGCCTTGAAATTGTTGACTTTGGTGAACCTTGATTCATTGATGTCCATTCTTGTTTGATACATTAGAGTAGTTAGTTGATTTGGTCTCCCTTGACTCTATGTGACCCCTTAGTGTTGACATAGGACTTAGGATTGAAATTAACTATGCCTATTTGACTTATCTTCGATGTACGGTTGACTAAGTATGATTAACTCTTCATAATCATCATGTGTTTGTGGTCAATGACTATGATAGGTAGCCTTAGTCCTCAATTACTTGCCAAGAGATGTTTTGCATTTGAAGTTTTATTGCTTTGACTTTTACTTGCTTTCATTTACTTTCTTGCATGTTAAGTTACTTTCTTGCCATTTTCTTTCCTTGCATTTAATTGCTTTAATTCTTATTGCTTTGATGTTTAATTTCTTGCACGTTTAGTTTTCACACTCTTGGTTGAGAAATTGGGTGTTTGGGTGGATTTGAGTTGTGGATGTCCATTCCGCATTGTGTGAGAATGGTTAATTGATTTGGTTTCCATTGACGCTAATCTTTCACTAAGTAATTAATGAGTTGACTAGGACTTATGGATTGAGATCAATTACACCTTTTGACTAATTCTCAAGGAAGATTGACTAGTTTGGATTGCTTCCACACAATTGCCATGTTTGTGGTCCATAACTAGGATAAGAAACCTAGATTACCCACTCCTTGCCAAGAGTTGCCATTTACATTCCTTGCATGCTCATTTAATTCCTTGCTATTTACATTGCCTTTCTCTCTTGCAACGACCCGGGAGCTAAATACTCTCGGTTATTTTGTATTGACTTTATTATTTGATCTTGAGAATTCATTGTTGGTTTGGACTATGCTACCAACGAATTGATTCTTGTTTTGATTGATTCCGAACCATACAATAATTCTTATTGTCAAATTTGGCGCCGTTGCGGGAAGTTGCAATGGTGTATGTTTTTTGCTATTGTAAATATGTTAATATGTAAATAGCTTGCTTTTTGGTTGTCTTTGTTGATGGTTAGGATTGGGATCCTAGAGGACATTGGACATTCTAGCATTTGTGGGAAAATCAAGCACAAGCCACCATAGCGAAGGCTCTCCCAATTGTCTAACTTAAAGACATTAAATAAAAGTTCTTGGTAACATTGTTCTAACTTTTCTCTTTTTGTATATATTTTGCCTTAATTGCATCTTTGTTTGATTAGTTAGTTTAGAATTAGTTTAATTTTGAGAATTATTGGGTTAATTTTGGTTTGGATCATGAATTTATGGGTTCTTGCATATTTTGGTGTTGAATTTTGATTGAAGTAAGGTCTAATACCTTAGAATTTTGAAGAAAAATTTTTGAAAAATAGGGCATCTGTGCGTACGTACATACTTGTGCGTGCGCACAAAACGTGTATTTTCTTCTTCTTGTGTGTGCGCACCGACCTGTGCGCACGCACATGCATGATTTTGCCCTCTGTTCGCAGCGCTAGCACGCCTTGTGCGCGCGCGTTCCCCTGTTTTCTGCGACCTGTGCGTACGCACACATGCTCTTTTTCGCACTCTCTGTGCGGCCGCACAGACATGTGCGTCCGCATGCCAACTTGCAACCACTCTGGTAGGAGCATTGGCACAGCGTGTGCACGTGAACCCCTGTCCCTTACACTCTTGCGCGCGCGCACGGACCTGTGTGCGCACGCACACATGATCCTTTCCAAAAAAAAAAAAAAAAAAACCTTCTTCTGTGCATGTGCACACCCTTGTACACACGCACACTTCTTACTCCCTCTTCTACCAGGAGCGCTCGCATAGCGGGTGCACTCGCACACCTTCCCCTTTCCTCATAGTGTGCGCACGCACACACCCCTGTGCGTGCGCACGCCCCTGTTTTCTCACTATGCCTCTTTTCTTCTCTTCTTCTCTTCTCTCCTCTCCTCTTCTTCTCTTTCACCCTATTTTCTACTTGTTCTTGTTCATTTTGTTTGCATTCCGTTTTTATTTTGGTAATTATATTAGCTTTAGTTTAGTTTTTTGACAAATAAATAAGTTGCAAGTGTTTGTTTAACATTGATTGGGTTGCTTCTTGCTTGAATTTGGTTTCAAGTTTGATAAATATGTGCACTGAGCATTAAAAGCCTTGTTTAAATGCCTAGATGAATTGTGAGTTTGATTCATATGTTGTAGCTACCATATGCATTAAACTTTATCCTTGTTTGGCATCTTGAATTGTGCACTTTCACTTTGGTGAATTGAGTTGAAATTACTTGTTCATCTTGGTTTTCATATCATATGGGTCACATGTCCGGTACTTGTTTCTTTTTAATGCTTTGCATTTGTTTGAGTGACTTAACTTTATTGCTATCAAGTGTATCTTTTTTTGTAACAAGTACCTATACCATGTGACTTTTTTCTTGTGTTTCATGATGAATAAGTAGTTTCCTTTTCATTAATGGATCGGGTGTTGTTTATTATGCTATTTTATATCACTCTTGAGCTTTCACTTGCACAATTTCAATATCCAATATTCTTAATTCAATTCACTCTTGTTGCAATTGCCTAAGTTTGCTTGTGTTTGATTGATGCTCATTTATTGCTTGCTTCTTAGGCTATTTAGTTGAGGAACTCATGCTTACTTTTTCATTGTGTGGATGCCACATTAGCCGGCCGTTGTGTGTATTCCATACCACTATGCGAACTTCCTCAATTAGATGCTTATTCACTCTTCCCTTTTACCCTTTTGTGCTACTTGACCTATGAGTCCTAACTATACTTTGCTCTTCTTTTTTAGGATAAGACATAAAGGCAAGGAGTCGGGAGAGGATGGGGACACCGAGGAGGGAGATGCCGAGCATACATGGACTTGGCAATCTCCACACAACCCAAGCCCCCGCATCCGCCAACCGAAGGTGGAGCTCTTGAGAGACATTTTCCCCAGATTTTGTTTGTGCATGGAGGACCGTGCAATGCTTAAGTGTGGGGGAGGATTCGCCATTTTGGGGTGTAAACTTTCTTTTCCCAAACACCTTGCACTTTATTTTTACTTCTTTTAGTAGATTTCTTGTATATATTTGGAGTGATTTTGATTATTGCATTGCATTTCCTTCTAGTATATATGTCTTAGACTGTTCATAGTTTATATCTATTATGTTTTGCATCTTTTTCTTAGTATATATTTTATAGATAGAAATTGTGATTGGATGACATGAATAGTATAGCACCTAGTTCAATTTTGTCCTAATTGTTCATGTTAATTTTTGCTTGTTGAAAATTAGGAATAGAACTAGGAAAGATTTTGAAATTGCATCCTGATAAACCTCTATTTCATGGTTTATCTTGTGCTCAATTGAGTGGTTTTTATCAACTCTTTACCCACTTATTCATACTATTTGCATGGGTTTACATTCTCCTTCCTGATTTTGTGCTATGATTGAAAACATGCTTCTTTGACCTTATATTTGCTAATATTAATCCTCTCTTATTACCATTAGATGCCTTGATATGTGTGTTAAGTGATTTCAGATATTACAGGGCAGGAATGGCTCAGAGGATGGAAAGGAAGCATGCAAAAGTGGAAGGAATACGAGAAGTTGAAGGAACTGCAAAGCTGTCCAGCCTGACCTCTCTGCACTCAAACGGCTATAACTTTAGCTACAGATATCCAAATGACGTGGTTTCAGTTGCGTTAGAAAGCTAACATCCGGGGCTTCGATTTGATATATAATATATCATAGTTGCCCTGACACTAGGTGACGCGACCGCGTGCTCCATGCGGACGCGTCGCAGTGACGGAAATTCAACATGTTTGAATTCGCAACCAGCGAATTCTGGGTTGTTTCTGACCCAGTTCTCGGCCCAGAAAACACAGATCAGAGGCTATAAAGTAGAGGAATGCATCCATTCATAAGGAGACTTTCATAATTCACAATTTTAGGAGTAGATGTAGTTTTTAGAGAGAGAGATTCTCTCCTCTCTCTTAGGATTAGGATTTAAGACTTCTCTTAGTTTTAGGAGTGACTCTCAATCTCAGGTTCTTTATTTTTATTTATTTTTGCAATTTAATTCATGAACTCTTCCATGTTACATATGATCTTCTTTGAATTAATATTATTTGAGGTATTTCAGTTATTATTGCTTTCTTTTATTTACATGATTATTGCTTCCCATCTGGAGGCATTTTTATTCCAGTAGATTTATTTTCCTTGTTTTGGTTAAGAAATCAGTAACTCAGGAGTTATCCAATTCAACAGCATAATTGATCATTGTTATCTTTGTTAATTTGAGCTTCAATAATCCCAATCTTTTCTTAGGAAATAAATAGGATTTGAAGATCAACTTAATTAATCCCTTGATATTCCTTTATTTTAGTAAAGGTTAACGAAGAGGAATTAAGATTCAATTGTCATCATCTTTGATAAGGATAGCTAGGATAGGATCTCTTATTTCTTATACCTTGCCAAGAGATTTTATTATTATTATTTTATTTTACTTGATATTCAACATACTGCTCCCTAATTTCTAAAACCCCTAATTTACAAACTCATAACCAATAATAAGAACATACCTCCCTGCATTTCCTTGAGAAGACGACCCGAGGTTTGAATACTCGGTTATCAATTTCAAAGGGGTTTGTTACTTGTGACAACCAAAATGTTTGTACGAAGGGATTTCTGTTGGTTTAGAGACTATATCTACAATGCGACTGTTTTTATAAAATTCTTTACTGGCAAAAATCCTAACATCACATCCATCACAACATACATACATACATACATACATACATATAGTAAATAAGTTTTGGTAAAACAACAAAGAATTTTCAAGAAACCCCTTTTTAGGGCATTCCATTGATTATATTTGAAACTTGTTTTTGAACTTGCTTGAAGTATCTTTTTATGGAACATAGAAAAGAGATTGAACAAATACCAAGTGAAATTTGAGCTTTAATTGTGTGGTTGCACATTTTCAATCACAATTTTTTGTTCTTGTGTGATAAACTCCTTTTATGATTGTGATCTTAGATTTGCTTTAGTCTATATGTCCTACATTTGTTGTTTTGGATTGTATTTAGTATGATTGAGGCCATCTTTGTATAGCTCACTAACCCATATGGCCAACCCTTGCATCTATCTTTGTAAACCACTTTTTGAGCCTTTAATTCCCCTTTGTTCTCATTATAAGCACATCATTCACCCTAAGTGAAAAACCATTATGTCCATTGATTGTATCTTTGATTAGCTTGGGTTTGAGTGTGTGTGTGTGTTAATCAAGTGTGGGGGGAATTTGTGAGAAATATTGGTAGTTAGTTAACTTTGGGTGTTCATTGAAAATATGGCAAAATGGGTAACTACTCATGCATCTATTAGTTAAAACATATGCATCTCTTTCTGTTGGATTCTGCTTGCTTTTTCTTTCTATTTTTTTATTATTTTTTTTTTTTCGCCTAAATTTTTTTTTCTTTTTTTCTCTTTTTTTTTTCTACAAGCTTTGTTCTTTGCTGCTTTTTCTTGCTTCAAGAATCATTTTTATGATTTTTCAGATTATCAAATAACATGTCTCCTAGTCATCATTCTTTCAAGAGCCAACATATTTAACATTCTTAAATAACAACTTCAAAAGACATATGCACTGTTCAAGCATACATTCAGAAAACAAGAAGCATTGTCACCACATCAACATAATTAAGCTAAGTTCAAGGATAAATTCGAAACTCATGTACTTCTTGTTTTGGCAGTTTGCTCTTCAGTAACATCCTCATTCTCTTCAGAAGATGAATACTCATCAGAGCTCATGAAGGGCATAAGGAGGTTCAATGAAATCTCTATGATCTCTAGATGAGCCTCAGAGTCCTTTTGTTCCCCAGAGGGAAGCTCCTCATTGATCACTGGACGTCCCAGGAGGTCTTCCTCCTTGGGATTCACGTCCTCCACACCCCTTGTAGGTTCGGCCATGGTGCTTATGTCAATGGCCTTGCACTCTCCTTTTGGGTTCTCTTCTGTATTGCTTGGGAGAGTACTAGGAGGGATTTCAGTGATCCTTTTACTCAGCTGGCCCACTTGCGCTTCCAAATTTCTAATGGAAGACCTTGTTTCATTCATGAAACTCACAGTGGCCTTAGATAGATCAGAGACTAAATTTGCTAATCTAGATGGATTCTGCTCAGAATTCTCTATCTGTTGCTGAGTGGATGATGGAAAAGGCTTGCTATTACTAAACCTGTTTCTTCCACCATTATTAAAGCCTTGTTGAGGCCTTTGATCCTTCCATGAGAGATTTGGATGATTTCTCCATGATGGATTATAGGTGTTTCCATAAGGTTCACCTAAATAATTTACCTCTGCTATTGCAGGGTGCTCAGGATCATAAGCTTCTTCTTCAGAAGATGCCTCTTGAGTACTGTTGGATTCTCCTTGCATTATTATTATTTTCGGCTGCCATATCCTCTTCCTGTTCGAAAATTTCTGAAAGGTTATCTCTGGATTGTTGTAATTTAGCTTCTATTAATTTTCTCTTCAGAGTCCTTTCAGGTTCTGGATCTGCTTCAACAAGAATGTTCTTGTCCTTGCTCCTGCTCATATGACAAAGAAGAGGGCACACAAAAGAATAATAATAATAATATGGATCCTTTATACCACAGTATAGGGATCCCTTTGTGAGTGGAAGAAAAGATGGGGAGACAAAGAATGTGATGTAAAGAAAGAAACACAACTGTGAGGATGGCAGAGATGTGAGATGAGATGTTAGTAAATGAATAAATAAATAGAATGAGATGAGAGAGGGAGAATTTTCGAAAAATATTTTTGAAAAAGAGTTAGTGATTTTTGAAAATAGTTTTTGAAAAATGTTAGTAGTTTTCGAAAAAGTTAAGAAACAAACAAAAAGTTAGTTAGTTAGTTGAAACAAATTTTGAAAAGATAAGAAGTTAGGAAGTTAGAAAAGATATTTTGAAAAAGATAAGATGAGAAGATATTTTTGAAAAGATATGATAGAAATTAGTTTTTGAAAAAAGATTTGATTTTTAAAATCACAATTAATGACTTGGTTCATAAGAAATCACAAGATATGATTCTAGAACTCAAAGTTTGAATCTTTCTTAACAAGCAAGTAACAAACTTGAAATTTTTGAATCAAAACATTAATTGTTATTGTTATTTTCGAAAATTTGATATAAAAATAAGAAAAAGATTTTTGAAAAATATTTTTGGAATTTTCGAAAATAACTAAGAATTTTGAAAAAGATTTGATTTTTGAAAAAGATTTTGAAAAAGATTTTGAAAAAGATAAGATTTTCAAATTGAAAATTTGATTTGACTCATAAGAAACAACTTGATTTTAAAAAAATTTTGAAAAAGTCAACTCAATTTTTGAATTTGATGAGAGAAAAAGGGAAAGATATTTTTTTTTTTGAATTTTTTATGAAGAGAGAGAAAAACAAGAAAAATGATGCAATGCATGAGAATTTTAGATCAAAACATGTGATGCATGCAAGAATGCTATGAATGTCAAGATGAACACCAAGAACACTATGAAGATCATGATGAACATCAAGAACACATTTTTGAAAAATTTTTAATGCAAGGAAAACATGCAAGACACCAAACTTAGAATTCTTTAATGCTTAGACACTAAGAATTCAAGAATGCATATGAAAAACAAGAAAAGACACAAAACATGAAATCATCAAGATCAAACAAGAAGACTTACCAAGAACAACTTGAAGATCATGATGAACACTATGAATGCATGAATTTTCGAAAAATGCAAGATGCATATGCAAGTGACACCAAACTTATGATGTGACTCAAGACTCAAACAAGAAACACAAAAAAATATTTTTGATTTTTATGATTTTCTAATTTTTTTGTATTTTTTCGAAAATTATATGAAAAAGAAAAATAAGGATTCCAAAATTTTTAATATGAATTCCAGGAATCTTGCATTCTTAGTCTAAAGCTTCAGTCCAGGAATTAGACATGGCTCACTAGCCAGCCAAGCCTTCAATGAAAGCTCCGGTCCAAAACACTAGACATGGCCAATGGCCAGCCAAGCTTCAGCATGTAATTCAGATATGACATGCCTGACATACTCATTCCCAAAGGAATAGACATGGATTTACAGCCAGCCAGGCTTCAACATGCTTCATGAAACACTAGAATTCATTCTTAAAAATTTTGAATAAAAAAAAAATTTTTTTTTGAAAACATTTTTTTATTTTTTTGAAAACAAAACAAAAAGAAAATTACCTAATCTGAGCAACAAGATGAGCCGTCAGTTGTCCAAACTCAAACAATCCCCGGCAACAGCGCCAAAAATTGGTGCACGAAATTGTGATGTCCAGGCTCGAACAATCCCTGGCAACGTGAGCAACTTGGTACGCGTAATCGTGATTA
>NC_029787.2:109091915-109097238 GCF_000816755.2 Arachis ipaensis
TTGCATTAATCTTTGAGGAACAGCAGAGCTCCACACCTTAATCTATGGAGTGTAGAAACTCTACCGTTAAAAATACATAAGTGAAGGTCCAGGCATGGCCGAGATGGCCATCCCCCTAAAACGTGATCAATAGTCTCCTAAGATGAACAATGGATTAAAACTGAGACCAAAGATGTCTAATACAATAGTAAAAGGTCCTATTTATAATAAACTAGTCACTAGGGTTTACATGAGTAAGTAATTGATGCATAAGTCCACTTCCGGGGCCCACTTGGTGTGTGTTTGGGATGAGCTTGAGTGTGGCACGTGTAGAGGTCCTCCTTGGGGTTGAACGCCAGTTTTAGTGCCAGTTTGGGCGTTCAACTCTGGTTTTGGCTCCTTTTCTGGCGCTGGATGCCAGATTTGGGTAGAAAGCTGGCGTTGAACGCCAGTTTACATCGTCTATTCTTGGCCAAAGTATAAACTATTATACATTTCTGGAAATCCCTGGATGTCTACTTTCCAACTCAATTGGAAGCGCGCCATTTTGAGTTCTGTAGCTCCAGAAAATCCACTTTGAGTGCAGGGAGGTCAGAATCCAACAGCATCAGCAGTCCTTCTTTAACCTCTGAATCTGATTTTTGCTCAAGTCCCTCAATTTCAGCCAGAAAATACCTGAAATCACAGAAAAACACACAAACTCATAGTAAAGTCCATAAATGTGAATTTAACATAAAAACTAATGAAAACATCCCTAAAAGTAACTAGATCCTACTAAAAACATACTAAAAACAATGTCAAAAAGCGTATAAATTATCCGCTCATCAAGTATGCATGAGTGAATGTGAGAAAGAGAATAAATGGGTAGTTAGGTTATTTTGTTATGTATATGGGATGATATAGGATTAGGTGGAATACTTGAGCTAATCAAATATCCAATCTATTAGCCCACTAAACCATATTAATCCTACCCTTACCTAAGCCCCATTACAACCCACAAAAGTCCTCATGATATTTGCATTCATTCATCAAGTATTAGTTGATTGTTAAATGACTTGTAAATCTTTGAGAAACATGATTAAAGGAGTATTGAGTGATTAAACCCTACACACTGAGCGATTAGAGTGTAAACACATCCGGTGAGAGTTTCAATTGCTGAATTATATGTTTCCATTGCTTATTTTGTATCTTTTTGCAAGTTATTGAACTTAATTTTGAAAATTTCAAATCAATCTTTGGACATTGATCATATTGCTATATTTTCCTTGTCTTGGCCCTAAGTTCCTACTTTGGAATGATTGAGATTCTTTTGTTTGTTTTTGTCAAACTCAATAGGAATCATAGTGTAGATATATATAGATAGCATTTAGTATAGTTACATGTATGTAGGTAGCTGCATTAATAATTACCCCTTCATTCATCTCCTTTGGTTGGTTTAGCATGAGGACATGCTTGGTTTAAGTGTGGGAGAATTGATGAATCCATATTTTACGATATATTTTGGTTTGATTTGAGTGGATTCCATCACATAAACCCACATTTATTCACCTAAATAGCATGCTTTTGAGATTTCTTCCTAAATTGTGCTTGAAAGTGAAAACATGCTCTTTTGTGCTTAATTTAGTCAATTTTATTCACTTTAATCCCATTTGGTGCCTTGATGTATTTGTTAAGTGATTTTCAGGTTTCCAAGGCAAGTATGGGTTGAAGAAGTGAGGAAAAGAGCATACAAAAGGGAAGAATTCAAGAAATGAAGGATTTGGAAAGCTGCCAGCCCTGACCTCTCTGTACTAAATTGGTCATAACTTGAGCTACATAGGTCCAAATGAGGCGGTTCTAGTGGCATTGGACAGATAACATCCAGGGCTTCAAAATGATATGTAATTTGCTTTAGTGGACATAAGTCTAAGTGTGCGTACGCACAAGTACTTGTGCGTATGCACAAGTCAGGATTCAGCATGTGTGTGTGGACGCACACATCTGTGCGTCCGCACAGGTCCCTGCACGTGACCTCATTAACTGCAACTCATTGGCAATGATTTTTGGGCCCCCCAAAACCCAATCCAACTCATTTTTTTAAGCTATTTAAGTCCAAATTGAAGAAGGATGAAGGGGCAATTAGGGTTAGCTTTTATGATGTTTTCTCTTAGTTTCTAGAGAGAGAAGCTCCCCCTCTCTCTAGAATTAGGTTAGGTTTAGTTTAATTTCCTTTAATTTCTGTCTTTAATTCATGTTTTAATGTAGTTTCATTTATGTTTCTTTACTTTATTGTCTTACTTCTCTTAGTTCTTCTTCTTAATTTCTCTTTTATGTCACTTTTCATGTTATGAATACTCTTTGTCAATTTTAATATTATTTAATGCAATTTATGTTTCCATGTCATTTATTGCTTTCTTTAGTCGTTATTGTTCTTTTCTTGCTTTGGTAGCTTTAGAATTTATTTTAATATATTTTAATATTATTTTATTTTCATGCACACCAAGTGTTTGATAAAATGCTTGGCTTAGTTTTCACTTAGTTTTTCTTCACTCTTGGCTTGAAATTGTTGACTTTGGTGAACCTTGAGTCATTGATGTCCATTCTTGTTTGATACATTAGAGTAGTTAGTTGATTTGGTCTCCCTTGACTCTATGTGACCCTTTAGTGTTGACATAGGACTTAGGGATTGAAATTAACTATGCCTATTTGACTTATCTTTGATGTAAGGTTGACTAAGTAGGATTAACTCTTCATAATCATCATGTGTTTATGGTCAATGACTAGGATAGGTAGCCTTAATCCTCAATTACTTGCCAAGAGATTTCTTGCATTTGAAGTTTTATTGCTTTGACTTTTACTTGCTTTCATTTACTTTCTTGCATGTTAAGTTACTTTCTTGCCATTTCCTTTCCTTGCATTTAATTGCTTTGATGTTTAATTTCTTGCATGTTTAGTTTTCACACTCTTGGTTGAGAAATTGGGTGTTTGGGTAGAATTGAGTTGTGGATGTCCATTCCGCATTGTGTGAGAATGGTTAATTGATTTGGTTTCCATTGACGCTAATCTTTCACTAAGTAATTAGTGAGTTGACTAGGACTTATGGATTGAGATCAATTACACCTTTTGACTAATTCTCAAGGAGGATTGACTAGTTTGGATTGCTTCCACACAATTGTCATGTTTGTGGTCCACAACTAGGATAGGAAACCTAGATTACTCACTCCTTGCCAAGAGTTGCCATTTACATTCCTTGCATGCTCATTTAATTCCTTGCTATTTACATTGCCTTTCTCTCTTGCATTCACAATCCCCATGCTCTCTCTCTCTCTCTCTCTTTCCTTCATAGCCAATAATTGTACACTTAATTGCAACTCCTAGGGAAGACGACACGGGAGCTAAATACTCTCGGTTATTTTGTATTGACTTTATTATTTGATATTGAGAATTCATTGTTGGTTTGGACTATGCTACCAATGAATTGATTCTTGTTTTGATTGATTCCGAACCATACAATAATTCTCATTGTCAGGGACCATGATGAACATCTGGTCTACTAAACTCGCAACCCATGGCATCACTGGGGTGGTCGAAGTAGAGGGAGAGGATCCAGAAGTCCCATAGGTACCGAAAGAAACCCTCCCTCGACCCTGACCATGGCTACAGCCACAACCTGCAGCACCTCTACCTGTCGTCATGTCTGTACCAATTAACAGAAATTTAGCACAACAAGTCAACAATAAAGTGCAAGTATGAGGAACAAGTTCAACACTAATGTACTTCCTATAGTCAATAGCACAAGGTTAATTTCGAGAATTGAAAAGTGTTCCTAATATAAACCAAATAAACATCCAAAATTAACATACTTGGATTATATAGAATCAAGGAGCTTAAAATTGTATTAATCTTGGACTATTGGACAAAGAACCTCAATCATGAAAAAATTAAGATTTAGTCAATTAAAAGCATTTCACATCCATTCATCAATGGATAATAACAGTAAGAATGTGAAAGCAAGCTTTGATTTCCAAGTATTGAACCAAAATTTTATTAAGAACTCATTGAGGCATATTGTCGAACTCTTGGCATACCAAAGTGTAAACGGCACAAAATGACACTAACAAGCATCCTCTGAGCACCAATTTAAAAGCTCAACACCAATAACACCAAACCAATAGTATAACTCATGAACTTAGTAGCAAATCAATCAAAACAGCCTTAATAGTGAAATAACGCAATCAAAACTTGCAATAAAATAGAGAATCTTCATACAATCAAATAATTATCAAACAATATCAGCAATAATTTCTCAACAAAATAGTCATCAATGCAGCAATTAATACAATTAGACAATTTCAAACACTACAACAACTCAAAACCTAATGTATTGAATCTAACATAACTTAATCAACCTAAATCCACTAAGATTAGAAAACTAAATTGAACTAATTTTGAAACTGATACAAAATTAAAATTGAAATTCTAATCAAACATAAACTAAATTAAATTAAAATTAAAGAAATTGGAAAAGAGTTGTTCAAGAACCTATAATGAAGAACAGAGCAAAAAATAAGGAAAGAGGTGGATGTTGCAGCGGTGGTCGCCAAAGTTACAGCTAAGCTTGCTGGAATGAAGGGGACTACTGCAACTTCGGTTCTGTGTCAATGAGACAGAGAGAGCAGGAGGCAACGGTTGAGCCTGAGAGGAAAAAATGGAAGAAAGAGAAGGGGCTTGTAGTGGTGGCAGATGGTGGTGACGGCGCCACTGGAAGGAGAGAGAGGGAGGGAAAGAAGGAGAAGAATGAGGGGTCAACGGTGGGTTGCCGGCGACAAAAAGGGGTTGCCGACGATGGTGGTCTCAGAGATGGCAGCAGATGGTGGTGATAGCGACTGGAAGGAGAGAGAGGGGGTATGGTGATGATGATTTCGAATGAGGGAGAAGAAGGTTCGTGATTTACGCCCTTTACCGTCGGAAAATTCCAACGGTATAACACATTGCAAGACGCCAAAATGCAGTATTTCACTAATTGGAGTTACCTTCAGAAAAATCCGACGGTAAACCACCGGTAAATGACGCGCCAAAATAATTTAGTTTTCCTCCAGATATTACCGTCGAATTTATCATTAGAAAACAGAATTCAACAGTAATTGCTTAACCTTACGAATTCGACGTCGTTACCACCGCTAAATCCAATAGTAAATTCAGCGCTACTCTGCAACGCTAAATCCAAAGTACTCATTGTTTTTCTTATAGTGGGACAAAGGAATTAAAACTGGGATTGTAAACCCTAACATTTTACTTAACACTTTTGCATGGTGCGTATTTAGAAAATTAATTTTTATATTTATATAAATAAAAAAGCCGTACT
>NC_029787.2:109097361-109112367 GCF_000816755.2 Arachis ipaensis
ACATAATATATGATATTAGAAATAAATTTGTCAGAGAAGAAAATTATTTGCATGGTGAAATAAAAGTAATTAAGTAGACATAAATGGAGCAAGGGATTCAATAATAGGATAAATTTTAATACTAGCTTAGCTACATTAAAAATTAGTTGGCATAACTCCATTTTTAGCAGAGTTAATTCAAAACATAAGATTAATTATAAAGACTATATAGAGTAAATACCCATAGTCATCCTTGAGATTTGCGTAAATACTCAATGTAATCTTCAAGATCCCGATTTTTCTATTTTAGTCCTCCAGATAGAGCTCCGAGCACTCAAAGTGGTCCTTGAGCATATTTTTGGTGATGAATCATCACCGGAATGCTGACCTGGGCTCTGTTTGCCATGCTGGAGGGTTCCAATTTCCAATTTGTACCCACGTTGGTTTTCCCTTTATATCTAACCCTATATTCCCAAATTTTCGTAAACCTCATCTCTTCTTCTTGTTCATCGCACTCTCCTCACCTCACTTCCCTCCAACATTTAGCCATTGCTGATTGTCCCAAGTTGCAGAATATGGAGGGAAAAAAGCTGTCTGCTTCTCTAATACAACTCAACATCTGGGGAAGCCCTTTTCTGGGCAAACGATGTCAGATGAAGGATCCACAGCTTTGGCCCAAAATCTCCCACATTCCCGCCATTCAAGTTGATGACACATGGATTTGGTAATCCAACAACTTCAATAGATACACACACAACATTATTATTATTATTCCCTCAATATATATTTATGTTTTTCATCATGATTTATACTCTGTATATAAACTGACTCACGAGTTTTCATTCTTCATTCTCTCTACAATATTCTTATTCTTCATTTTTAATCATTCTTATAGATGTGTTCTACCATTCTTTGCTTAATACTTGTACCTTCTCGTACAGATTATCCATCGACCCAACAACACAACTTCTTCCATAAACGATTTCAAACACCTTCATTGCCTTCACAACCGCACCATTCTGGCGGTTCCGATTTTCTGCTCTTGGTTGGTGTTCTCATATGGTTCCAACTAGATGGAAAACGAACAGAGCTTCCACCTACAGTGCTACCCCCACCCATCATCGACATGAGTAACAGTCCCCGACGAAAGAATGAGGAGAGTGCGATGAACAAGAAGAAGAGATGAAATTTACGGAAATTTGGAGATTTAGAGTTAGATATAAAGGGGACCAACGTGGATAAAAATTGGAAATTGGCCAGCTCAGATAGTCGTTGGACCCCTCCAGCGTGGCAAACAAAGGCCACGTCAGCGCTCCCACTACTAGAATTTAGACATTTACTAACACTTTTTATGTAACATTTTTTAAAATGTTAGTTATACTAATAAAATTATACTTTTAGTAACATTTATAAAGAAAATATCATTTTTATTTTAAAAAAAAAAGTAAAAATATACAAACGTTACCAAATTTCATTTTCCCCCAATTTCATAAAACCTAGAGTCTCAAAGTGGGGTTCTGTTCATTTTCTCTTAATTTCACGCGTCTGAATCACTCCTACTCTTGGAGCTATGAAACCACCTCTCGCTCCTCCTCTTCGATCTCTCGCTCCGCCTCTTCGACCTCTCGTTCTGCCTCTTTGATCTCACGGTTCGCGAATTGAAACCACAATCTAGTGTTCTCACTCTCACTCCAGCTTGCGTTGTCTCGCCCCTGGTTCATTCTCTCGTGTCGTCATCTTCTCGCCTGCACTACCGTCTTCTCGCCGGTTTCATCGTCTGCTCGTCCCACGGCCTGGTAACTTCCAGTTCTCTTGTTTAGTTAGTTTCTTGCTCCTTCAATCCTCTTTAATCTTTACATAATAATTAATTTGATGTATAATTATTAGTTGATTTAAGTTTTTAATTGGTTATTTAGTAGTTAGGTTTTGAATTTAGGTTTTCATTTACCGATCTTGAAACATGTTTATTTGCTTATTAAGTTGTTAAAAATCATACATTATTAGGTTTTCATATCCTCTGTTTTCTAGTTGCTTTTTCTTACTAAGCTGGATTCTAATTTTTAATTTCTGTTTTGTTTGATATTGCCAATTGAAAAAACTCATATTGATTCTAGATGAAATTGTTGTATAGAGTAGTAATTAATTTGATACAAAATAAGAAGATTTAAAAAAGATGTTATGATAACAATTCTAGTTCAAATGAAATTAGACATGGTGGACTTGCTATCAAACAGTGATAAGGTATGATCTCTCACTCTTTCTCTAATTTATTTTCTATTTTTCCCCTTGAAAAATAGCAGATTAAGTATTTTCTTTACTGGAATGTGAAAGAAAGAAAATATATCTTTTTGTTATGTTTTTCCATTCTAACAAATGTCCTTCTATTCTTGTTTGAGATCAATTAATTATTCTTGTTTAAAGCTGCTTCTGTTGTTATTCAAATCCTTCTGAATTTATTGTTTGTATTTACACAATTTTTCTGACATGCTGCCGCGATGAGTTCTATTTTTTTTTTTTTTAATTTCAGTAGACTCTAGTTATGTTTTCTCCTCTTTTACTTCTTTAGTTTTGTTTGAATATTTTGACAAATAGAATTGGAATCTGTGTAATCTCAAATCCTCAATTTTATTGCTCATGGCATAGAAGGACTCGTATATAGTTCTTTATTACACAGCCTATTCTATCTGGATGCTCTGCTGGAGGATTGGCTGCTATATTGAACTGCGATCGCTTCAAATCCTTCCTACCAAATAGCGCCAGAGTGAAATGCGTGCCAGATGCCGGCTATTTTATCCATGTGTATGACTCCTTACTTAGTTTTGCTCTGCTTCTTCATACTTGATACTTGCTTAAATATGTTGTGCAACAGACCAGATGTCTCCAGAATAAAGCACATTGAAAATTTCTACAAAGGAGTTGTTGAAACTCATGTACTCTACTCTAGTCTTGGCCTTCTTTAACTTTTGAATTTATTTTTCTACTTTTCACCATAATGAGTAACATAACTCGTCTCTGTTGTTATAGGGATCAGCAAAGTATTTGTCCAAGTCCTGCACTTCAAAATATGGTGCTGACCTAGTAAGTCTATGATTGATTTGTGTAACTGTGCAAGCAAGAAGCACATTATTAGTGTAAAGCACATGGTCTCTTCAAAGCACTGGACCTATTTATCATTCACGCATTATTAGTGCAAAGCACATGGTCTCTTCAAAACACTAGACATATATGCATTATCTAGCATTCTTTGCCATGCATCACCAGCAATATTACTCTCAGAACTTTGAGTCAGTTCTTAGCTATTGGTAAGGTGAAACTTGAAAATACCATCTTTGGAATCTGATGTAAGTTTAATGTCAAATCCTGAACTTGACACTCTCCTAACAGATGGGCAATCAAACGCCACAAAGTGTTCTAAAAATGGTGGAAGGCCTGGGATATTTTCAAGCTTCTTGCAATCACTTAAATCCAATGATTTCAAGCTTAAAAGATGAGCAATACTCTCAGGAAGGTCCACAATGCTGCTTTCGTGCAGCGACAATTCCCTTAATGATGACAAGTTTCCAATGTCGCTAGGAAGTTCTGAGAGTTTCTCACAGCGAGAAAAATCAAGCTTGGAGAGAAGGTTTAGATTACCAATGTTGTTTGGAAGAAACTCAAGATCTTTGCACAAGTTGAGCTGCAAGGTTTGAAGCCCAACCAAATAAGCCAAGGATGAGGGTATTTCTTTAATTGCTGCTTTTGCCAGGTTCATGTGAGCAAAAGATTCTGCAGGTTCCATGATCTCTGGTAAAGTCTTCAGCATTGAGCAACCATGCAAATCAAGCTTTGTCAACTTCAGGTTGAAAATGCTGCTAGGAAGAGATTCAAGTGCTTCACAGTAGGTAAGATCAAGAATGCAGAGTTTGCTGAAACGTCCAATTGAAGATGGAATGAATACAAGGCTTCTGCAACCATGCAAGCTCAACTCCTCAAGACCTACCAAATTTTGCATTGTTGAAGGTAATTCTTGTACTCTTGATTCATTTAAGATGAGCACCATTAAATTTTTCATATCCTCTTCTATCTCAGGGAGCTTCTCGAGATTTGAGCAGCCACGAAGATATAGTTTTCTTAGCCATTTTAGCTTAAAAAGGTTAATTGGAAGGGATGTGAGGGATTCACAGTAAGAGAGATCTAACCAACAAAGCTCTGAGAGACTTGGAAATAATGATGAAGGTGAACCTTCTCTTAACACTTTCAAGTTTAGTAAGTGTATATTATCCATTGGTTCATCATCTAAATTAGCAGCAGCACACCCATTGGGGTCAAAAGTGTCAGAAATTAAAGTTTTTATCATTGCCATTTCACTACTAGTTTGTCTTATGTTACCTTTCTTATAGTTTTCTATCTCCTTTTTTATTGTCATTGATCAAAGAAACAAATATAGGAGTTTATTTGCTAGTATATATATTTGGAAGCTAGACATGTGTGACTGTTTAAGTAATAAGAAAGGTTCTATTTTCATTTCTTGCATCATTCTGACAACAATGATTTGTACTGTTTATGAAACCCCAGTTGCCACTAGTCCATAGATGATGGAGAATCCCTTGTGCACATTGTTTTTATATTTATTTTGGTTTAGCTCCATTCCTTCACTTGATTTTTGCTCTTGTTTAGTCATCCAATAATATAAGCTTTCACTATGGCCTTGGGGTAACTCACCGATTCGAAGCCAACCAATAAAGTGTTACATTCATTTGAGTTGGCTATTGTTCTTTGTACCTCTCTTAATTCCTTTTTATTTTTATGGTCTTGCAAAAATTTGTTCTACAAAAATTGGTGGTATTTCCTCTCAAACTTCAAGATTTGTGGTTTTTGAACAATTATATGGGGAACTGTTTGGATAAGGTAAGAATATTAGAATAAATCAATGAAATTCTTCATTGCTATGCTGATTAAAAGTTGAAAAGCCTGAAACTTTTTTCCTGTTTTTTGTGATGAACTGTTGAAACTTTCCTCTCCTGATTTCTTGTTGTAGCTTGTAGATAGCTATCAGTTAGGTCAGGAAAATTATGTTAATAACCAATTTTATTTTTTACTTTTATTTTATTAGAGGTGAGTGGTTGGAAAGTGAAAACTTTACTTGGGATTCCAAACCACCTGCAGAGGTGATTCCATGATTATTTTTCTTAAGGTTTTATTTCTGCCCACTATATGAGTTCTTATTGCTTTTTTGTTTGATGTGCATCAGATGAACTTGGTTGACTGGTTTAAGGGAATGGTAATAAGTCGTCGCAGCGATGAGCTAGTCAAGCAGATAAATACATTTTTCTAGGATTAGTATAAGGATTAAGTTTTTTATGTACATAGTATCATTTTTTCTTTTCTTTTTTATATGGAATGTTTATAGAGTTTAAGTGCTATAAGTATTTTTTTTCTTTTTCCATTTTATTTGCATCACGAAGCAAATTTGTACAATGATTATTGATTAATGAAAGAGGCTATAAAAATTTCATTTTGTGAATTTGTGAATTTAATGAAATATTTCATGTTGTAGTAATTAATTTTAGTATAGTTATATTATGTATAATATAAAATAAAAAATAGTATAATATAAGTAAAAAAATGTTACTAAAGATCTTTTGTAACATTTTTTAAGTGTTACAAAAAATATCTATGGTAACATTTTTTAAGTGTTACAAAAAATATCTATGGTAATATTTTTCTAAGTGTTACAAAATATATCTATTATAATATTTCTTTAAGTGTTACTAAGAAAAGTCTATTGTAACATTTCTCATAATATTACTATAGAAGATCTATTGTAACATTTTTATTAAATGTTATTAAATCTTTAGAAAAATGTTAGTAAAACTCTTTAATAATATAGAGTATATTTAACATTTGTTAAAATGTTACTAATATAAATAGCTAACATTTTAATATGATTTGGTAACATTTTTTAAATGTTAGTAAAAGTCAATTATGTAATAGTGTCCGGTGATAACTCATCACCAGAAATATGCTCAGGGACCACTTTAAGTGCTTGAAACTCTATCTGAAGGACTAAAATGAAAAAATTAGGATCTTAAGAATTACATTGAGTATTTATACGAATCTCAAAACGGCTATGGATATTTTCTAATACTATATATCAAAGTATCAATACTTTATTATAGAATGGAAATCTAAAAATAACACTACAAGTCCTTCACTTAATTGTGGAGGTTATCATATGATACATCGTGCATGGTGGATCCACAAACGAAATTCTTTATTTGTATAGTTCTTTAATAAATCAAATGAAGTTTATTACAGTAAACATATATAATATATAGGTTTTGGATAACAGTAGTAGTTTATATGAAGATGGCGTATGCGGCGTGCACATGCGGCAGGACCAGGGTCACATATTATTTATTTTATAATTTGATGGCCTGGTAGCTATTCATGCACGAGGGTTCCGTCTATGTTTTGTTTCTACCGACCGTCCGTGGAATTTTCGTTTCGAGTGAATAGAAAAATAGAAAAAGCTTTAAGATGTGATGAGTGGTGGCAATACAATATTACTACCGGCCTTGGTAGCAGGTGACAATGTTGTCCAGCCATAAAGATTTCGGCTGAATAATTGAACTAACCATATCCATTCCTTTTTAATTTCTTTTCCAAAAGAGAGAAGCAAGCAAGTCCTCTTGTATGTTTTTGAACAATGTTATATTACCAACAAAACTCGTTATTTTAGGTCAATATTTAGTCAATAAATATAATTTTATACATATCTAAGAAATATAAGATTAACTAAATCATATATTCTAAAATTTAAATTTGTAAATTTTAATAATATAAAAATATGATATTAACCCAAAATATTATTAATTAATATCGATAGACCCTCAAATTTCTCTCATAATTATTGTGACCACCAAGACTTCAATTAAAATATGTATGTTCAATATGCTCATGTTTAAAAATTAAATAGCCGTACATCAACTTCAGTAGCTTACATATATATTCAGATTTAGATATAGATTTAAATATATGCAGTCAATATGCTGCCACTTGTTATTGGTCCAATCCAACTATATTTTTTCATAGAATTATTGAATAAAGTGGCTCTTTAATTCAAATACAAACTGCGTTAACCACTACTTCATGTCAATTTTGTTATATCCTTATCCTTATTAATAACTAAATTTTAACTCTGCATTTTTTTTGAGTCATATGAAAATATACTTAATACAAAAAAAGAAATAGGTGAACAATATTTTTTTTCTTTATTTTTATCTAAAATTTAAATTAATATTAACCAATTCTCTCCCTTTTTTTTACAAAAAAATATTCATCCCTAATTAACATTCTTCTTTAATATATATGAAACAACTTAATTATGTTAACTAGATTTCATATATAACTTTCTGTTCCGTGGGTTACCTGAAACTGTAGGTCGATCTCGGACGAGATCTTCTGTGCTGGTCGGAACCGATGTGTCCGGCTGGTGAATGGTGACCGGAGCTGGTACGTCCGATTTGTTTGGACTTGAACGTGCTGCTAATCCTCTGTCACCGAAGGGTGGGGGGTACCTGCAAGAGACTCCGATACTTAAGTTAGCATGGGTATTAAACAGGTGTTATGTAGAATCAGAGTATGAGTTATACCTGGGTGCTCCAGTGTATTTATAATGGTGAGAAGTGACCTTCTTAGATAAGATAAGTTAGTTATCTTATCTTATCTTATCTTATCTTTGGGCGAGGTCAGCTTATCTTCAACGGAACCGCCCTTCTCTCTGTAGGCTTGAGCCGCCTTTGGATTGGGCTGTGTTCCTTCTATTTAGGCCCTTATTGGGCCTCTGTAGCGTTTTGGCCGAGCTCTTTGTGAAGAGGTCGGTCATTGGCCGAGCTCTTTGAGAAGAGGTCGGATAGTCTGACCTGAAGAGGTCGGTCGGCTTGTTGCTAAACATCCCGAGTCGGACATCTTGACCCAGGGTATGAACAGTGCCCCTGCTTGAGTTCGATCTTTCCATGAGATCGAGCTTCGATCTCTTTGGAAGTCGTGCTCAAGCATCTGTCTGGCTTGTTTCTTCATTGCTTTGCAATTCTGGCAGATTTTCTAGAGGTTTGGTACTTCACAGTCCATCCTCTTTTGAGTGGTAGTGTGGGTTTTCTACCCTTGCCTTCTAGATCACGCCTTGCTTTTGTGTTGACAACCCTCTGCTTTGGCGAAGTTATCCTTGCGGCTTGATATTCGGGCTTTTAGTGACTTGTCCAATGACTTTTTAGTGTTCTTTATATTGAACCTTTTTAGTCTCGGATGACGTACGTAGCCCTGTTTGAGATTGTGCCTTCTTTGAGTGGAGTTGTATCCCTTTTAGCTAAGAACATTTGAGCCTTAAGTTGTTTCTGAACCTTTTGGCTTGTTCTTTTTTGAGATCGTACTTGCGCCTCTTCTTAGCTGACGTCGAACTGTACGACTTTGCCCCTGCTTGAGTTTGGACCTTTCCGCGAGATCGTGCTTTCGGAGCTTCGATCTCGTTGAGGAAGTCATGCTCAAGCATCCTGACTTTGGTCGATCTTGAGTAGTTTCTCCTTTGTGCGAGTCTGGTATTGCCTTTTTTAGTTTGTTGAGAGGTCTTTTCAGCTTTCTTCCGAATTGTTTGTCTTCACTGTTCAGGCTTTTTAGTCATAATCCAACAACTTTTTAGGTATAGTTTGTTTGGACGACTTTTTAGCTCCGTCTTTGAGGCCGTGCTTTTCGCTTTTTAAGTAGTGTCTTTTTTCAAAACTTCATACCTTTCAGCGAAGCATTCCTGGCCTTCCTTTGGCCGTTTGTGAGATGTCTTTGTCCCCTTTGTGGATCTTTATAGAGTGTCGGTACTTTGTTGTCCGACCTCTTTTGATCACTTCTGGTTTTGTCCACTTTCTGTTTGGTCAAGGTGGTCCTTGGGGCTAACTTGTCTGACGACTTTTTAGTGTTCTCGTAGAACACTTTTTAGTCATTCTGAACAATTTTGATAGCCTTGTTGTGGAGTCGTGGCTTTTTGGGCGGAGCTATATCCGTTTTAGCGCACGTTTTTTGTTGGTCCGACTTCTCTTGTCGGTCCAAGTTGTAGCTTTCGTTGGTCCGACTTCTTCTTGTCGGTCCAAGCTGTAGCTTTCGTTGGTCCGACTTCTTCTTGTCGGTCCAAGCTGTAACTTTTGCCGGTCCGACTTCTCTTATCGGTTCGATCTGTAGCTTTCGCCGGTCCGACTTTTCTTGTCGGTCCGATCTGTAGCTTTTGCCGGTCCGACTTTTCTTGTCGGTCCGATCTGTAGCTTTTGTTGGTCCGACTTCTTCTCGTCAGTCCAAGTTGTAGCTTTAATTGGCTCGGGCTGACTTCTTCATGTCGGGCCCTTCTAAGTTATTTTTGTAATCCTCTTTCTTGGACCTTGTTCAGGTCTCTTTCAGGGATTACTTTTATAACTTGTCCGTTGTAGGAGACCGACTTCGTTATGTCGATCTTGGACGATGAATTTGGTTTTTATCTTGCCGACCTGCCGTAGTCGGGCGTCTTGGTAGGAAACTTTCTAGGGAATCTGCAATCTTTTAAACAATAAGATGAAGATAAGAATGTGTACATGTTAGTACTTACCTTTCTAGGTCGGAAATCTTTTTGGATCTCGGCCTGGCGCCCTTTTTAGATTGTAGGCATGCCATGACCTTGGTAGCTCTTGTCCCTCGAGGTTGGACACTTTGTAGCAACCTTTTCCCAGTTTTTCTGAACAACTTGGTATGGTCCTTTCCAGTTGGCTGCCGACCTATTTTGATGTCATTTCGGATTAGGATGAGATCGTTGTTGTTAGATTACCTTCTGATTGTATCTTGAGGCCATTTGACATTTTAACGCCTCTTCCTTGATCCGAGCTCTTTCTCGGGTTTCTGGAGGTAGGTCGAGTTCTTCCTTTTGAAGTTGGGAGTTGGCCTCTTCACTGTAGTGGATCACTCTGGGCGATCCTTCTTTGGCCTCCATTGGGATCATTGCCTCCATTCCGTAAGTTAATCGGAAGGGTGATTCCTTTGTAGTGGAGTGTGGGGTTATCCGATATGCCCATAAGACTTATGGGAGCTCTTTAGGTGGGGCTATAGGGAAGTTGGCATGTAAAGCTTTGACTTTGTATTTGCTCTGTAGAACTTTGGTTCTTTTTGCAAAAAGTTTGCATCTTTGATCGTTTGTTGTCACTTTTCTTTTGTCATTCGCCTTTGAGAAGAATGTGTGCTTTGCTTAGGGTTTGATTGTTGTTCCTGTTTCTTTTCATCGTTGCCTGACTCCTTTTGTACAAAAGTTCTAGCTTTTGTTTTGACCTTTTGTTTGAGAGGTGTTCGGACTGTTTGGGTATAGATTGTCGACTTCTTTTCTCTGTGTTCTTGCCTTGTTATTGCCTCCAAAGGGTGCCCCTGGACTTTCGTGTGAGTCTTGGGGTTTCCCTTTTACTGCCACGTCTGTCACTTGATGTTCTGCTATTATTGTCCGAGTTGTTTCCTTATTTGCCCGAGTTGTTTGGTAGTAATCCCATAGTCGACCTATGTCTTTGAGATGTATACTAAGATCCCGGACGGCATGTCTGATTGGCTGAATTCCATAGTTTTAATGCGTGTTACTGTGGCTGACCCTGAGTACATCCCTTATACCGCCTTCGAGATTGACTTGTTGTGGTCTTGTTATGTAGCCTGGATGAGGCTTCTGTTATTGCCCTCTGGTTTGGTGTTGGCTAGTTTTGAAAATGCATCAGCTTGGGCATTCTGCTCCCGAGGCATGTGTCAGACCTCATATCCCCGAATTGTCCGAGCTGTTGGTGCTGGCTGGTTTTGAAAATGCATCAGCTCGGGCATTCTATGTGTCGGACTTCATTTTCCCCGATTTGTTCGAGCTGTTTTCTGTTTTTATCCAGGATCCCCTGAATTGTCCGAGATGTTCTCTGGTTTTGTCCAGGGTCCCCCGAATTATCCGAGCTGTCCTCTGTAGGATTCTTCCAGCTAAGTTTGTTTTCTGTAGGATGCCTTTTATGGGCTGGTTGGTCCGAACTCTGATAGTGTGAGCTTGAAAGTATGGGTGGAGTCATTGAGAGGTGAGTATGTGGGCTTAGGCAAACTTTTTCTATCTTTTGATAGTTTAGTTCGGTCCCTTGTAGAGCTTTGCTGATGAAGTAGACGGGTTCTTGCCCACTTCCGTCTTCTCTGACTAGTGCTAAGGCTATTGCCCGACTTCCCACTGCGAGGTATAATATGAGTTCTTCACTTTTCCATGGTCTGGAAAGAATGGGTGGTTGCCCCAAGAATTTTGAAATCTCGGAAGGCTTGTTCGCACTCCGTTGTCCTTTTCAACTCGTCTGACCTCTTTGGTGTGAGGTGGACCTTCAACTTGTCCGACCTCTTTGTTGTGAGGTGGACCTTAACTCGCCCGACCTCTTCGGTGTGAGATGGACCTTAACTTGTCCGACCTCTTTGATGTGAGGTGGACCTTCCACTCGTCCGACCTCTTTGGTTTTTTATTGGGCGAGGTGGTGGGATCTTCTCCATGTTGCATATTTCTCGGTAAACCTCCACAAAAGACACCCGAAGAGGGGTGTAATTGCGGTATTTTCTAGGCTTCCCGGGTTGATATTCTTTTTTCTTGGACTCTTTATCCTTGTCCTGTGGTGGGTTAGGAGAATTCGGTTTCTGAGCTCTCTCCTAGTCGAGAGTTCTCCTCCATGTTGATGTGTTTCTTTGCCTGTTCCTGTACCTCGTTTAGAGATGTTGGGTGCTTCTTGGATATTGAGTGGCTAAAAGGTCCTCCTCGTAGGCCATTGATGAGACCCATGATATCTGCTTTTGTTGGTAGACTTTGTATGTCCAGGCACGCTTTGTTGAATCTTTCCATGTAGTTGCGAAGACTTTTCCGATCTCCTTGCTTGATCCCTAGCAAGCTTGGAGCGTGTTCGACTTTATCCTTCTGGATGGAGAATAACAGATTGCATCTGAGGCCTCCGTGAGATACATTCTGCTTCTGGAATTTCTAAGATGATGGCTTGGATCTGATGTGCCGTCGTACGGGGTCATATCGGGAGCTTTGAAGTCCTTTGGGACTTTAGCTTTCATCATCTCTTTGATGAATGGGTCTTGATCTTTGTGGGGGCTGTCTTCGTGACCGGATCGAGTTGTTTTGGCCTTGAGATCCGCTTCGAGTTTTAGGAGCTTGTCCTCTGACGTCGTCTTATTTCTCTTCCGAAGGTCTCTTTCGGCTTCCCGTTAATGTTCAGCTTCTTGTTCCAGCTGTTTAAGGCGATTCTGTTGCTCACAGATAGCTTCCAAAATTTCTGTGTTTGGGGTTGCTTATTTCCCCCGTTTTGAGGTGCGTCTTTGGAGGTGGCGTCCGTGTCTTTGTTTGGCGTTCGGTCCACCAAACTAGAGTTGTGATCGTTGTCATGGTTGTTCGTCATGGTGATGGGATGACTTCCAAGTTTCCCGACAACGGCGCCAATGTTCCGAGGGTTACCTGAAACTGTAGGTCGATCTCGGACGAGATCTTCTGTGCTGGTCGGAACCGATGTGTCCGGCTGGTGAATGGTGACCGGAGCTGGTACGTCCGACTTGTTTGGACTTGAACGTGCTGCTGATCCTCTGTCACCGAAGGGTGGGGGTATCTGCAAGAGACTCCGATGCTTAAGTTAGCATGGGTATTAAACAGGTGTTATGTAGAATCAGAGTATGAGTTATACCTGGATGCTCCAGTGTATTTATAATGGTGAGAAGTGACCTTCTTAGATAAGATAAGTTAGTCTTATCTTATCTTATCTTTGGGCGAGGTCAGCTTATCTTCAACGGAACCGCCCTTCTCTCTGTAGGCTTGAGCCGCCTTTGGATTGTGCTGTGTTCCTTCTATTTGGGCCCTTATTGGGCCTCTGTAGCGTTTTGGCCGAGCTCTTTGTGAAGAAGTCGGTCATTGGCCGAGCTCTTTGAGAAGAGGTCGGATAATCTGACCTGAAGAGGTCGGTCGGCTTGTTGCTAAACATCTCGGGTCGGACATCTTAACCCAGGATATGAACACTTTCTAATTATATAAATTAGCATCCGATGTGTGTTACACAAAGGGTTAAACTTTGAAGGTATGTCATGATAAGGCATATTTGAATTGTTCCTATTATTGCTGTTAAATGTTAATATTCCGTCCTTTTTGTTTGCAATAGTGTGGTGCGCTACTAAAAACAAAGCTTGCTTACAACCGTACCTAATAATAACTTGGAATGAATTGAGCGGTCAACTTTGGAATTCAATATTTTAAAGTAAAGAGAATAATGATTAAGTAGGCTTATGCACACTCAGTTTCAAAGTAAGTGTCTTATTTCTGTCTCCTATCTATATATTCCCACATAGTATTTTCTAATCTCCTTTAATATCCTTTCTTTATTTTCCCCCTCCCTTAGTCCTTTCATTCGTAAAAAAGTTCTCCCACAATTTTGAAGATTTCATATATATATAAAAATTTGTCATGTTTTTGACAAAAAAATTTCACCTTGCTTTAATTTATAGGTTCATTGATTGGTACTTATAATGTGGGAACGTTTAATTTATTCCTTTGCATACCTCTAATAAAAAGAGAGAAAAAAGATTTGACTAGGAACGCGAATTCGAAGTTGGGTCCAGTCCAACTGAATATATATAATGGGAAATTGAGAATCATTATGATATTAAAAGAGTTTGTGTATATATAGGAAGAAAATGAGAGATAGAGAAGAAAATGAAGAAGGATGCAAGGGAATGAAGGATCACAGAAGAGAATTCTGTATTTCTTATGACTTGTTATACAAGCTATTGAATGTCAAAACAATTAATCATTATTCAACATTTCATACAATTCCTTTTATATACATCAGTCATAGATGGAGGGAAGACTTTAAACCACACTAACTAACTTGTAACTGATTCGTCTGGCATAATTATTTTGTTACCCTTATCAGATATGATTTACATTTCTAATTCAAACCCCACATAGACGACGTGCTACATGTTTTTCCCCATGCGTTTGAATTGTTCTTCACTAGTTAGGACTTCACGTAATAATGATGAATTTTTAAGTGTAATACCCATGACATTATTTGAATATAATAATACAGCACATTACACATACATAAGGAGGGAGATTTCAAAAATCACACCATGCTCCCTTGTGTGTGTTATTATGCTACACATAGAAAACAGCAGAATTCAGCGAATCAATGCATGGGGATTGCCTAGATAGACGAATATTATTTAATTATTTTTTTATCCGAAAAATACTTTCATCCAATAACTATTAAAGGAGATTCTACAGTGCCTTTAAAATTGTTCCCTAACTTGTTTAGACATTATTATTTTTTTGTGATGAAAGAGAAAATATAAGTAAACCTCACTTTTTTATATTTGTGTTAGACATTTAGTTATAGACATCATGGCAATAATCAACTAATAAATACTTGAAAAGATGCATTACTGTGAACAATGAATTAGGGTTAGTAAGCGCCAAGCGGTGTTCGGTGAGAATGACGAGAATCAGTTAATTATTTGCTCCAAGCTAAGGACAAGTAAGGGCTAAAATTTTTATATATGAATAATTTTAATGTGAAATACAAAAATATTTGATCATTTTAAGTGGTAGTACAAACTGTGAACAATGGTTAGTAAGCGCCAAGCGGTGTTCGGTGAGAATGACGAGAATCAGTTAATTATTTGCTCCAAGCTAAGGACAAGTAAGGGGTAAGGGTTTTATATATGAATAATTTTAATGTGAAATACAAAAATATTTGATCATTTTAAGTGGTAGTACAATTGTGGTAGTAACACAAAACGTCGTTGACGTTTTGCGATAAAAAAAATTTTTTAATCATGAAAGAACAAAACGTCGCTGACGTTTTGTAATAAAAAATATTATTTTAATTGAAGAAACACAAAACGTCACTGACGTTTTGTAAATGGCCATAGTTGTGCTCAACACATAGTTTGGTTCATGATGAAGGATTTCACTTCTAGTAATACAATATTAAAAAGAAAAAGTTCTCA
>NC_029787.2:109113625-109125835 GCF_000816755.2 Arachis ipaensis
GTTAAGCACGCGATCATATCATATATTCACTTTCAGTTACGTTGCATGGACACTTGTTTAATGTGTAAGAACAACGCTATATATGGTTTTCCATGCGCACACTTCCACTTACCAGGTTTCAATTCGGTCTCTTAGATCTCTCCCACTGTACTCCTTAAATTAAATGATAAGCATTGTTTATCATAATCACATTCTTCATAATTAGCAAGGACGTACACTGAATGAAAAGAATAAAAAATAATTAAGTATTTATTAAATAATTTAATTTTGATAAATAAATTAATTTTACACGTATATTAAATTATGTATATAATATAAATAAATAAAAATAATTTTTTTTTATATTAACAACCTAAATAATTATATAAAAAAATAAATGTGACCGAATAAAAGATTTATTTTATATTATATATAGATTAAATTCTTTATTAATTTTGTTGAAAAAAATTGTGGTTTTTGACATCTGTAGACTACCGGCAGTTCTTGAACATCAAAGTTTGTCGTTAAACAATAATCTATTATCTGCATGTACCAAAAGTGTAGCCATTCAGGTACACTTGAAAAGTGTAGCCAAAAGTGAAAAAAAATGATGCCTTAGGCTATGGCTACGCTTTTTGGACTACGGCAACGCTTTTTAGGGTGATTCCTACTCGGCCGTTGCCTATTCTCAAAGGCTACGCTTTTCTGCACCAAAGACTACGCTTTTGGCGTTTGGGAATAGGCTACGCTTTTCAAGTGATGCTGTCTAGGACCAAAGGCTACGCTTTTCAGCTTTCACTTCTGATTCTGCTTCAAAGGTGTTGAGCCAACAATTGTTTTGGCTGAAGATGTTATATTATTCTACTCTAATAAACTATCTAAATCAGACCCCTGCACAATAAGAAACCCATCAAAATATGAAGTGATAACATGATCATACATGAAAAGTCCATAAATCACAATAAAAGGAACCAAAGAACAATCCACGCCAGAACTTATAGTGCATTCCTGATTCATCATACTCCATGTCATGAGCAATAAGAAACATATTAGAGGAAAATAATCCTCAAAGTCACTTTAGTATGAACCATTATGCCAACAAAATGATATGCATTATAATAGCATCTATAAGTAGTGCTTTCTCTACAGTACATTGACCTTTTTATCATTAACTGACAAGTAATAAACAAGTGCCATCCTTAAATCTAAATAAATTAGTTAATCTCTTTCCTTATCATTTCATGAGCCACTAAGGTTACATTGAAACCAACATTTATCAACAACTCCAACTAGTAAAAGGATGATTTAAGGATACTATCATCCACGAGAACATTCAAATAGAATGAATCAATCTAATTAATTAAAATTTAGGCGATAATTGCAGAAAACCAGATCAAGATGCATCTGATTGATACAAACTAGACATGACCAGTGGCAACTTATTGACATTGACGTCACAACATAAAGAAGCAGAATTTCAAAGTTACTTTCCATCAGAGTAAGAGCAGTAAATAAAACAACTTTCAAAGCAATTCAGGTAAGGTTTAAAGAAGCAGAATTTCAAAGTTACTTTCCATCAGAGTAAGAGCAGTAAATAAAACAACTTTCAAAGCAATTCAGGTAAGGTTTGTCCACACTGCATAAAATTGTCAGCACTTAGATCTTTTATGATTAAAAATGATCATTTATTCTAAATAGGAAAAGGGTAAATTGCGATGGCTTCTAGTGAATTTCTAGTGCAATTTAAAGTTATATAATACTTAATATTTCTATAGATTGTAAGCTGTGGTATTAATTTCTTTTATAAACACAACACTAACAAAGTCAATGCAAACATTAAAAAAATAGTGTTGTATATAATTTAACTTTAACCTCAGGAAAGTGTTAGTGCCAGGAAAAGGAATTGAAGTTACTAACCGTTTTCTCATACCACTCTTTGGTAAAGAAAAGTTTGATTCCATGAACAATCAACGAGGCATAGACAATGACAAAGAGATGATGTGAGTACCAAAATGCATTGAAGCCAGTTAGACTGTTGAGTGGTTTAGGAAGCTTAATCCTGTTTCTCCTGAACCAAGGTGTGGCTTGTACTTTTGAGGGCTTGCACGAAGGAGGCGAAGGAAGTCGCAAGAAAGATGAAAAATTGCATGTATTTCAACACCAATTGCTACTGCTACGGCTATCACCTGCAAGAACAACAACATATATACCCTCACTTTGTTTGTACTACTAACTTTATTTAAATGGTGACACATTTATTCAGCAAGGGAATCTTTGAGAAACAAATATGTTCCTTGGGAAGCAAATTTGCCACTTCTAATTCATGAAACACTCCAAATATTCTTCAAGGAAACTCCTACTCTCATGGGAACAAAATGCAAAGCTAGGAAAGGAAAAAAGATTGCCAATACAAACTACTTCACTATCTTCATTCTAATTTTTCTGTTGATGAATTTAAAAAGAAAATTCATATAAACCTCTTTAATTTCTTCCTCGGTGATTCTTCCATCTGCATCTTTATCAACCCTGCATTATTCCAAATGAAGGCTAACATACTTAATGGTGGGAATTAAAGAAAATACCAACCAATTTCTTTTCCTAGTTCTAAAATTAAGTAAAGAGGTAATGAATTAGTTACATGTCAAAGACGGTTCTGAGCCTGGAATCAAAACTCTGGTCAGAAATCTGGTCCCAAAAGTCCTTCAATTGAGCCTTGTTAATTGAATCCCCATGAATATCCCTCCTCCTAGCCAAAGAATCAAAAAGTACACCAGCATACCTCAAATTCCTTGCTCATCCCTACATACAAACAATTAAACAAATCCAAACCATAGTTATCCAAACACTTCCTAAAAGAAAACTACTCAGAACAAGTCCTTATTTCACTCACTCACACACACACAAACAATTTCACAAACACTTAGAAAGCAACAACAAAAAAATAGTGCAGATTTGTTATGAACTCTTCAATTTCAATTATTACCTATACATTTTCCAAAGAGAGAACGATGAAGCCATCCATCAGTTGAAGTAGTAAGAACATCAAACTGCTTCTCCACTTCATGCCACCCTGCACCGCAAAAAAATAAGCATGATTACAAGAAAGGCTTCAAGATGGTATCCATTTACATAGAATCAGCTTCATAATCCATAATGCATTACAATTTCTAAGAGTTGCATCAAAACCGAAGTTCATATTCTTTCTGCAACAGCACCGCAAATAGAAGTCTTTTACGAAAAACAAAATGCCGACATTGCTTTTACATACATCACCCTTGATATGAAAACTATTAATCACAATCCGAGTAGTTTCGATCAATGGCTTTGCAAGCATCAAAATACTCATTTCATTTATGTCCCAATCCAAACTCGATTTTAGGACTCACTGTGAAATACCAAGAAAATGCTCATTTCATTTGTGTCTGAATCAAAACCTAATCATGTGAAATATTCTTAATAAAATATCTAAAACTACTATTTTTCAGGTTATAATATTGAAATTGAAGGAAGTAAAACCTTATCACCGATAGTTGACCATCGCATCCCTTGAAGACCCACACTAGGAGGGCATGAACCCAATGAAAACTCCTGCAGCTCGACTCTTTCCTACAGAATGATTTCCCTAGTTCAGCATGCACCTATGAAATTTCCAGCATCTATGATTGAAGGAAAAGAGTGTTTCTTACTATAAGTCTTGGCTTCCGGAGCTTTAAACGTTTCTAGAGACATAAAGATAAAAGCAAGAAAATCAAATTAGAAAATACATAACAATTCCTGCGGGGGGTGGGGTGTTAGTGCATGTCTGAAGAGTGTGTTGCACAGAATGTAGAAATCTTGCAGAGTGTAGAATGAATAAGAATTGCCAACAAGAAACTTATCGACTCTTTCAATGTTTTCTTAATCACCATAAGAGCTAAAGGAAAAAACAAATTACAAAAACAGAAATCTGTTTGTGTTACAGACTTCCAATCTAAGTTACCCTTTTTATTGAAAACATAGAGAGTATTCCAAAATGTAGAAGATAACAATATGTAGAATCTAAACAAACTACTTTAACCATAATAACTACTATACTTTAATGTTGACAGTAACATAAATGTACTAGGAAACGGCACTGATATTTCACCTCAACTATCGCCGATAACCTTATTGAAAGCTTTGGGTTATAATGGCTGGACCAGATTTCAGTCAAGAGCTTATTCAGCCACTCGCAATGCTCCAACGGAGTGATCGGCTATAAGAACAGGAAGCTGAAGTCAACTTCATAAAGCACTTTGGGAATGTGAAATGATGAAAAGGAGAAGGGAAAGGTACCGATGTGTTCAGTATGATTCGTTGCCATTTCTTATCCAAGTCCTCAACAAGTAGTTTCCGTTGATACCTACCATACTAAAAATGGAACAGCAAAATCTCACATTAACTGCTTATATCATACACTAGGAAAAATATCATTAAGCTCAGGCTCAACCACCATTGATTTTGTCTATTTTCTTCTATTACATTACACATAAGTGTTTCGATGCATAGTTACATGAATTCACCCGTTAAGTGACCAATTCACAATTCACCTGCATACCAAAGCCCCATAATATATTTCCCTCAAAAAATATTTTAAATGTGGCATACTATATACAAATGGATTGCGTTCTATGTAACTATGCTCCAATGTCAACTAATCAAAAAAGGTCAACGGTGCATATCTTAACAGCAAGTGCCATTAAATAAATTAGTTAATCTCTTTCCTTATCATTTCATGAGCCACTAAGGTTACATTGAAACCAACATTTATCAACAACTCCAACTAGTAAAAGGATGATTTAAGGATACTATCATCCACGAGAACATTCAAATAGAATGAATCAATCTAATTAATTAAAATTTAGGCGATAATTGCAGAAAACCAGATCAAGATGCATCTGATTGATACAAACTAGACATGACCAGTGGCAACTTATTGACATTGACGTCACAACATAAAGAAGCAGAATTTCAAAGTTACTTTCCATCAGAGTAAGAGCAGTAAATAAAACAACTTTCAAAGCAATTCAAGTAAGGTTTAAAGAAGCAGAATTTCAAAGTTACTTTCCATCAGAGTAAGAGCAGTAAATAAAACAACTTTCAAAGCAATTCAGGTAAGGTTTGTCCACACTGCATAAAATTGTCAGCACTTAGATCTTTTATGATTAAAAATGATCATTTATTCTAAATAGGAAAAGGGTAAATTGCGATGGCTTCTAGTGAATTTCTAGTGCAATTTAAAGTTATATAATACTTAATATTTCTATAGATTGTAAGATGTGGTATTAATTTCTTTTATAAACACAACACTAACAAAGTCAATGCAAACATTAAAAAAATAGTGTTGTATATAATTTAACTTTAACCTCAGGAAAGTGTCAGTGCAATTTATACAAAGGAAAAGGAATTGCAGTTACTAACCGTTTTCTCATACCACTCTTTGGTAAAGAAAAGTTTGATTCCATGAACAATCAACGAGGCATAGACAATGACAAAGAGATGATGTGAGTACCAAAATGCATTGAAGCCAGTTATAAAATTTGACTCTTAAATCACTCACCTTTAAGAGCAGAACTGCAGATGCTATAGAATAGCGACCCTGTTAAAATCTTTGTTCATCGTCCCTTAAAGTTTTTCTATATCTGCAATATGGTATATTGATTTGAAGTCATAAACTATAAACATTAAAAAAAGTGGAATGGTTGAGTGCTAATAAATCAAACAAAACTATGGATTTCTTTATAGGAAATAGCAGAAATGGGTTCTCAAGGTAAATATTTTGTTCGATTTGAAGCAGAGGTAAGTGCAAAAACTCCCTTGAAAGAAGATCTAGTTACACTTACACGCATTTCAAGAATGAGCATGTGACAGTGACACTTTTTTCAGCTAAAAGTTAGCGATCCATTAAACACGGTATACACATGAGCTTTGTGCAGGTGAATGGAATCATTTTAAAATTGAGAGTAAAAAGTAAAACATTACCGTTAAGCACAACATAACAAATAAAAGTACACGTTCATGGTGCTACTTGCAATGCAATGTTTCCATGTAAAAGGGACAAGTAAAATATAGGCAACTCATGGTATATACTATATAGTATACAAAGGAGGGATAAAAAAAAAAGAAAATCAAATCAATGAGGAAGAAAACCTTTATATTCCGTTCAGTTTCTCACAAACACATGTAGCTCCTATCAAGGCTATATATCCAAACATAAGAAAAACAAAAAGCGTGAAGCAATGATATTGTACTTTATTATTTCTTGTTTTAGTCTCAGGTGGTTACAGAACAATATAAAATGTATGGGAAAGAAAAAGAGACAAGATTTCACTTCACAATTGGAGTTTGAAATGATGATGATTCTTGAAGCAAAAGAGCATCCGAATACCTCATTTTCAGAAGCGCCAAGACTATGCAAATGCAAGCAAGATGAATCTGAGATTTGATATTATAAATACTCCTATTATTACTAATTAAGAAGGCCCCAAAGTTTGGAATCGGTAGCAGCAAGTCTTATTAATGAATCTGAGATTTGATATTATAATTTTTAATTGTAGTTGATAAGAAGAAAGATGATTAAAAGTGCCGAAGAAAGCATAAAGCAGAAAGACAGCAAATCAGAAATCTATGGGAATCTGCAGGCTGTGTTTATAGAAATGGATAGCGCTCAAGATATAAGCATAAGCCTTCAAACCTTGTCCCAATTACTACATAAACAAAAACCAGATTACAATTTTTTAAAAACTGTAAACAGATTATCTTCCAAAGTTGTTAATCACATGTCACCTTATCAATTACCACATAATTTTGATTTCAAGGCATGTTTTGTTTGATGAAACTAAATTTCCTTATCATGAATTATTCAAAGCAGATTCTCCATCTCCAACTTACAATCAATTTCCTCAACTGTTTTAACTTTTCCTAATTTTACTACTATATCATCTCATAATACAAGTCAAAATTCTACACCTACTGCTACCTCAACAAATGAGATAAGGGATGCTAGAAGAGCAGAGAATTTCAAAAAATAGTGAAGCATCAACTCAAGTGAGAAGCATTACTAACAAAATGAGTATTTATAGCATGAAGACAGAAATATATTACAATTAAGAGAATAGATGAGACTTGGAATCATTGAAGATGTGAAATAATTGAGTACAAGGTTTATATGCTAGTATGAAACAATGATTACTTATACAACTATGAAGCTAAAACGAACTTAACAAGCAAGATGCAAAATCAGAAAGCAAATTCTAATGAAGCAAGCAACATAAATTCAAAAAATTAGAAAGACAATACCACAGCAAAATAACTTTAACTCCTATCATGTACTATTCATACAGTAAAATAAAAATGTTCACTCAAACAGAATTCAGAGTAGATTCATAAGATAATACGCATTCAGAAGCTAAAACCCCCAAATTAAAAATCATAAAATCAGAACCCTAAACCGCAGTACACCTTCTCACAAAACCAAAGTCAATTCATCACAAATTGAATAAAGAACAAAATTAGAATTCAACACTAATAATAACAAGCAATGATCAAATGCGATTCTGCACGGAAAAGCTTCTAACACAGACAGCACGGCAGAAATTGAACCAGACATAGAAAAACCCTAATTAAATATGAAATTGTGATATAGAATCCTAATTAAATTTAACCCTAATTGCAGAGTATAGAACAAATTTTCTTCAATTGGCAATTTTACTATGGTGGTACAGGGTGATCAGCAGAGCATATAAAAGTGCCGTTAAACATCTCACCTTACCTTATCATGTGAAAGAAGTTCAAATAATTAGGGCCAAAATAGCGCTCACAGAGATCTTCCATTACCTGCACAGTAAAATGGACTTCAAGTGTCAACTAATTAATCAAAACAGATGTACGTAAAAGAGAATAAAAGAAAGATTATAACTGAGGGCTGAAAATATTATGAAGCAGGCAATGAAATTAAACAGCCTTCCCCACAGAAATTGGACCTAAGTGGCTAACCTAACACTGGGGGCCTTCTTCAAAAGGAATATTGAGCCCAGCTGCATCAACTTGAGCCGTGTGTTTTGTTCTTGACAATGAGGATTAAGAACCCTAATTGCCTAAATCAGAGAAAGAGAGGATACAGAACAGAGAATGCTTACCTGGTGACAGAGGATACGACCATGGTGATGAGCAGTGACGGTGAAGAAGAGATGAGCGGGGACGTAACGGCTTGGAGACGGTGCAGCAACTCAGCGACGAGCTCCAGTCGATGGCAGCGCGGCGACAGAGCACAACGGCGGTGAGACATCCCATTCGAGATCCTCGGCGGCGGTACATCAGCCTGGCGGTGGCAGAACGGCGACGGCAACAAGCCCTAGCAGCGGCGGTGGAGCTTCAGCGGCGACAGAGCACTCCTTTCTTCTCTCCTCCATTGCGTTTTCTCTTCCTTGAGCTCTCTCTCTCTCTCACTGGCATTCGATGACGACGACGGCAGATCCCTAGCCAGTTAGCCGCCGTCGTTCTTCCTTCCCTCTCCTCTCTTCTTCTTCCCGTTCTCCCCCTTAGCTTTCTGATTTCTTCGTGTGTGTTGAGTGAGGAGGAGGGTGTGTATTGCGTGAGTGAGGGAGTGAAGGTGATACAGGGCAAACAAAATTTCACTCAAGTGTTTATTTGGTATTTTAATATTAGGAGACACTTCTGAAGCGCACCCAAAACTTAATAAATGAGTTACATTTTAAAAGCACTCCCTTTGGTTTAAAAAGTGTACCCGTAGCTTTTTAGATTTGGCTACACTTTATAAGTGATATTTAAAATATCTAAGGAGACGCTTTTGAAGTGATGCCTCAATAGTGTTTCCTTTTCTCTTATAAAAGGGCATCATGCGAAAAAGCGTAGCCTATTCTAGGAATAGGCTACGCTTTTTAAATGTAGCTTAAAAAAAGTGTGGCTGAATGGGTATTTTTCTTGTAGTGATTACATGAAAGGCTGGAGTGATGGGTGACCTTTAATTCTTACCATGTAAGGATAGTATTATTTCATGAGAAAAAGAGACAATATTATTTATAGAAAAATATTTTAATACTGTTTTTACGTAGACTTCTCTTATATTATTTTTATTTTTGATATTAAAAATATGAGGAGTGCTACACATACAAGTCATTTTTGTTTACAAGTCTTACAAGTTGGGATTAACACGCGTGTTACTGAACCATCTTCGCATGTTTCATCTTCGTTTCCTTTTTTATGAAGAAGAGCGTGAATATAAATGCCTTCATCTTCGTTTCCTTTTTTACGAAGAAGAAGGCGTGAATATAAATGACTTGTATGATTTGTATGGAAAAGCGTTATCTCTTTGCCTTCGATCTCCTTCTGTTTTTTTCGATTTTCATGGTTTCTGAAATCAAGTTTTGAAATTGTTTGAAGATGATGGAACTTCAGAAATACATCCGAACGATTACAAAAATACACCCAAACGATTACAGAAATACATCCAAAAGATTACAGAAATACACCCAAATAGTTACAGAAATAAACCAAACGATTACAGAAATACACCCAAAGGATTACAAAAATACACCCAAAGGATTTAAGAAATATACCCAATATAGGGAGAGACGGTATATTTCTTCTTGAAATCAATACACCCAAAGGATTAAAGAAATACACCCAAAGGATTATAAAAATATACCCAAAGGATTTAAGAAATACATCCAAAATTCTTTGAAGTACACCTTATGCATAATTCAGAACTCTTTCTCTTTTTCCTCCTCATCTTCTGCTGCTTCTTCTTCTTCAAAAACGATTTCAGAGCTTGACGTCCAAAAACAATGGAAATCGAGAATAACGAAGAAAAAAACAAAGAGCAAAGCACGTAAATGAAGAAGAAGAACAGGAAGAGGAAGAAGAACGTGCAGTAAGAAGAAGAAGAAGGAGAAAGAGAAGGCAAGAAACGTACCTTGAATAATGTTTCTTCATTTTTTCTGGTGATTTTGATGAAGGAGAAAGAGAAAACGAAAAGAGGAGAAGAAATTTCAATAAAAAAAAGAGGGAGGAAGAGAAAAAAAAGAGACACGGAGAAAAAAGAAGAAGAAGAGGAAGAGGAAGAGAAAGAGGAAGAGGAAGCACGGAGAAAGAAGAAGAAAAAGAGGCAAAAAAAAAACGTGAAACGGCGTGAATATAAATGACTTGTATGACTTGTATGGAAAATCACTTGTATGTAGAGAATTACTCTAAAAGTAATTGATAAAAAAAAGAAAAAATTTTCTTTTATATCATATAAAAGATATAAAATTAATTAAGACACACAATAAAATTACTATTAGTAAAAGTTTTTAAATATTTTTTAATAAATATAAAATAAATACATTAAAATTTTAAATATTTTGTATATAAATTTTTTTTATTTTGTAATTTTAATATATGTCTTTACTCTCACAATCAGCAACTTTATTAATATTCACGTTTTCCAACTATCGTCCTTCATATTTTCTCCTGAATTTCTTTTTTGATAATTAAATTCATCATTTTTTTTACTGCCATAAAAGTTGTGTAATTGTTCGATAGAATTTACCTTAATGCTCTATATGTTAACCCTTCTTCGTACCCCATTTAGAATACATATGGACATGGTTACACGATCATGATAATGATCCAAATTTCAAAAGTTCAAAGAGAGTAGAGCCTGCGACACCGAGATGGTGGTAGCCCCACATCCTTCAAGTATATATCGTGGTCCAACTCCAGCCCCCTTTGCATCACTTTATATGCATGGCTAGCTAGTTCTAGTTACGTTTCTCCTTTATCCATTGCACTTAAACTATAGGTTTGATTTTAATCTTGAGACATGAAAATCAATGACTGCTTAAGGGTAGTTTTTGTCGTCATATGTCATCTTCTTGCCAAGAGAGCCAAGGTTTCAGCGTCAATGGAGTTGGATTGTGATGCTAGCTTAATAGGAGTGTTGCCTTCTTTATCTGCAGCATTTGAATTGGCCCCTCTGTAAATAACAAGACAGTAGGAAAAGTAAACATTAAACTGAAATTTGAAATTATCTAAGAATACAAGGATAAACAGCGTTATTAAGAATATATGTCTAAGAAACCCATCCAGCAATGTTAATTAATTTACCTCATAAGTAGCACTTTTGCAGCTTCAGTATTCCCTGCAGTAATACAGTAATGAAGTGGTGTCTGACCTTTCGAATCGCAAGCATTAATGTCTGCACCATATTGTAGGAGCAACTCCACCATACCAGCATCAGCAGTGATGCATGCCAGGTGAAGCACACCAGAACCAAGTTGTATGTTCTCATTCATCAGCTGATTTTCACGTTGAGATGGTGATGATATGTTTGATTTATCTGACGAAGTCATGTTGCAAGAACCTTCTGCAGAGCACCAAACAATGGTATTCACACTAGAAACTTTTTTGGGGCTCAGATTTAAAAGATATTTACAAATTTAATATTTAATATTAATTTTATTAATATTGAAATAAACGGTTTATTAATCGTTTCTTTAATTTTCATTTAAACGGTCATACATGAGTTATGATCTTTGGCATTGAAAGGTTGCAATGTAGTGTTGTACCCATTATGCAATGAAAAGTTACAACCTTTAAGTTCATACGTGACTTATGATTTGGTTGGCTTTGTGCTTGTATTTTGGTTACTTCTTTTGTATATATAAAAAGATAATTGCCCACTGTATGAAAATATATAACAAATACCAAGTGTACATTTTATTTAACTATGGAGAGTGTTCTTTGTTCAACAGAGTTAAGAGTGTCTTATTATTGGTAACTAAAAAATTTAATGGTTTCATTATATCTTGGGAGAATATTGTCATCAATCCTATAGTAATTAAGTGTGGGGACAAATATCTCTCTAAAGAAAGCAATCTAATTGTGTCTTAGAACCACAACAATTTCTTGGGTAATAAGACATACCAGATAATGTGTGGCCATTGATGGCATTGACATCCACACCTGACTTGACAATATGCCGGTACGCTGCTTTCATGTCATTGGCACAAATGCTTTCCCACACTTTTTTTGCCACAGAGTGGCTTTCTTTTGTTCGGCAAATGAACATTTTCTCAGAGTACTGCAAAAATCATGTTCAGGCAATGAAATCCTACGTTTTTTTTATGTTTTTAACCTAGTATGCAAAGTAGAATCAATTGCAGCTATAGTGGCTTATATATCAAATAGGTTTGGTGCAACATATGGGGTGCC
>NC_029787.2:109126052-109129689 GCF_000816755.2 Arachis ipaensis
TACATAAGAATAGCATTAATTAGTAATTTCAATCTTGTTTAAGGTTACCTTTGCATGAATGAACTTCTCCTTTAATGAAATAGAATCATCAGGTTTCGGTTTTTTTACTTTGTCTCCGCTGGCATTGGATGAACTACATAGCAGGTGCTGGTTAGCATATGTCTGAACAGTTATTCTCATCAGTGTTAGCAATACTTACCCAACAGATGCATTATCATCAGTTTGCAAAGTACTCTTTGAATCTAACTCTTCCCAAACTGAGTTTGCAAAGTAATTGCCCAGTGCCTTAAACATGGCTAAGACGTAAGGGTCCCAGACTTTCACATCAAGTGTCAATGATCTTACCTGCCAAAAATGTTTTTCACCTTAGCTGCAGAAATGAGTAGTAAAACGAAAAGGATTTTGTTTCCATCACTGAGTTTACAAAGGAACGAACCATACATAACATTGAAGGTAAACTTAAAACTGCAACCTTATTGACTTACTTTTGATATATGTACTCCAAGATTACGATGAACACCGGAACATTCAATGCATATAAGGATGCCAAGGTTTAAGGATGCCCAATCTGGTTCAGGTTTACCACAATCTGCACATTTGTCATTTCCACTCACCCTTCTTAGAACTTCAATTGGCTTTTCACTTTTCATATTGTGTCTTTGCAACTGCAAACTCTTATATGTACGATATTGGCTACCGGGAGTAGTGCATTTCCTTGATTCAGACTTGTCAGTCACGGTATGACCATCATCTAGAGAACTTTCTGGCACATCAGTCTTCTTAGCAGTGTCACTGTCTCCAGTTTTTCGCTTAGCACAGGGAGGCTGTCACAGAAATGTTATATAATCATATTAATCAGAAATAACATGAGCATTGGAGGATTAATGAATTTGAAAGAAAAATTCTACTATGTACCGTTCCCAGTGACTGGACGCTCAACAAGGATGCAATGACTCCGGTTATCTTTTCCATCCAATCCATCTGGTCCACTGCATTTTCTGCCTGCATTGCTTTCCATTGCATCATCAGAATTTAGAAGTAAGAACAAATTTAAAGAATGTAAAAACCAAGTACCTGCAATGTATAGTTCTTTGATGGTGAGATAATCCTGAAGCAGAATCTTAAATCTGACTGATCAGAATCAGCTTTAATTGTGGATGTCAGCAGGTTTACTGTGTGACGTGCTGCGTATCTTTCATCATGGACACCTCCATGGTAATGAGAAGAAAGCCATCGACTTAGAAGCCCAGAACCATTTTCAGTGCCACCATTCCATGGTTTGCGATAGTAGTATAGCATTCCCCGACTATCAAGAACAAAATACCTTCTTTTCCAGTCACCCCTTAAATTAGAGGATCGCTTTGAGAGAAAACCTTGTCTAATGATTTCAACCTATATGTATAAACCATGCACTTTTGAGATTAAGATAGGCTAAAATTAAATACATTGTCAGATAAATTAGACATTGAATATCGTATTCATAGTGTAAATTGTAAAATACCTTTCCATTTGCAGCAGATTCCTTCACTACATCAGCCACTTCATTTGATATCCTAGAAAAAGGATGGACAGAGTCTCCATTAGGAGAACCATAAGGGCCATTTAAGGACATTCTACTCTCTTGATAAACTCGTTTTTTGTACTCTTCCATTCTTTTATAAAGAGAAATCTGCTCTTCATCATAACTTTCTCTTGATTGCTGTACATAATCCAAAATCTGCAACATGGTCGAGTTAGATATTTCAGCAATTGGCCCTTTCCCTCTCAGCATCAAGTTGAAGAAAGAAAGCTCCCATATTTCGAACTGGCTCTCATGAAAGACTATCATGTCCTTAGGTTTCTCATTTTAGCCACTAAATTGGTAATTATTTCTAGACAATGCTGTTGAATACTATTTTTAAATGTGCTATACTGAATAGTATTTCTAAAAGAAATGAAATGGCACCTCAGACATGAAAGAAAATTTTCCATTCAGTCAAATGTGTTTCCCTAACCCAGTAATTGAATGGTATGTTTTTATGCTGCTTGATCACCCTTGGTTTATAAGTTTAGAAAATTCAAGAAACTACTTCTGCTTATCTGTGGAAAAGTACTCTCTCTACAATGTATGGCATGAGCAATCACATAAGTGAAAAAAAAAAAAATTATAGAAGTAGTAGCAAAACCTCGCTAAAGAAAGGTTGCATCTGATGTAATAGTTGATATCCCTGCAACAGAAGGGACCTTGAAAAATGTATTAAGTGAAATACTAGATATGAAAAAAGGAAAATATAAAATAATAATAATAAGGAGAAAGCCATGTAATGAGTATTTCATTACCTGTTGAAAGTATCGAAGATGAGCATCCATGATTCCAGTGATAGCCTCTAAGAACTCAAATCTCTTTTTGGCCTCAATATTATTGAGAGCAACAACCTAGACGATGATAAATGTTTTCGTTTTAGACATAACGAGGATTTTATTTTCTTTTATTGTTATATTATAACGATATATATGCTATAATTCAGAAGCTCAAGTTAATGTAAGATATATGTGCAATTGACATTACCAGATTGAAACGTGCTTCTTCAAATGAGGTTCTTGCATTCTGCAATTCCTGGAATTTCTCTATACCAAATTAGATTTAAAAGATCATACAAACTCACAACAAGCAACAGGAATACGTTATGAATAAAAATTCCAAAGAGAAGCTATCAGAATTACCTCTTCCATGGTAGTGGCAATATCAGGCTTTGTGCTTTTTTTCAGTGACATAAACTTTTCTCGTGCCTGTAGCAAATAATATAATGGACATCGCTATCGTGTTATGATCAGGAGATCTGCAATTGAAATTTTTACAGACACGCAGGCACACATTGTTGCCTCTACTGATCTAAATAAAAGTTAAATCTCAACACAAATGAGAAGCACCTGATCATATACAGCAGAAGCTTTGTCAAAACGCTTCCGAGCTTCCTGCATAAAAAGGCAAGAACATATGAATATATTGTTGAACATTAAATGGTTAAAGAATACTAATTTTTCACACTGATCGGTCTTAATTTCCACTAAACATAGCTTCTAATCACTGTTTCAAAATCATGATTTCAACTCTTCTCCCACTGTGTCCATTGTTGAATGCAATTGATAATCCACTGGAGATAAGTCATATCTTCAAGTATGACATCCTATTATCCTAATATTCCATAGTTTTAGCATATGATAACCAACTTTGTTATGTGTATGCATTAAAAAAGAAAAAGTAAATATCTACTACCAAAGTCACAGCATACCTTGACTTCATGGATATCAACATTCATAATGTGTTGTAACCGGTCAGTGAGCATCTGCTCTACCTAAGAAACCACAATAAGTCAGGACAGAATACGAATTCCAATAAGCACAATAGCCTGTGATTTACCAGGAACAAATCATTACCTGTGACCGAAGAAGTTCTTTGTATGTACTGATTTCTCTCAAAGCAGTAGTAAATTTGCTCATCACAGGTTCTGGGAATACCAAAGCAAAATTCTTCAGAGTCAGCAGCATAGACATAAACCTTAGTGCAATCTTATTCATAGTCAACGGAAGCACATAGGTTAAGAAATTAAAAGCATAGCTAAGAGTAAATAAACATAGCAACAACTGGAGTATACAT
>NC_029787.2:109130096-109130860 GCF_000816755.2 Arachis ipaensis
AATTGAAGGCTAAAATAACCAATGATATTAATTTAATTTTAGTAGAGAAAGAAAGAGAAGATGAGGTTTACCTCCTAAAGCAGCAAAATGAGGATCATTATGGCCACTTCCAAAATCTTCAAGGGCAGTAGCAAATGCCACGTCCCCTTCATATACCTCTCCTAATCCTTCCCTGAAAAGATTTAAAAAAATATCAAATATTTATTCAGAGAATAATCCCAATCCAAGAGTGACGTACGTATATTTTCGACATCCTTTGTGAAATTTGCAGCATCTGATGCGTAATGATTCTGCACTTTCCTCCAAGCACTGCAGCTGCAAATGCATCCATCATACACAACCACATTCGTTAAATTCCATTTTTTAAAAGCAAACTCTGTTATAGAATGCTTTCTTTCCGCCATATTAAAACATCCTCAAAAAAAAAAAATTCAAGCATGAATGATGAGATTGCATAGGAGGCACCTCGTGCTGCTCAACATGACGTGAATTACGATAAAATCAACATAGATATAGATGTTTGAATAAATTGAATATGATATGGTAAGAAGAAGAACCTGCTGGCGGAACATGGGGGAATCATCGAGCTTTGCGAAATGCATTTTTATTTTGGGTTCCGGAAATGAAGATTTGGTTTCTTCAACAAAGGAAGTAAATTTGGCAATGTGATTATGAATCTGATGATGACAGATAATTTTTTTTTTTTTCCAACGCAAAGCTTAGCTTAATTTAAGAGAAAGAAAGAGAGACAGAGGAATGAAGCA
>NC_029787.2:109130975-109133610 GCF_000816755.2 Arachis ipaensis
TAGACAAGACATAAGAGTTTCACCTAATATAATTATTTCATTAGTCACTCAACCTTTTTCCTCTTCTTCTTTTTTATATTTTTTATTTAGAATTAACTACCAAAATGTCTCCAAATTATTTTGGCACTATCATGAATAATTTTTTCTTTTATTAATAATAAAATACCTTTAATATTATTAAAAATGTATCAAAAATATTTATATAGAACTAAAAACACTTCTTATTTTAAAGAGGGACGAGTTATTCACATTTCATTTAATGATCAAAGACGAATTTAAAGTTAGTAATAATTCTAAAGATTCGCCTAACTTATCACTTTTTAAAGATCTTCTGATTCATTATGTTAAATATAAAAAAATTCTATTCCGACTTTAAATAAGATGTCTTTTTAATGAATAAATAGAGATACTATCTCATTTATTTCGAAAATATTATTTTAATATTTGGTCTCAACTTTGAATGATCCATATAAACGAATTATTTTGAGAATTTATTTCATTCTTTTGGGGGCTATCTTTTAAATATAAGGCTAAACTTTTCAGAGGTACAAAGTTAAATTAGTGTTAAATTCGTGCGATGCACGGGTTTATATTTTAATTTGACATGATAAATCAAAAATAATATTTTATTATCATAAATTTCTCGTCATCATTATATAATAAACGTATTGAATATATTGTTTTATCTTTATTCAAAGGTAAATGCAAATAAAATAGTTTGAAATCTATAATTTGAAATATAAGAAAAAAGAAAATCAAAAATAATATTTTATTATCATAAATTTCTCGTCATCATTATATAATAAACGTATTGAATATATTGTTTTATCTTTATTCAAAGGTAAATGCAAATAAAATAGTTTGAAATCTATAATTTGAACTATAAGAAAAGAGACATGAAAAAATAAGAATATATATAACTATAATAATAATATGTCAATTTTACACGAAATTTTATATCAAAAGGCTGATGAAAATTTATCGACAACCTAGTATTTTACTAACATGATTAGAAAAGCAATTGATATATGATGTTTTGTTGTTTGTTATACATTTCATTTCAAGTCTGAAAGTAAAATTATAGATAAATTAATTATATCTATAATAAATGTGAGGCCTACTACACATACAAGCATTTTTGGCTTACAAGCTATACAAGTTGGTCCAAGTCTAAGAAAAAAACACGCGCATCACTCTTTTAAATTGAGCGTCCAACGCACGCGCCTTACAACACGTTCATTATGCCGCACTCTTCCTCTTCTTCCTCAATCAAAACGCAAACCGTCAAGATTCAAACGACATTCGAAACAAACTACGATTCTGCGAAGGGTAGAAGAAATCAAGAAGAAAAGATACAAATCTCCATAAAAAATCACCAGAAAAAACGAAGAAACATTATTCAAGGTACTGTTTTACTGTTCTTCTAAGTTTTTTTTAGATTGTCTCTGTTATATGCCTCATCCTTAACTAGCAAAATATTAAAAGATTTCAAGAAGAAATATACTGTCTCCCCTCTGATATTGGGTGTATTTTTTAAATCCTTTGAGTGTATTTCTTAAATCTTTTGGGTGTATTTCTGTAATCCTTTGGATGTATTTTTGTAATCGTTTGGTTTATTTCTATAACCCTTTGGGTGTATTTCTGTAATTCTTTGGGTGTATTTCTATAATCCTTTAGGTGTATTTCTGAAGTTCCATTATCTTCAAAACAATTTCAAAGCTTAATTTCAGAAATCATGAAAATCGAAAAAAATAGAAGGAAATCGAAGGCAAAGAGAGAACGCACGAAAGAGATGGAACAAATTTAGCAAGAAACTCGAAAAAGGAAATGAAATATTTTGTAAAATGGAAGTTATATATTCACGCGTTAATTGATTTGGATTGATTTAAAAGTCTGTTAAAAAGGCCCGTAACATAAGCAGTGCGTTTATGGAATTTCGTTCTCTTCAGACTTATAAAGCTTGTAAGTACAAAACACTTGTATGTAAAAATTAATCCAATAAATATTCGTGCAAAAATATAAATCATAACATGTTATAAAATGAAAATACTATTTTTCTTACCTAATTATTATTAAAAACTTCTTAGAACATATAATATTTCCACCAAAACAAACGATATTTTTGTCCAAAATATTAATATAAATCAATAACTATCACAATTTTCCTATTTAAATTTGATTCTATTTGTTTTTTCTTAACCCATTCGGTAACTGTGAAAACGAAAAGAATAGACACTATCCTTTAAAATATAACAAAACAAATTCAATACTAATAATTCTTCTAACTCCTTTTAAAAAAAATCAAAATTCAAAAATTAAGATTTTCCTATTCATGTTCTTTTTTTTTACCTTGTGTGATTTAAGTATTTTTTTCTTATTTTTCTTAATAATAAATTAATAATGCTTTTACTCTATCAAATTATTTAACTCTAAACCAATTAATTAATGGATTATAGCAAAAATAAAAAAATAGAACAAAATAAAACACTAACAATGAGAGAAGAAGAAAAAAAAGAAAGAAAAGAACAAAAAAATATATCAATGTTGACAGAAAATGAAAGAAGAGAATGTCATAAGTAATGACCATGGAAGAAAATAAAATTGTAAATTCGTGTAATTTCACGAATTAACTCGC
>NC_029787.2:109133635-109194744 GCF_000816755.2 Arachis ipaensis
CTACTCCTTTTTTAATTAAGAAAAAGATAAAAATTATAATAAAAAATAAAAAAATTATATAAAAAATTTTATTTTTATTTTAATAAAAAAATATTATAAAAAAATAAATTTATGCAGATTTTTTTTATTTTTACCTGAGTAAAAAAAAAAGAAAGATAAAAAAAATAGATATAAAAAAAGAAGGTTGGTTTTGTAGCGAATTGACAAATATTAACCCCTATGCTAATTTACTCCTACAGTACAAACGTAGAGGCAAACGGTTCGTAATTGCCTTACGCAGGGATTCGGAATTTGGTATGGTTAAAAGATAATCTTTATTTATAAAATTATAAAAATAAAAATAAAAATAGAAATATTATTTCTTACCAATATTAAAAAATAAAAATTGATAAATCACTATTTTTTTTTCATTCCTCTTCGTTCCTCTCCCTTTTTTTTTTAACCAAACAATACAAAATAATCATTTTCTTTCCATTTTTTTTCTTCCTATTCCAGAATCATTGAACTGGCCGTTCAAACCGAATCCAGACCTGGCCGGTTTTCACTTCTCAGCCCTAATCAGTAATCAAAGCCTCACTCTTACTATCTCTCACTCACCTTCACGCATATGCTTCCCTCTCTCAAAAGAAAAATCTTAGCCTCCGTTGCTGCTCTCTTCTTCAAGCTGTGTCACCGCTCCGTTGAATCTGGTCCGGCCATCGTCCCCACTGTTTCAGCGTCGTCGCAGCTCGTCTCTGCCGTTGCATCGCGTCGCCTCTGTTCCGCAGCCGTCGTTTGCTAGTGCTAATCTGCTCTCAGCCTATCCCAGTCTCGCTCTCGCTCTCGCTCTCTGCCTCTGCTTCTTGCGTCTCACCGTCTCCTTGCAACTCTAAGCTCTCCCTCAGTCCGTCTCGCTCAGCTTCATTGGTTAAGGTTTGCTAATTGCTTTGCTTCATATAATAATTATAATTATATTTATACAAATCAAAAGTTGAATATGCCAACATATAGGGTTTGATTCTTTATGTGATTTCCTCATTCTTAAAAGCTTTTTTATTGTTACTAGGAAAAGTCAATTATAAATTGTTGTTTTTAACATTTTATTGTAGCTGTTCAAATGGAGTAAAGCATTAACCTGCTGCTTTTTTATTTTGATATATTTGTATTAGTAAGCAGGTATTTAAATGTTTGAAGCTACGTTCCTATATTATGTGCCATCATAAGTTTTTCTAGTCACTTAGGTTCTACGCTACGTTTTGGACCCTGTACGGCTGTACTATCCTTCCATTTCTGTATAGAAACTCGTTCCTGACTTGCATACACATCGGTACCATCATTCCACAAATCGTGCCGAAAAATGAATCCTCGGCCACAACCGTCGCCACCTCACGATGATGACGACAACAACGAGGAAGTCTTCATTGACGAGTCTGATATTCTGCAAGAAGTTTCCATGGACAATGAAGACCTTCCAGATGCCGATGATGACCAAGATTCGGATCTCGAACATCTCGGTATTACGTTCCACCTTATCAAGTTTATCGAATTGTCAAGTTAACTAGTAAACACTTTAGAAGTGTAGCCCCCAAGTTGAGTTCGTGGTTTTCCCAGTAGAGAGTTTACTATGCTTAGCTTGGCCCCACAACTGTAGTTAAATTCTAGACTTTAATTACCTTGAACCTAATCGTAATTTTCATGCTTTTAAGTTTGTTCGTGTGATTTGGTGAATGATATTATCTGAAAATTTCTCAGATGAGGCTGATGATTCTGCGCATACGTTCACTGGTCATACTGGTAACCTTTCTAACTCTCTTTTCTTTCTTATTTTGATTTTTTTAAAAAAGTGATTATTCTATTGCAGGCAATAATGGTTGCAAGGGAATTTATGGTGATTGTGTGTGTGTGTGGTTTCTTCACTTCTTGTGCAGGGGAGTTGTACTCAGTTGCATGCAGCCCAAGCGATGCAAGGTTGGTGGCAACAGGGGGTGGTGATGACAGAGGATTTCTCTGGAAGATCGGCGATGGAGTTTGGGCTTCTGAGCTAAAAGGTATTTCCATAACACTAGAAAGATAATTGTGTGAAGCTTGATGTTGTGGTGCTGATGTACATTTTACTTTGTTGTTAATTCTATGCAGGTCATAATGATTCTGTATCTAGTTTAGCTTTTAGCCACAATGGACAGTTTCTTGCATCCGGAAGTTTAGATGGAATTGTTCAAGTATGGGATGTTTTTGGAAATCTGAAAGGCACACTGGAAGGTCCTGGAGGGGGAATTGAGGTGAGAGAGGTTGCTCGCTTTATTGTTTGTTATTGTGTGTGATTACGAGAATTAATTCATTGTGATATCTTTCAGTGGCTCAGGTGGCATCCGAGAGGACACATACTCTTAGCTGGTTCTGAGGATTCCACTGTTTGGATGTGGAATGCTGAAAGAGCTGCTTTTCTTAATATGTTTGCTGGTCACGGAGCTAGCGTGACCTGCGGTGATTTTACTCCTGATGGTAATATCATCTTTTCTTCTTGGTGCATTTTCTTCTATAAGTTTGTATTTATGTTACGCATGTTTTAAAATCCTTCAATTTCGTTTTACTTGGTGCCTTAGGGAAAATAATATGTACTGGTTCAGATGATGCAACTCTGAGAATATGGAATCCAAAGAGTGGAGAAAACATTCATGTTGTGCGGGGTATGTAAAGCTAACCCCATTTTCTTGCTTCTACTTTTGTGTAGCCTTGTAAACTATGATTTACAGGTCATCCGTATCATACTGAGGGACTAACTTGCTTGTCAATAAGTTCATCGTCAACCCTTGTCCTTACTGGTTCCAAGGACGGATCTGCCCATATTGTGAATATCTCTACTGGGAAGGTATGCATTATTAGCTTTTGCTGTGTTTGATATCCCTACACTGTTTTCATCAATCAACTTGTCTTGTGTGTCTTTGTTTCAGTTTATGATCTCTCAATAACTTGATAAAGCTTTTGGCCATGTAATAAAGTAATGTTTTAAAATTTTATTCATGTGGTTTCCATTTTCATAAGTTTAAGCGTGCTACTTAACTCCTTTGAGCTAATAGTTGCTCAAAGCAAAATTTGATCATAAATTCTTCTTATCCAGTTATTGATGCCAAATACATTCATCCAATGTATGATAACCTCCAATGTCAATCAAAATTATTTGATTGGATACGAAGCTTGATGGAATATTTTGGTCTGCCCATGAAGTCATACTCAATATGGCCTCTCAACGGCTAAAGGGAACCATCCTGTCAAAATATATAGGAGTATCACATAAAAAAGAATTGAGAAAGACCAGTTCCTCACAATTATTTGTTTATTTACATGAATGAAATTATATCTTTCACAACAGGAAGGAGGGATGCTCTATTTGACATCAACTTTAAGCTAGTTGCTAGCTTATTATGTCTCCAGATTGGCACGTTGTGTTATGCTTGGATATATGAGATTTTAGGTATTTGGTTGATTAGTTTATGGAAGTTGATTTATTAGAAATGTGCCTTGGTAATTTTCTTCCCTAGCAACTAGCAAGATGACGAAACTTGGACAATCTTTGATTCAACTGTATTTGGCTTTCTTGAAAGTATAGTTCTTTGAAAGTTGTCCTTGCATAATTAGCCCAGTAGTAATGGTGTAACTTATAAGAATCTAATCCTGAACACTTTCAACACTTTTTGCAAGCTCTAAGAAAAATGAGTATTGTGGTTGACAGGTTATTAATTCCGCGCCTCTTCATTCAGATTCCATTGAATGTGTTGGTTTTGCGCCAAGGTATGTGTTAACCTTTTGTGGCCTGTGTTTGTGCAGTGTTGCACCTTATGTTTTATTTGATTGGAAATAATTGAGTGGACAATAACTTACTGCGGACAAAAAATTGTTGTTAACATGTAAAGTAAAATCTGTGATCATTAAATAACACAAAGCAAAGTGCTTTGACATGGTTTCTAGTGTATCGCAGTTTTCAGACATAATTCCATCTTATGTTCAAGGAATGATGGACCACAAAAGACCTTAAATCTTGCTTAAGTATGAATATTTTATATTTTATAGTGGTGGTGGAGATATGAATATCTGATGTGCTGCTGGTCATTGTTGTCATATATGTGAACCATAAAGTAACTTTGTTCATTAAAATTGTGATAGTGATTCCTGGGCTGCAATTGGGAGTTTGGATAAAAAACTTGTCATCTGGGATATAGAGCATTCCTTATCTCGTGCCACTTGTAACCATGAGGTTTGTATGAATTGTTCTTTGTGCAAATGGCAAGCTCGTATATCTAGGAACTAACCGAGCTCTGGTTGCAAGCATACTTCAGCTTGAAATTTTAAATTGTTATTGCATGTCTGATAGAAGAAATGATGTGAACAGGATGGAGTGACATGTTTGGTGTGGCTTGATGCTTCGTATTTGGCCACTGGATGCGTGGATGGAAAAGTAAGATTATGGGATAGCCGGTCCGGTGAATGCACAAACACATTCAGGGGGCACGAAGATGCCATTCAGTCTCTTTGTGTGTCTGCTGATCACAATTACGTTGTCTCGGCTTCAATGGATGGAACAGCTCGCATTTGTGGGAGGAGTTAAAAGAAGTTTAAATATTTACATTTGTGTATCCTATGGTTTTGATTGAGGTGCCAATTCAAAAGATAAAGGAATGCAATCCTGAAAATTGCTTTTGAAAGAATCTTAAGATACTAATTTTGCTCTAGAAAATTTAGGACTTAAAGCTATTGTCTAGGATTATTAGAATGGAAGTAGTTGAAATTTTTAAAGTAAAGTAAAGAAAACTATGGAATGTATCAATATACGAGACGTTCAAAGTTAAAGTAGTTTAGTTTAGCATATGTTATTATATTGTGTTATGAGTTGGTCTTGCATTGTCGTCCAAATCATGAAGGTTTTTTCTCCCCTACTAATAGGGGTGTTTGCGGTGCAGTGTAGATTGGTTGAGGTAAAAAGCCATCTTATCCGAATATTTATTTCATATGCAGTGCGGTTTGAATTGTATTACTTTTTTTAGACAATCCGACCAATTTCAAGTAGTGCAATTTGAATTGAATTTGTGGTTTTTCAAATAATAATTCTAGCAACAAGAAATAAGTCTCAATGCAAATATACATCTAATATATCAAGTCTAAATAAAATATAGATTCAACATATAAAGAAAATTAACATAACAAATCTTAATAAAAACATAACATAGTCATCCATAATAACAAAAATAAAATCATCATAAACAGGCTTGAAGTTGAGAGGTGGAGCACAACTCAGATTCAAAGCACTCCGTAAGATCAACTGGAAATGAATTGGATCGAATAACTTGGCACAGCTTGGAACCTATAATAAAAAACCTATAATAAAAAAGTAGCTACATAGCTAGAAAAAAAAAAATCAAATATCATAATCACCATTACTAATAATTAAGGTCTTGATTGAAAATATGTAATGCTGATTAGTACTTGCTAGTTCAAATTTAATAAATATCCCTAATAGAGTTAAATGTTTTCCGTCCCTTGGCAAGTTGCACTCATCTTCCTCCTACATAACAAAAACAAATAAGAAGGTGAATTCTACTCTACTCTTTCTAAAATAAAGGATAAATTACCTCTTGTGATATATACAGTAATTATGATAAATTATTCTTCTGCCAGAGCTCCAAGATTCACGTTAATCGTTATTTTTTTTTTTTTTTCAATTGACACTATGTTTCTTTTGAAACTTGATAATAATGTATTTTCATCATCCCCACCAATACACCTCTTCTCCAATTTTAAAACCCTAATTCCTCTCAAATCCAATCACCATTTCCAATCAATTAGGTTAGGATTTTGAACTTGTTCTTACGCTTTCAATCTCTAATTTCAACGAGCATATCTATCAATTTTTCAGCTCTCTCCTTCCTAAGATTTTCTTCCTAGTATTTTTCTTAAATTTCAGCCAGATCAACAATGGTACTCCTCTTCAGGTAACCAACCCCCATAGCCTTGTATAACTATATAACAAAAACAAACCAAAATATTAGTTAGTCATAAAAACAATGAGTCAATAATTACCATTTTAGGATTTTTATTATCTGAATAATGATTGAAAGATAATTTAAGAGAAATTGAAGATAAAAAAAATAAAATAAAATACTTTTAATTTATCAATAATCACTGTATATGTCACAATGGGTAATTTACTCTTTATTTTAGAGAGGACATGGTAGAATTCATCTAAAAAAAATCTTGACAATTAATTTAAGGATGAAGTATATTTTTGTCCCTAAAGTTTGTCAAAAGTTTCAAAAATATCCCTAAATTTTATTTTGTTTCAATTTTGTCCCAAAATTTTCGAATTGCATTAATATACCCTAAGAACTAAATTTTAAAAAAATTTAGGACTAATCCGACCATAATGCATGATAAATATGTTTGATTTGCTTGTGTTAAAGGTTATTCTTGTGAAGTTATTCTTGAATTGGTCATAATCTTTTTGAAAAATTAGTCGTTAGGAGTAAATTTGATGCAAATAAAAAACTTCTAGGACAAAATTGAAACAAAATAAAACTTAGGGGTATTTTTGAAAATTTTAACAAATTTTAAGGACAAAAAAATACAACAATGGAGGATAAAAATGTAAAGCTATTTGGGTAAATGAGTTAAAATGAAGTAAAGGCCTCAATCATGTAAATGTACTCATACACAAAATATTAGATATAAAGAATTAAACAAGTCAAATATCCTAATTATAGAAAGAGAATAACACACAAGAATGAAAATAGTGGTTAATGTAATACAATCACACATTAAAGCTCAAATCTCACAAGGTTGTGTGTTCTAACTCTCATCTATGTTCCACAATATTTTTCAAGCAAGTTTAATAAAAAAGATCTAACTCAAATTAATGGAATGCCCTATAAAAAAATATCTTGAAAATTAATTATTTTGACTAAGCTTATTATGTGTGTGTGTATATATATATATATGATGTGATTGGATGAAAAATCAAAATCCTAAGTTCTTTTTCTATTCTCTATCGATCTAAATCATATGCATATAGAAAAGTAAACTAGGTCCGATTTGCACATTATTTAATTACAACTAAAAGATAAATATATATACAAACCATATTAAAAAAGAAAAAAAAAAAAGCAAAACTACCCAAAATAAAAATGTGCAATAAACTAAAGAAAAAACTAGAAAGATAACTAAAATATATGCAAACCAAAATAAAATAGTGCAAAGCTAGAAAAATATCAAAATAGTAAAATACTAATAAATATCTAGAAAGCATAATAAAAATCAAAATGCAAGTGTTTGAAATGAAAAATTTTCACCCAACAATCGACTTCTAGTCGCTCAATCTTTCCATACTTAAAAATATGCACGGTCCTCCGTGCAATCAAGACAATGCTAGAGTTCTACCCGACTCCACCTTCAGCTGGTGGATCTTGCTTCTCCTCCGAGAGGGTCTCTGGTTAATACGGTGGATCGATTGTGATGATGGTGGTGGTGCTCCTGCTAGGAGGCATTCTCTCCCTTCTCTATCCATTGCGGCATGTTCTTTCTTTTGCTTTTCTTGTTGCTTATGATTACTCATCCTAAGAAATATAGAACAGAATATATTAAGACACGTAAATTCTAAGACAAGGAAGCATAGATTGTCAGAATAAGGTAATAATCACTCAAATAAAGTGAATTAACCAGTTTGTGACATTGATGAAAGCAAGTATGTGAATTCTAAGTTTATGCGTAGTTTAGAACTCATGTACTAGCACTTGAAAGTTATGTCACAACTTCACAAAGTACACATATACTCACTTATTTTAATGTGCCTAAGATGCTTTAAAGATAAATATGCAAGTTAAAGCAACAAGAAATCAACAAGAAGCATAAGAACTTAGGCGAATAACCAAGCAATTGTGAAGTGGAAGGAGGAAAGAAAATTAATTGGATGTGTGAGTGAAATTATGAAACAAAGTCAACTAGAAATCACACTCCAATCAATAACATCAATCAAAGTTAATTGCATTGCCTATTTAACTAAAAAGTATTGGAACACAGTTGCTATGTACTTAGGAAAAGAAAAGAGGTTAGTTGAAAAAGAGTCAGTTCTCATGTAACATAGCAAACATGACCCTTAGAACTTGAAAATTTTTGAGAAGGGTAAGAATAAGCAAGCTCATAATCCAACTTCACAAATCATGCATTATGTCAAAATGAATGATTTAAAGTATGTGTAGTGCACATAATCAAGAAAATAAGAATCAACATGTCATCAAAGAATTAACATAAGCAATTGATGATGAATAAACAAGAAAAATTTTAAAACAAAGCATAAACAATCATCAATGCTTTCAAACACTAATATTGCAAGATTAATATGAAAAATGGAATGTTTCACGCCTAATGTAACTCAAACCAATTAAGAATAAAGAAAGTGAAGCATATGAGTTACATAGGTCAAAATGTGTCAAACTTGAAATAATATGCAAAAGAAACCTCAAACATGTAAAATGCGTAATTTTTGGTCACATAAAGATTGAAAATAGTCACTTCAATGCATTTAGATAAAATTCTAGGAAAACATGCCTTGAAGCAAGAGATTGACCAAAAAATTTTCATTAAAAAGCTTGAGGCCATTTGATAGTCATTTGGTATGCAAGGTCACATCAACACAGAATACATCAATAAGGACCTTGCAACACCAATTCCCAAAATGTAGCCCAATAAAACAAAAGCAACAAGTTATCTCAGCATAACAGTAGTAAACAGTAATTCATGCAACTAGAAAATTAATCAATTGGGCTTAGCACAGTTTCATAGCAATTCTAGCATAGTGCCAAACACTTTCATCATAATACCTCAGCTAAATTGACAGTCATATTAAGAATGAACAATACAAAACAAATCAACCAATTCTAGTAGCAAATTTAGAAAAATAGTAAGAAAACAGTGAATCCATCATCAACCATCAAACTCAGAATAATTTCAAACATATTACAGTAATAATGCAAAACTTATGAAACTAAATTAAACCAACAGCAACTAACAGTAACTAATCTGACAACCTAAAATCAACTAATCAGCAAACCAATCTAACTAAATAGAATTACTAAAACTAAACTAACCAAGCGAGATTAAACTAACTCAAAAGAAATTAAGGAAAAGAAAAAAAAGTAACAAAACCTGGACGTAAATAAGAACAGGGCAGAAAAGAATGAAACACAGGACTGTGATAGAGAAGAAGATAAACAAAGAAGAAGAAGAATGGTGTGCGAGTGCGAATTAGGGCTTTGCACAAATGGGCTGTTTATTTTGAATTTGTGCGTACGCATGAATTGGTACAAAATGGGGGTTGTGCGTACGCATCTACCATGTGTACTCATGGGTTGACAAGCATTTCACATTGATGCTTACGCATGGTGTACGCACAAAACCATTTCAGTTCTGGTTTGGCATCGTACGTACGCATAGTAGGGGTATTCAAAACCGATCTAATCCGAACAAAACCGACCAATCGAACAAAAAAAATCGATAACCAAACAAACCAAAAACCGAAAAAAATAACTTTTACATTTTTTTGCGGTTCGATTTGATTTTCAATTCTGGTAGGAAAAACACTAACCAAACCAGTGTTAGTAAAAACCCTACTATAAAAGCAGCCTCCCTCCATATTTCCTCTTAAACCAGCCGCAACCACCCCTACCAGAAACTCTAACTTCCTCGAGCCCTCTCTTATTCTCTCTAGCGCCGAATCTAAGCAGAACCTCCCCCTTCTTCTCTGCCATCGATGCTTGAAGAACGAAACTCTCGCGCGATCTAGAATTTTCATATATGAATTTCCGTTGCAAGTATAGCTTCTAGACCGACAAGAATTTCTTTCTTACAAAAACTTTGGTTGTCACAAGTAACAAAACCCAATAAAAAGTAATAACCGAAATATTTAAACCTCGAGTCGTCTTCTCAAGAAATTGCAGGGAAGTATGATTTATTATTGGTTATGAAAAACAGTGTTTTTGTGTTTCAAAAGGTTTGAACAAGGGAAATAAATTGCAGGAATTAATATATCAATATCTAATAAAACTCTTGGCAAGGTATGAAAATTAGAAGTCCTATCCTAGTTATCCTTATCGATGGTGGTGAGAATTGAGTATTAATCCCACTTAGTTAACCTTTACTAAAGTAAAGGAAAGTCACGTGGACTAATTAGTTTGATCTTCAGGTCCTAGCCAATTCCTAAGAAAGGACTAGAGTTATTGGAATTCAATTCAATTAGCAAAAATAACAATTATCAATCACGATGAGTTTGAAAACTCAAGAGTCTCCAATTAATCAATTAAAGCCAAGAATATAAAAAGCTAAATAAGAATCATAAATCTGAAATACCTCAGTTTATATTAAATAAAGAAAATCCTAACATGAATGGTTCATAAGCCAATTTGGCAACATAATTAATTAACAAATAAAAGCATTAAAGTATCTAAAAGTAGAAGAGAAATATAAAGTAAAAATAATATTGAACCTGTGACTGAAGATGAAATGAACTAAACTAATAGAAATCCTAAAATCCTAAATCCTAAGAGAGAGGAGAGAACCTCTCTCTCTAAAAACTACATCTAATCCTAAAATTATGAATTATGAATATATGATCCATTCTCTCCCATGAATGGATGCATTCTCCCACTTTATAGCCTCTAATCTGTGTTTTCTGGGTCGAGAACTGGGTCAGAAATAGCCCAGAATTTGCTGGTTACAAATTTTGTCAGGCTGATTTTCGTAGATGTGACATGTCCGCGTAAATCACGCGTTCGCGTCACTTATCCTCAGGGCAACTATGGTAAATTATATATCATTTTGAATCCCCGGACGTTAGCTTTCCAATGCAACTAGAATCGCATCATTTGGACCTCTGTAACTCAAGTTATGACCGTTTTAGTGCGAGAGGGTCAGGCTGACAGCTTTTCAGTTCCTTCAGTTTCTTGTATTCCTTCCACTTTTGCATGCTTCCTTTCCATCCTCTAAGCCATTCCTGCCCTGTAATCTCTGAAAACACTTAACACACATATCACGGCATCGAATGGTAATAAGAGAGGATTAATATTAGCAAATATAAGACCAAAGAAGCATGTTTTCAATCATAGCACAAATTTTGGGAAGAAATTGTAAAACCATGCAATTAGTATGAATAAGTGGGTAAAGACTTGATAAAAACCACTCAATTGAGCACAAGATAAACCATAAAACAGTGGTTTATCAACCTTCCCACACTTAAACATTAGCATGTTCTCATGCTAAGCTCAAGAGAAGCTATAAAGGAGTGAAGAGGAATGATAGAGAGTATGCAATGCAACCTATCTATGTGAATGCAACTATATGCAAAATGTTTCTACCTACTTAGTTAAAAGTGAATAAGTTCTTCAAGACAAATACAACCCACATTCCATTAATTCAAATCGTACAATAAAAAGCAAGTAAACTTGTAAGAAGATAGCTCATGAAAGCAGGGAACATAGAATTAAGCACTGAACCCTACTGGTAGTGTATATCACTCTAACTCTCAAGTGTCTAGGGTCAATCACTCTATTCTTCCCTAGTCATGCTTTCTCAACATTATTCTTCATCTAACCAATCAACAAATATTCATCATACCAATGCAAACATCATTAGGTCTTTTCAGAGTTGTAATGGGACTGAGATAAAGGTAAGGATATATGTATGGCCAAGTGAGCTAAAATATGAATCCTTGAGTAACCTAAGCTATCACCTAACATACATACATTCTATATAACTTCTAAAATCATGCATAGCTACCCACAATTCCTACTTTTGCATCATATACTCATGTATCAACTTTTCTTTTAATTTGTGTCACATATGCATTGATCTTTTATTAACTTAACATTGGGGTAATTTTGTCCCCTTATTTATTTATTCATATTATATATATATTTTTTTTTTAATTTTATGTTTTACATGAGTAGGTACCCAAATTTCCCAATATTCAAAATTAGAAACATGATATATTCTCTTATTAACCCATGTTCCCACAGTTTTCCCACACTTAGTTGATGCACAACTTCTATCTTAAGCTAACCAAAGATTCAATTGGGATATTTAATTTATTTTTTTCGCTTAAGGCTAGTGATATGGTAAAATATAGAACAAATGGGGATTAAAAGGCTCAAAGTGGCTAACAAAGGTAATTAAAAGGGTAGGCTTATTTGAGATAAGTGAGCTAAACAAATAATGGCCTCAATTATATGCAAGCATATAAATATACTAAATAATGGACATATAGAATGGAACAAAATATAGATTACAATTATAGAGAAGAAAACACACAAGAATAAAATATTTATGGTTAAATAATGTAACCATATAAATAAGCTCAAAATCTCACAGGTTGTGTGTTCTTTATCTCAAAAACCATGTTCCAATTTACGATCCTCAAACAAATTTAACACATAGAAAATTTTAATTTTTTAATTTAAATTAGTGAAATTTTTCAAAAATAGGATCTTAAAAAGAAACTTATTATTTTTCAACCAAGTAGTACTTAAATGCAAACAATCAACTACACATGCAATCTATTATACAATGCAACATTGAACAAACAAAGAAAATAGAGTATTGGTGTTGAAAAGAAGGTAACTAACCCCTGGAAGTCGGTATCAACCTTCCCACACTTAAAGATTGCACCGTCCTCGGTGCATGCTAAGATGTGCAAGTGGATGGGGGTTGTGGTTCCTCAGCTGGGGCTCTTTTTGTTCCTTTTCTTGCCGGTGGTTTGATAGTAGCTTTCTCTTTACCCTTCTTGGTGGCTATCCTGAAAAGGGAAAAAGAAAGTAACTTTTAAAGCTAAGGGTTAGAGCAAGGAAGAGAGCGGAAAAGGTGGTAATCAATGCACAATAAAGAAGAATGACGTTAACACATGGTCATGACTACATGTGAAAAGTTCATCAATGGAAATATAGCAAGTGCGTGTAATGACAATTAAATGCAAGATGTTTATTGGCATGCTGACAAAGGCATGAGTAGCATAGATCAAGCATTCCATGTCCAAGTTAGATTACCAAGTCTTTCAAACTAACATGTTTGAATAACAATTATATTTAATTAATAAAATATAAAAAGGGTTTTGTGAAAAGCAAGCATTTAGAGTAGTAGAATAAAAAAATAGTGCACAATGCCATACGAGCGTTTTCACAAACACATAGCATGTATGGTAAATAAGTTATTGAATGTATTAAATTGAACATGCAAGCAACCCTTTAAAAAGTAATATATAATTGTCAAACAATTCCTTTAATAATCCACAAGCAAAATATAGGAAATAATGACCTAAATAAATTTCTAACACCAATAAAAATAATGCAATGAATGAAAGTATGCAAATAAATTAGATGAAATAGAATGGAAGTGAAGAGGGATGAGAAGTTAAAGAGATGAAGAAGAAGAAAGTAAGAAGAAAGAAGAAAAGATAGAAAAAAATTAGGGTTAGAAAAGAAAAGATAAGATAATTGGCGCTGATCAGGATAAGTTGTGCGATGCGGGCGACGCGAGCGCGTGGGTTACGCGTTCGTGCGGATAGCGCTTCTATGAAGTGACACGGACGCGTGGGTCACGCGTTCGCGTGGAGTGATTTGTGCCATTAGCACGAGGGCAGTCTCGCGGTCGCGCAACTCTCTCTTTTAAATGCATTTTGTCAAAAATCTGGGTGACGCGGTAGCGTGGTTGACGCGATCGCGTGAATGGCCATACTTTGAAAAACGACGCGGACGCATGGGCACGCGTTTGCATGGTGGGGCTTGTGCTTCTAGCATGGTTCCAGCCCCACTCCATCACAACTTGCTGCCATACACCCATTTTACGTCGATTTTTAGGGTCACGCGTTCGCGCGGGTGACGCGGACGCGTGGGAGGCGTAATTTCCAAATGACGCGGCCGCGTGGTTGACGCGGACGCGTGGGCATGTTTGTGCCAAAGGCACGCCTCCAGCCACGCTCTCGCATGACTCTCTGTTCACTTTTCTTTTCTTCCTAATGCACTTGTGACACGGACGCGTCAGCGACGCTTCAGCGTCGCGTGCGTGCTTCTTTCTTTTTCTTTTTTTTTTATGCAATATGCAGATGCAAATGCAAAATGCAGGTGAATATGCAGAAATTATGAATGAACACTAGTAAAAATGAAATAAAATAAGATTAAGAATAAAAAGGAATGAATATACCATGGTGGGTTGTCTCCCACCTAGCACTTTTAGTTATAGTCCTTAAGTTAGATATTTGGTGAGCTCCTTGTCATGGTGGCTTGTCCTTGTACTGATCCAGGAATCCCCACCAATGTTTGCAATTCCAATATCCTCCGGGATCCCAAACTAGGCGTATAAAGCCTTCAAGCAAGTCAAAACAAGTGACAAGGTCCCAAGAGTATTGATTGCTAGACTGAATTCTGGGGTCCCAAACCTTACTTTTGCACCCATCTTCTTGTTGATCATCATGATTCCATCAGGGTAGCAAGAAATCTGAATTCTCACTAAAGCGGCCAAACAACTTCCTAGATCCATTCAATTGAGCTCTACACCAACTTTTGCGTTTAAACTTAAAGCTTCCAACCATAATAAACCTTGCAGGACAATTCTTACCACTGACCATCTTCCTCTTACTCTTAATGCCACAAAGAGCTCTAAGTTGACCATTCGTCTCCAGTAGCCCATATTCAAGTGGAATTAGAAAGCTAAGGGATATGAATTTTACCCACTTGAATGTTGTGAAGGATGATGGCAACTTAGGGGGAGGGATCTCCAACAACTTTGGCAAGGTAATTGCAGGCTTTACTCCCGTGAGTGCTTTCTTAACACTTTCCATCTTTTTGTAAGCTTCTTCAATATCAACCTCTTTTTCTTGGTAGCTTTCTTCTAATTTAATCTCTTCTTCATTGCTTACTAAGGGCACGGGAGGCTGTGCTTCTGCTTCTTTAGTCTTCATCTCTTGATCAACCTCTTCCAAGTCTTCAACCATGATATGCCTCGGAGGTTGTACACCCTCTTCAACATCAAATTCAAACGTCTTGGAAGGAGGTTCTATGATTTGAATTTCCCATGGAGGTTTCGCATCTCCTAAATCTTCAACCATTTCTTCCTCTGCAACTATTATAGCTTCCTCCACTTGTTCCAATACAAAGCCATGTTTCTCATTGTCCACCGAAGTTTCTAGTGTCTCCTTCATGCTAGGCTCTTCTTTTGATTCTCCACATGCAGCCATGGGAGTACTTTGAGTGCTCAGATGTTGAGAAGCTAATTTATTTACTACCTCGGTTAAGGCAGTCGCAAGTTCCAGTACATCCCTTTGCATCTTCGTTTGCCCTTGAAGAAAACCACGAAGGATGTCATCCATTGGAGATTGGGGTGGATATGAGGGTTCATTATTTTGAAGAAAGGGTTCATAATAGGAAGGTGGTTTTTCTTAATAAGGATATGGAGATGGTGAATATTGAGGTGGTGGTTCTGGGTGTGGTTCATATGGTGGTTGGTGTGGTGGATATATGTTAGGGTCATATGATGGTGTTTGGTGGTAAGGGGCTTGTGAGTATGGTGGTCCAGAGTTGTGTTGAGGAGATGGTTCATAAGCATATGGCGGGACTTGTTGGTAACTACAAGGGGGTCCACCATAGTCATCATTTTGGTATGCATCACAGAATGGTTGTTGGTTATAGTGCATTGGAGGGGGTTGTTGCCAAGAGGGTTGATCAAATCTTTGTGGCTACTCCCATCTTTGATTCTTCCAACCTTGATGTCTATTTTCATTATAGTTTCCATTCCTTACAACAACATTGGAACCAAACTTAAAGCGATGGGGGTGAGAACTCATAATAGCAAATAAAAATTAAAAACGAAAATAAAAACAAATTTAAATTAAAAGGTTATTGAAATTTAAATTTTGAATTTGAAAATTAAATTTTGAATTTTGAATTTTTTAAATTTTGAATTTTGAATTTTTGAATTTTAAAATTTGAAATTGAAAATTTAAATATTGAAATTTGAAATTTGATTTTGAAATAAGATAAGGTTTTGAAAAAGATATGATTTTTTAAAAAGATTTGAATTTTAAAATTTAAAACTAAGATAAGATAAAAATTTTAAAATAGAAATCTGAAAATTTTTTTATGCAAATTTTGAAAATTCAATTAAAATAAAGAGAAAAGATATTTTTGAATTAAATGAGGAAAGAGAAAAAAACAATAAAATGACACCAAACTTAAAATTTTTAGATCAAAACGAAGAGAACAACTAAGAACAACTTGAAGGTTAAGATAAACACGAAAAACAAATTTTTGAAAAAAAATTTTAATAACTAAATAAAAACCAATAACCTCTTAATTTATGAAAAAGAAAAAATAAAAACAAAAATAAAAACAAATAAACAAGCAAAAAGCAAATATTTACAATAACCAATAATAAGGCACACGTTTGCAATTCCCTGGCAACGGCGCCATTTTGAAGAACGAAACTCTCGCGCGATCTAGAATTTTCACATATGAATTTCCGTTGCAAGTATAGCTTCTAGACCGACAAGAATTTCTTTCTTACAAAAACTTTGGTTGTCACAAGTAACAAAACCCAATAAAAAGTAATAACCGAAATATTTAAACCTCGGGTCGTCTTCTCAAGAAATTGCAGGGAAGTATGATTTATTATTGGTTATGAAAAATAGTGTTTTTGGGTTTTAAAAGGTTTGAACAAGGGAAATAAATTGTAGGAATTAATATATCAATAGCTAATAAAACTCTTGGCAAGGTATGAAAATTAGAAGTCCTATCCTAGTTATCCTTATCGATGGTGGTGAGAATTGAGTTTTAATCCCACTTAGTTAACCTTTACTAAAGCAAAGGAAAGTCAAGTGGACTAATTAGTTTGATCTTCAGGTCCTAGCCAATTCCTAAGAAAGGACTAGAGTTATTGGAATTCAATTCAATTAGCAAAAATAATAATTATCAATCACGATGAGTTTGATAACTCAAGAGTCTCCAATTAATCAATTAAAGCCAAGAATATAAAAAGCTAAATAAGAATCATAAATCTGAAATACCTCAGTTTATATTAAATAAAGAAAATCCTAACATGAATGGTTCATAAGCCAATTTAGCAACATAATTAATTAACAAATAAAATCATTAAAGTATCTAAAAGTAGAAGAGAAATATAAAGTAAAAAGAATATTAAACCTGTGACTGAAGATGAAATGCACTAAACTAATAGAAATCCTAAAATCCTAAATCCTAAGAGAGAGGAGAGAACATCTCTCTCTAAAAACTACATCTAATCCTAAAATTATGAATTATGAATGTATGATCCGTTCTCTCCCTTGAATGGATGCATTCTCCCACTTTATAGCCTCTAATCTGTGTTTTCTGGGCCGAGAACTGGGTCAGAAATAGCCCAGAATTTGCTGGTTACGAATTTTGTCACGCTGATTTTCGCAGATGTGATGCGTCCACGTAAATCACGTGTTCGCATCACTTATCCTCAAAAAAACTATGACAAATTATATATCATTTTGAAGCGCCGAACGTTAGCTTTCCAACGCAACTGAAACCGCATCATTTGGATTTCTGTAACTCAAGTTATGACCGTTTTAGTGCGAGAGGGCAGGCTGACAGCTTTGCAGTTCCTTCAGTTTCTTGTATTCCTTCCACTTTTGCATGCTTCCTTTCCATCCTCTAAGCCATTCCGGCCCTGTAATATCTGAAAACACTTAACACACATATCACGGCATCAAATGGTAATAAGAGAGGATTAATATTAGCAAATATAAGGCCAAAGAAGCATGTTTTCAATCATAGCACAAATTCTGGGAAGGAATTGTAAAACCATGCAATTAGTATGAATAAGTGGGCAAAGACTTGATAAAAACCACTCAATTGAGCACAAGATAAACCATGAAATAGTGGTTTATCAATGCTGCCGGACAGCACCATCGCGGCGGCGTAGCCCTTTCCTTTCCTTCTCTCTTCCTCAAAGTCTCGTAGTGCTTCTCTCTCTCCCTCATCCTTTACAGCTCCACACCACCTCTCCAGCAGCCGTCTCCTCCACCAACCAACAGCCGTCGTCGTCTTCAACGAACCGCAGCAGCACGCACCAGACGCAATCGAAGCCGCCGCCGTTCGTCGCCCGTCTCTCATTTGTTGTTGATCTGTCCAGTCTTTCTAGTCTTTGGTTTGTCGTCGCCGCCGTCTCACCATCCTGTACCTCCGTCGTCCTCTGCAATGGAGCCTAAGTCTCAGGTTGTTTCTTTTTGTTCTGATTCTATTTTTTTATATTCCGATTTAGTCTTCTTATTGATTCTAATTTGTAATGAACACTTGGTTGGCTTGTTCTTGATTCTATAGTTGAGTTGTTGATTTTGATTTTGTTTTTTAATTCTGAAATTTTTGTTCTATTTTGATTTAGGGTAATTCTTGTTTAGGGTTGATTCTGAACTTTTTGTTTATTCAATTTTAATGCAGGAAATGGGAAGATAAAAGAGAAAGAATTTGTGGAATTGATGCACCACATGAACTTTTTTGGAATTAATTTGGTTGTATTTTTTATTGAGGTTGGTTCTATTTCTTGATTCAGTTTGGAATTGGTGTACCATTTTTGCAAAATTTTTGGAATTAGTTTGGTTGTGTTTTTTTATTTTCTTAATTCAGTTCAAGTTGATTATTGTTCTATCTATTTCTGCTATTTTTTCAAAAAATATTAATGATTTTAATTTGTTGTGCTTTTGCTAATTTGTTACTGATTTATGAGTCAAGTTGATTATTGTTCAATCTGCTTCTGTTGTTTTTGCAAAATTATTAATTATTTTAGTACCTGAATCGCACTATTAATATAAAATTGGATCGGATGGATTTTCTTTAAAAAAACAAACCAAACTGCACCGCTAACACCGCTAACGCACAATACTCGCACAAAATCAATTCTATTATGGTTTGGCATCGAGCGTACGCACAGTACTCGCACAATGCTCGCACAAATCACTTTTGCTTCTGGAAACGCGTTCATGCGTACGCATGATGTGATTTTTTTAAGGCTAAAAGAAAGTTTTCAACCTATTTTCTAACATCCTAGAGACCAAAATCAACTCAAAAATTACTTGAAAACTTAATAATGCAATAAGGATAGAAAATCAAATTAAGAAAGCTACAAACTATTTCAAAAGTGACATCAAACAAGATATTCAAGCATGAAATTAACAATCAAAATCTACCTAAACAAGCTAATAACTAAGAGAAATATGTACAAGAATAGTAAAAACATGTGAGGTTGGAAGATTTTACTATGGTGGGGTGTCTCCCACCTAACACTTTTATTTATTGTCCTTAAGTTGGACATTTTGGCGAGCTCTTGTCATGGTGGCTTATGTTTGAATTTGTCCTTGTACTTCCACCAATGCTTGGACTTCCAATGCTCACTATAATTCCAAATGATGTACGCCAAGCTTTGATGAAGTTGCAAACAACTTAAGAGCTCCTAAAATTAATCTTCACGTTGTATTCCGGGATCTCAAACCTTGTTTTTGCACTCGTCTTCTAGTTGATTGCCATGGTTCTATCCGAGTGACAAGACTTCAGAATCCCCCCTTAAATGCCAAACCATCCTCCTAGATCCATTCAATTGAGCATTGCACAAACCTCGAAACCCAAACCTTGAGGTTTCAACGCTAGTGAGCCTTGATTCATGTTGTCAACCACTACCCATCTCTCTCTTACTCTTCAATCCACAAAGAGCTCTAAGTTGACCATCCATTTCTATCAAACCATGCTCAAGTGGGCCAATAAAGCTAAATGACGAGATTTTTACCCACGCAAATAATGTAACAGATGGTGGTGACTTAGGAAGAAAGGCTTCCAACGGCTTTAGCGATGTGATCTCCACTCCCCTTTGTTCCTCTTGTATAATCTCCACCTCTTAATAAGCTTCTTCAAGTTCGATTCGTTGTTTTCTGACTTCTTCTACACGTTCCTTATTGCCCAAGTTATGTGTCAGCGAGGTTATGCACAGTCCTCCTCAACATCAATTTCACTCATCATGGAGGAAGATTAAACAATCATAAATAGTACATTGGTTGGTGTAGAATCATCTTCACTGATGGCGTTTGTTCCTTGCTCAACATCTCCTAACTCTTCGACTACTTCTTCAAATTTGATGCATTCAACCTTCTCCACTTGTTACAATTCACACCTGGCTCCTCTTCTTCTTCTTGAAGCTCCAAGCTCTCTCTCACACTATGCTCTTCGGTTGATCTTCCACATTCGTTAATCGGAGTACCTTGATTGCATGAACGCCTTGAGACTAAGCGGTCTACAGATTCGACTATGATTGCCACGTAGTGTTCTTACCCCTTGTGGGATTCCTCTTGCTTTAGGAGAAAATCTTTTTGTTCTTGGATTAATAGTTGAAGAGCTTCTTCCTCCATTTGGTTTTCCAAGCTCTCGTCCACACGATGTTCTTCGGTTGAAATTAATTATTCACATTTATTAACAGGAGTACTTTGATTGTCGTGTGAGGTTAAATGAGCTATGATTTCTGCTAAGGTAGCCATGATTGCGCCATGCCTCCTTTGGGATTCTTCACGATCTTGGAGAAAAATTGATGAGGAATGAAAAGCTTCTTCCATGGAGGATTGTGATGAAAAAGATGGTTGATTGTGTTGGAGGTAGCAATCATATATGGGAGGTGGTTCATAAGAGTAAGAGTGTTGAGGTTGTGTATATGGAGGTAATTGGTCAAGGGGAATTTGAGAGTATTGGTATTGGAATGGTGGTGATTCTAAGTGTGGTTCATATGCCTCATATGGTTGTTCTTGAGGCACATAAGATTGATAGTATGATGGTGGATATGGATTAGGATCATATGGAGGTGTTTGGTGGTAAGATGGTATTTGTGAGTATGGTGGTTGAGGACAATGTTGAGGAGGTGTTTGTGAGTATGGTGGTTGAGGACAATGTTGAGGAGGTGTTTGGTAGGCATATGGTGGTTGAGGTTTATAACCATAAGAAGACCCATTACATCCATTAGATTAGTAAGCATTATGGGGTGTATTATGTTCATAACGGGACGGAGGAGGTTGTTGCCATGAAAGTTATCCATACGAACGTGGTTCCTCCCACAATAGATTTCCCGATCCATAACGTGACATATCATTGAAGTTTTCATTTCCTACAACATAGTTACAACCAAACTCAAAGCCAAAAGGGTGAGAATTCATAGAGAAAAGAGAAAATAAAAACAAAAACTATCAAGAAACAAAGAAACACATTCCTAACTACTAGCAATAACAAGCAAACAAACAAAAAGAAAACTATTCACAATATTAACATATTAACAATAACCAATAATAAGCACACATTGCAATTTTTCGACAACGGCACCACAAACTTGATAGCGGGCTAAATGTTGGTTCAGAATTTCTTAAAAAGAATCTCGTCGATAGTATAGTTCCAAATCAACAAATGAACCGAATCAAAGTTTAGTTTGTTTGTTACAATTCAAATCAATAAAAACATGGAGTCTTAGATCTCGGGTCGTCTCTCAAAGAAATTGCAGTGAGGTGTGCACATCATTGGTTATGAAAAAAATGGTTGTGATAGTAAAAGACAAAAAATTAAATTGCAAGAAAATAAAGAGCAAACAAGGAATTTAAATACTAAAAGGGCATCTTGGCAAGGATTGAGAGTTAAGGTTTCATATCCAAGTCATTGACCACAAACATGGCAATTAAGAAGAGTTAATCCTACTTCGTAATCCCCAAATATTGGGAAAAAAATCAAATAAGCATAATTGATCTTAATCCACAAGTCCTAGCTAACTCACTAATTAGACTTAGTGAAAGACTAGCGTCAGTAGAATTGTAGAAACAAAACTAACTAACAACCCTGAATTGCCAATCAATATTGGATATTAATGACTCAAGGTCACCTAAGTCTTCAACTCCAAGCCAAGAATGCAAAAATCTACTCTAAACTAGAAAAAGTATTTTGCAAATATTTGAAATGCATAAAATAAAAACATGGTAAATTACAATAACAATAAAATCTATAACTACAAAATTTAAGGAAGTAATAATAACAATTCAAATGAGCAACAATAAACATAAAAACATCAAATTGTATTAAAAAGAAATTGAAATTAATAATTGTTCATAAATTACAATTAACAAAATAAAGAAACTAACAAGTAAAACTAAAGGAATTAAGATACTAGAACAAGAAAATGCAAAGAAAACTAAACTAGAACAAGATTAAAACATAAGTCTAAGGAGAATTTAACCTAAAAAAATCCCTAAATTCTAGAGAGAAGTTAGAGCTTCTCTCTCTAGAATTGACCTAAAACATGATACTAAAACTATTTTCTACACTCCTTTCTTGATCCCCCTTGAGTCTTGCCTTCAAATACTTCAAAAATGAGTTGGATTGGGCCCAAAATGAACTTGAAATCACAACCCACGTGTTTACTTAAGTCAATCACGTGCTGCTACTTGTGCGTACCCATCTGTCATGCGTACGCACAAATCCAAGGAGATGCGTACGCATCTGCCATGCGTACGCACAACTAGGTAAATTTCCAAAACTTCATTTATTCATGATTTCTCTACTTTTTTTTATGCTTTTTCTCCATTTCTTCAAGTCATTCTTTCATTCTAAACCTTAAATCACTCAAACAAACATATCAAGGCATCAAATGGAATGGAGGTGAATTAAATTTGACAATTTTAAAGCATACAAAGTATTTTTTCACAATTAAGCACAATTAGGAGAAATTCACAAAAACATGTAGTTTCAATAATTAAATGTAAGATAAGTTGATAAAATCTATTCTTTTCAAGCAAAAAATTACCATAAAATAGGGGTTTATTACTAGTTTATATCTTTTATTTTGATTAACTAATTTTAAAGTTTCTTTATGCAATTGAACTTTATATGGGATGATGAGCACGAGGCTCTCATTAGGAAGATATACGACTATTGAATGGGTCGGCGGTGCAATAGATGCTATAGGATGTTCATGAGAGGTGCGACCACCTCACGACCTGGCTCTGCTCGAAAATCAAAAAGGTTCTATTAGTTCACTGGGAGACTAATGAGGAGTTCAGGTATCGGCATCTCAAAAACAAAGCTAACAGGGCATCGGCTAGGTCGTCCAAGAATACCGGTGGCTCAACGACCTTCATGAAGACTAAGGCCAGGCTAGTATGTAGCTTCTTTAATTTTGTTATTAACTTAGTTATATTCTTTGACATATCATTACTAGGCATCCTAATCATATTGTTTCAATGAAACATGTGTAGTTGAAGTCGTTGTATCGCGATGCGACATTGGCGGAGACATTCAAGTACACCTACACTTTGAAGGAGCATAAATAGAGATTTGCATATTAGCAGTCTCAGGATCATTATGTGAGTAACATTTGATCTTGTGATATAAAATTATAGATTTACTGTATAGTTGTCATACTAATCATAATAACATGTGTGACACAGGAGTCCTATACGCATAGACTAGAGGCCGTGACATAGCAATCTCAGCAAAGTGGGGAGGATGCCGATGACTTTGTTGCTTCAGTCGTCGATCTCGATGCAGTTTGGCGTGAGACCGCCTCAGCGCCATACAAGAACCGCGTATACGGGTTGGAGTTGTTCTTCACCAGCAGCTTCCCCACTTCCATGTTGAGGCCATCGTCTGCCTATGCCACCAGTCGAGCCGTCGACTCCGAGAAAGGCATTGATTTGAGGTTGCAGGTGCAGAAGCTCACCCACAAGCTTTACGAGCAAGTTAAGGAGCTGACCGATTATCGGGAGAGGTATCAGGAGATCCTCACACGTGTGACGGACACAGATGACCTAAGGCTAGGGTGGAGGGAGTAGTTGGAGTGGCTTCAGCGGATGGAGGCTCAGATGGAGGTGTACCAGGCTCAGATGCACGTCGCTGGCATCATCCCTGTTGGTGGTAGCGGTCCTTCTGGTTGCAGCGATCCTGCTGGTGGCAGTAGTGCTGCTGGTGGCACACAGACATCACCGCCTTCTGCGTTGCCTCAGTAGGACCATGGGAACGACGATGACGACTACTTGGATCTTTAGTGATTAGGGCTTCGTTTTATTGTTTCATTCTATTTATTTGATTTATTTGACTTTCAATTTATTTGAACATTTGATATTTAATATTTTATAATTGATTTTTATTATTTATAAGTTGACCATTAATTATGTGAAAAATAAATTTAAATAAAAATTAAAAAAATTGCGTCACAATTTTTTTAAAAATATTGACATTATCGTCAGACTTACCGAGAAAATAATCCGACGGTAATAGTGCGGAAAACAACATATTGTAGCGCCAATATTACCGTCAGAAAAATCAACGATAACCAAATGATTTTTCAGGTAGGTAATCCGTTGCAAAATCCGATAATAATTACTGTCTGATGAAAAAATTCGACAGTAATCATTTATCGGCAAGGTTTATACCGTCTGATTCCTTCCGATAGTAACTTAATTAATATTGGATTTTATTTGTTTTTTTGACAGTAAAATCAACAGTACTTAAAATTTTTCTTGTAGTAAACGCGAGAAATGACGAAAAAGTCACTTCGTCTCATGGAGCTCAAGGACAAGAGCCGATTTGAACTCTCTTTCTTCTTCAAGGACACTTTGTTTATCAAAATAATGGTCAAGAGCTGAGTTAGATCTTTACTCCAATAAAAAAGCAGCAAGTTACTGATTTACTCAATTTGTATAACTATAATTAGAAGTTAAAAGCAATAATTTAGAATTGAAATTTTTAATTAACAATAAAAAAAACTGTTAAGAATAAGAAAATAACATAAAGAATCAAACCCCATATGTTGACATATTCAGTTTTTGATTTGTCAACTTTTCAATTAAGATACTCAAGAATCCAATAATTAGTACAATTTTTGTAAGCGATTAGTTAAAGCTAGTGTTGAAATCATCATTAGTGAAAAAGTTTAAATATTTTTTAATGAATATATTAAAAATTAAATTTTATACATTTTTAATTAAATATCTTCAATTAATAATTTTAATACGTGTCTTTAACTAATTATTTTTTTTTATAAAACTTAATAATATGATGCATAACTTAAGTTGTTACATTGAAAGTTTATCTATGTTGTATAATTGATTCAACCCAATTTCTATTTACAAAATTAGAGTAAAAGTTATGGATTTTTATCAATTAATTTGCATAAATTTTATAAAATATTAAACAAATTGATTATTTTCAAATTATTAATAGCTCCCCTCAAAATCCAAAATCTAATTATAGTAATAGGATTTTCTCTAAAAGACGAAATTTTGTAGAGTTGAGGTAGCTACATTTTCTAACGGGTTTGGTGCTGATGTTAAAATTAATAAACAAAGCAAACATCTAAATTTCCATGGCAGCTCCATTGATGAAGCTCTCCAGAATAATTAATTATCTCAAATCTTTTTTGTAATTTGTAAATTGGCAACCATCTTGCTTCCTTTTTCCAACTTTGTTACCAATGATTCTCCAAATTAAAAAATTTCTCAATCCCTCTCCAAAGCAATAATTTCATACCGGTCTATCTCCCCTGATGGTTCATAAGTTGAATCAAACCATAAAAAAATTTTCTCCCCCAAGGTTAATGAAGCAAGTAGTAATCTAAGGAATAAACCACCAAAAATACACTTGAATTATCTTGGCACTGGGTGTTCAAAATCGATCCGGACCGAACAAAACCGACCAACCGAATCGAAAAAATTAAAAACCAAACAAACCGAAAACCGAAAAAATAGAAAAAAAAAAAATTATGTTTTGCTATTTTTGCGGTTCGGTTCGGTTTTCGGTTTTGTCACTTAAAACCTGAACCGAACCAAACTGAACCGGTCAAATAAAAAACCCCANNNNCCATCAGATAACCTAATCAGCTACGTTCCTAACTCCTAACCTAGCGCAGCCACACTCTCAAAGAACCCCATTACCACAACCCCTCGCAGCCCCTCCCAACCTCGCCTCCCAACACCTCGCAGCCCCTCCCAGTCCTGCCAAACTACCGCCTCCCAGCTCCTCCCATCAGCGCCTCCCAGCAGCGCCGGACCAGCCACCCAGCAGTGACATTCAGCCCCTCCCAGTAGCGCAAACCAGCGAACCCAACGCCTCCCACTCCCAGTAGCGCTTCCCAGCAACGCCTCCCAGCAGCGCCAAACCAGCCACCCAAAACCGGCGTTCAGCCCCTCCCAGTAGCACGAACCGGAGAACCCAGCCCCTCCCAGCACCTCCCATTCACCCACACCCAGAGATAAGAGACACCGCTGGCCCACTCCTTCTTCCTTGACCACCACTGGAGACTACTCGCCGGAGGTCGCCCACTCTTCCTCACGTTCATCCCTCTTCGTCGCGTTCTTTCTGTCGCCGCTGTTCCTCGCGTTCATCCCTCCCTCTTCATGGTTCAGTCGTTCTCGCCGCCTCACGTTCTTGGGCGTTCTCGCCGTCAGGAACGGCCCCATCGCCGTCCTCCTTTTAGTTCCCGCCGTCAGTCTGTGGTCCTCCGTTCTCGCCGCTTGCCGTCCTCGGTGGTTACCGCCTTGCCGTACTCGGTTCCTGCCGCGTCGTCGGCCTCCTTTCAGCGAATCAGCGTGTTCTCTGCTTCATTGTTCAGGACTTCAGGCAATTTTTTATGAAGATCATTTGAATTTTGAGAAGATAATTTGAACTGTGAATTGTGAATAATTGTGAATTGCTTTTGGATATAAACTAATAATTGTTTTTTGCAGTTTCTAAGTCAATGGCAGTACCACCAGAAGAGTATATAAAACTAGAAATATGAAATCCAAAATCGTGTAAGATTTTACTTGTTCAGTTATTGTGTTGATGCTGCTGTTATTGTATATGTTTAAAAGAATTAGATATCATGAATTATACTTGTTCACTTGGTTAATCTTAACTTATCTCGTCGCTGCCTTCTGTCTCATCCTTTTGCAGAGACTGTAGTCTTCTTCGTCATTGGTGACTGTACTCTGCTCTTCCAAGCAGCAAATTCAGGATGAATGTGACTATTAGGACTCTGTCCCTTCCTATTGGAATTGCTTTCCCCACCCGACAGAAGTTTTTATGTTGAAGCCCAACCTATTATTGCATCTTAGTTCCCTTGGTTATTACCAGGTATGACTTGGAGTTATTTTTCTTTGTATTACCTCCGAGTTTATTGATTCAAGTGTTTGTGTTGTCGATTATTATTGGTTATTATTTGGACTGAATTACAATAGGTATACATAGAAATAAGTCACTAGTATGAAATACAAAATACAAATATACATTGAAAATAAATTAAATAACACATCGATTTATACATATTGTTGCTTGATTTTCGTATACAAATAGCATTTTTGCTGAATTGCGGGTTCGTGTACTGAAAATAACAAAATTGTCACCCTTATTTACGTTTCTTGGTTGAGATTCTAAACAAAAAGTGGATAATTTCCTTTTGTTTCCTTTGCATAGTTTTCTATAATCTAATATTTAACTGGTTCGTCTTCAAACTGGCAATATCCCATTTTGGCTAAAGTAATTTACTTCATTGAACATTGTTCTTAGCTTTTATTTGGGTTGTCTACTGTGACAAATGCAATGGTTACTGCCAATTATGTTACAAAAATTTTCTTTTGTTCCTGTTTTTGTTTATCAGTACAATAGCGATAAGATTAGACTTCCCGTGGAGACTAGAATTTAAGCGAAGAAATGTTTTCGATGTAAATTGAAAGTCAGGGATGAAGTGCCACAAAATGCTGATTTTCCACGGCAATATGCAAGAAAAGAAAAGAAACCTTTTCCGACGCCCATTGTTGAGCTGCGACGAGCAGCTAGGGAAAGGCTAAAGATGATGAAAGGTCAGCCAAGAAAACCACTCTCGGCCCCAAATAATGGGTTGCTTGTGAAGAGCCTTATACCAACTGCTTACAATGTGTATAATGCAAGGATCACTTTAATTAACAATCTGAAGAAGTTGCTCAAAGTAGTGCCAGCGCATGCTTGCAGGTAGTTATCCTTGGTACCTTATCATACATTCGGCTAATGTGGAGTTTCTATGATCATAACCTCAATTTGATATGTTTTCTTTGTTATTGATAAATGCGATAATAGTAATACAAACTGGTGCTGTTGTTTGGGGTCATGTGACATTTTTGTTTGCTTAGTGGTTTCTTTTACAATTTCTTTGAAGTGTTTCATAGGTCACAAAGCTTTTCATCTTCACCACATTTTAGCTTTTTTAATTGTGTTATCTTTTAGTGAAATTTGAATCTAATGTCATACTGGCAATGCCACATACTATTTTTTTGAAAAGTGAATAGTTTATATCTTCCATTTTCAACAGAGGAAATTTGAATGATAGACATTTGCAACCCATAGTTTGTTCTAACTATTATAACTTAATGAAAGCGATATTATAGACTTCATGTAAAATTTACCTCACTGAACCCCTCAATCAAAGATACCCATATAAACAATGTCAGTTTTTCCACTTGTTTGCTGCTTAAAGTCTTTTATGGTAAGCATGCTGCCAGAGCCAAGGATAGGTAATTCACTGATGTAGGTAGGTTAACTTATGGTAGCATTGTAAAATTTTCAGTTGAAATTTAAATTCTGTTATACATTGAGCACAAATAATATATTCATGTACATTTTCAAGTGAGCACATAAGATATAGTAAGGAAAAATTCTAGTTACTAGCTAACCTTGCAATATGGTATTTGTGCTGACAAACTAGTCTTGTTGCTAACTCGTTCTGATTTACATGAGAAAAATGTCAGATCTTCCTGTAAAGTTTATTTTCTCTGTTAAAACGTGGTGCATTATTGTCCATTATTTATACAAATAAATGTGATTTAATGTCTGCCACAGCAAAAGTAATGAAAAAATGATTGATTGTCCTATAGTGGTAGGTATCTGAAAATTTGTATACTGATGCAGGTGGTGCAGCGAAATCCATGTAGGACCTATTGGACAGTCATTTAAATCGTGTAAAGGTGCACAAGCCAATCTTTGCAAGGGACTCCACGAATGGATGAAGGCACATGTTGAAGACATGATAATACCAATTGAAGCCTATCACCTCAAAGATCGACTAGGAAAGAGGATTCCTCATGAAGAGAGATTCTGTATCCCTTGAATACCAGTAGTGGTTGAGCTTTGTATTCAAGCTGGTGTTGAAATTCCAGAATTTCCCACCAAAAGAAGAAGATAGCCCATAATTCGGATTGGGAGAAAGGAATATATTAATGCTGATGAAAGTGAACTGCCAAATGAAACCCCAGCAGAACCATTAAGACCACTACTAGCTGAAATAGCTGATTCAGAGTAATAGCTCCATCGAGCAACGAAGAAATCGTTGCCCTTGCCGAGGAAACTCTCCAGGCATGGGAACGAATGAGGAAAGGTGCTAAGAGATTAATGAGGATGTATCCTGTGAGGGTCTGTGGATATTGCCCGGAAATCCATGTTGGTCCCCAGGGGCACAAGGCTCAAAATTGTGGAGCACACAAACACCAACAACACAATGGGCAGTGGTACATGAAATTGTGATCACACTTTTCACAACTTCGCACAATTAACCAACAAGTGCACTGGGTTGTCCAAGTAATACCTTACATGAGTAAGGATCGATCTCACGGAGATTGTCGGCTTGAAGCAAGCTATGGTCATCTTGTAAATCTTAGTCAGGCGAATTCAAATTGTTATGAGGTTTTGATAATTAAAAGATAAATAAAATATAAAATAAAATAGAGATACTTATGTGATTCATTGGTGGGAATTTCAGATAAGCGTTTGGAGATGCTTTGTTGCTTTTGAATTTCTGCTTTCCTATTGTCTTCTTCCAATCATGTGTGCTACCTTCCATGGCAAACTTTATGATCCTCTTGGATGAAAAATACCAGGTATGGTTTCTGCACAGCTAATCAACTGTCGGATTTCTCGTCTCGGATGAAAAATACTTGGTACAGCTACCGCACGGCTAATCATCTGTCGGTTCTCACTAGCATCGGAATAGAATCTCTCTATCCTTTTGCACACTGTCACTGTGCCCAACATTCCCGAGTTTGAAGCTCGTCACAGTCATCCTTTCCCAGATCCTACTCGGAATACCACAGACAAGGTTTAGACTTTCCGGATCTTAGGAATGCTGCTAATTGGTTCTAGCCTATACCACGAAGATCCTAATCTCACGGACTCGGTCCTTGGATTAGAGACCCAAGAGAATATACTCCGGCTGTCGTCCAATGACTACGTTGAACATCATGTAGATCGCTTGTGGTTGTCAGGCACGCGAAACTTGGCTAAGCGAGTAAAAAAGATAATGGGTGATTGTCACGGGTCACCCCTTCATTCTGACTTAACTGAATTAAGTACAAGAGTATCTCTTGGAGAAAAAGTAGGCGTGAATTGAAAGAAAAACAATAGTACTTGCATTAATTCATGAAGAACAGTAGAGCTCTGCACCTTAATCTATGAGGTGTAGAAACTCCACCGTAGAAAATACATAAGAGAAAAAGGTCTAGGCATGGCCATGTGGCCAGCCTCCAAATATGAAAAATGGCATAAGCTGTTCCAAAACTGCGAATACAATAGTAAAAGTGCTATTTATACTAAAACTAGTTACTAGGGATTACAGAAAATAAGTAACTAAGTGCAGATAGTGCAGAAATTCACTTCTGGGGACCACTTGGTGTGTGCTTGGGCTGAGCATTGAGATTTACACGTGCATAGGCCATTTCTAGAGTTAAACGCTAGCTTGGATGCCAGTTTGTGCGTTTAACTCCAGTTCTGGCGTTTTACGCCAGAAAATGATCTCTGGCTGGCGTTTAGACGCCAGTTTGGGCCATCAAATCTCGAGAAAAGTATGAACTATTATACATTTCTGGAAAGCCCAAGATGTCTACTTTCCAACGCAATTGAGAGTGCGCCAATTGCGCTTCTGTAGCTCCAAAAAATCCATTTTGCGTGCAGGAGGGTCAGAATCCAACAGCATCTGTAGTCCTTTCTCAGCCTCTGAATCAGATTTTTGCTCAGGTCCCTCAGTTTCAGCCAGAAAATACCTGAAATTACAGAAAAATACACACTCATAGTAAAATCCATAAATGTTATTTTTACATAAAAACTAATAAAAATATAATAAAAAGTAATTAAAACATACTAAAAACTATGTAAAAATAATGCCAAAAAAGGTATAAATTATCCGCTCATTACAACACCAAACTTAAATTGTTGCTTGTCCCCAAGAAACTAAAAACAAAATAGGATAAAAGAAAGAGAAAATACAATAAATGTCAAAAATATCAATGAAGATTAGTTTCAATTAGATGAGCGGGACTAGTAGTAGCTTTTTGCTTCTGAACAGTTTATGCATCTCTCTTTATTCTTTGAAGTTCAGAATGATTGGCATCCATAAGAACTCAGAATTCAGATAGTGTTATTGATTCTCCTAGTTCAGTATGTTGATTCTTGAACACAGCTACTTTATGAGTCTTGGCCGTGACCCTAAGCATTTTGTTTTCCAGTATTATCACCAGATACATAAATGCCACAGACACATAACTGGGTGAACCTTTTCAGATTGACTCAGCTTTCTAGAGTCCCCAGTTAGAGGTGCCCAGAGCTCTTAAGCACACTCTTTTTTCTTTAGACCACGACTTTAACCGTTCAGTCTCAAGCTTTTCACTTGACACTTTCACGCCACAAGCACATGGTTAGGGACAGCTTGATTTAGCCGCTTAGGCCAGGATTTTATTCCTTTGGGCCCTCCTATCCATTAATGCTCAGAGCATTGGATCCTTTTTACCCTTGCCTTTTAGTTTAGGGTTGTTGGCTTTTTTCTGCTTGCTTTTTCTTTTTCTTTCTTTTTCTTTATTTTTCGACCCTTTTTTTTTCTTTTTTTTCCGCAAGCTTTTGTTTTCACTGTTTTTTCTTGCTTCAAGAATCAATTTTATGATTTTTCAGATTATCAATAACATTTCTCTTTTTTCATTATTCTTTCAAGAGCCAACAATTTTAACATTCATAAACTTCAATATAAAAAATATGCACTGTTCAAGCACTCATTTAGAAAATAAAAAGTATTGCCACCACATCAAAATAATTAAACTATTTTCAAGATAGAATTCAAAATTCATGTACTTCTTTTTCTTTTTCAGAAAATATTTTTCATTTAAGAAAGGTGAAAGATTCATGGAATCATTCATAACTTTAAGACATAGACACTAGACACTAATGATCATGTAATAAAGACAAAAACATAGACAAAACATAAAGCATAAAAACCGAAAAACAGAAAAGAAAATAAACAAGGAGATTAAAGAATAGGTCCACCTTAGTGAGGGCGGCTAGTTCTTCCTCTTGAAGATCCTATGGAGTGCTTGAGCTCCTCAATATCTCTTCCTTGCCTTTGTTGCTCCTCTCTCATGGCTCTTTAGTCCTCTCTGATTTCATGGAGGATAATGGAGTGCTCTTGTTGAGGTCCATGAGTGGGCTCTCTTGTTTGCTCCATCCTCTTTTTAGTGATGGGCTTTTGAGATGAATCTCTCCATCTCCCATGACTCGGAGTTGGAAGCAACTGCCTTCCCTTTCCTCTTCCTAGAGGTTTCTCTGGCCTTAGGTGCCATTAATGGTTTATGGAAAAACAGAAAGCAGAGCTTTTTCCACACCAAACTTAAAAGGTTTGCTCATCCTCGAGCAAAATAAGATAGAAGGGAGTAGAAGAAGAATGATGCAATTAATTTTGAAAACTTATTACTGTATACAAGAAAAATTAAAAAGAGTTGAAAAAGAATTTGAAGAGATATGTAAGTTTTAAAAACGTTTTGGAAGGAGTTGAAAAGAATTGAAAAAAAAAAGAATTAAAAAGAATTGGAAAGGTTATTAATATTTGAAAATAAAAATTGAAAGATGAACATTTAAAATATGTTTGATGCAAAAAATTATGAATTAAAACATGAAAAATTAAAAAAAAAAATCGAATTGGAAACAAAATTACCTCCCTTGTGTCATCCTGGCGTTAAACGCCCAGAATGCTATCCATTCTGGTGTTTAACGTCCACTTGACTGCCTCTTTGGGCGTTTAACGCCCAGCCAGATACCCTGGCTGGCGTTAAACGCCAGGAATTCTTCTTTATTGGGTGTTTTGCTGAACGCCCAGAATGCTGCCTGCATGGGCGTTAAACGCCCATTCTGCTATCCTTACTGACGTTTAAACGCCAGTAAGCCTGTCCTCCAGGGTGTGCTATTTTTTATGCTATTTTTTATTTCGCTTTAATTCTGCAGCTATTTTTATGATTCAATATGATCATCAACCTAAAGAAAACATAACATGGCAATGGAAAACAAATGTCTATAAAAAAATAAATATAATTAAATAACATTGAATTGCCTCTCAATAAGCGCTTCTTTAATGTCAATAGCTTGATAGTGAGCTCTTAGAGAGCTTCACAGAGACTCAGAGCTTAATGGTGGCCTCCCAACACCAAACTTAGAAGTTGAGTGTGGGGGCTCTGTTTGACTCTGTATTGAGAGAAGCTTTTCATGCTTCCTCTCCATGGTTACAGAAGAAGATTCTTGAGCCTTAAACACAAGGTAGTCCTTATTCAATTGAAGGACTAACTCTCCTCTGTCCACATCAATCACAGCCCTTGTTGTGGCTAGGAAGGGTCTTCCAAGGATAATGGATTCATCCTCATCCTTCCCAGTGTCTAGGATTATGAAGTCAGCAGGGATGTACAGGCCTGTAACCTTCACTAAGACATCCTCTACAAGTCTATAAGCCTGTTTCATTGATTTGTCTGCCATCTCTAGTGAGATTCTTGCAACTTGTACCTCAAAGATCCCTAGTTTCTCCATTACAGAGAGTGACATGAAGTCTATTCCTGACCCCAGGTCACACAGAACCTTCTCAAAGGTCATGGTGCTTATGGTACAAGGTATTAAGAACCTTCCGGGATCCGATTTCTTCTGAGGTAATTTCTGCTGAACTAAGGCATTCAGTTCATTGATGAGCAATGGAGGTTCATCCTCCCAAGTCTCATTACCAAATAACTTGGCATTCAGCTTCATGATTGCTCCTAGATACCGAGCAACTTGCTCTTCAACAATATCTTCATCCTCTTCAGAGGAAGAATACTCATCAGAGCTCATGAATGGCAACAGTAAGTTCAGTGGAATCTCTATGATCTCTGTATGAGCCTCAGATTCCTTTGGTTCCTCATTAGGGAACTCCTTAGTGGTCAGTGGACGTCCATTAAGGTCTTCCTCACTGGAAATCACTGCCTCTTCCTCCTCTATAGGTTCAGCCACTTTGGATATATTGATGGCCTTGCATTCTCTCTTTGGATTCTCTTCTGTATTGCTTAGGAGAGTACTGGGAGGGATTTCAGTAACTTTTTTACTCATCTGACCCACTTGTGCCTCCAAATTTCTGATGGAGGACCTTGTTTCAGTCATGAAATTGAGAGTGATCTTAGATAGATCAGAGATTATGGTTGCTAAGTCAGAGAGGCTCTGCTTAGAATTCTCAGTCTGTTGCTCAGAAGATGATGGAAAAGGCTTGCTTTTGCCAAATCTATTTCTCCCACTATTATTATTATTGAAGCCTTGTTGAGGCTTCTGTTGATCCTTCCATGAGAAATTAGGATGATTTCTCCATGAAGGATTATAGGTATTTTCATAGGATTCTCCCATGTAATTCATCTCTTCTATTGCAGGATTCTCAGGGTCATAAGCTTCTCCTTCAGATGAGGCTTCTTTAGCACTGCCGGATGTAGCTTGCATTCCAGTCAGATTCTGAGAAATCATGTTGACTTGCTGAGTTAATATTTTATTCTGAGTATCAATCTCAAGAACTCCTTTCTTTTGAGTCATCCCATTATTCACAGGATTTCTTTCAGAAGTATACATGAACTGGTTATTTGCAACCATCTCAATGAGTTCCTGGGCTTCTGCAGGCATTTTCTTCAGATGAAGAGATCCACCAGCAGAGTGGTCCAATGACATCTTGGACAATTCAAACAGACCATCATAGAATATACATAAGATGCTCCATTCTGAAAGCATGTCAGAAGGACACCTTCTGATCAATTTCTTGTATCTTTCCCAAGCTTCATTGAGGGATTCACCTTCCTTCTGTCTAAAGGTTTGGACTTCCACTCTAAGCTTGCTCAACTTTTGAGGTGGAAATAATTTGACCAAGAAAGTATTGACTAACTTTTCCCAAGAGTTCACGCTTTCTTTAGGTTGTGAGTCCAACCATATCCTAGCTCTGTCTCTTACAGCAAAAGGAAAAAGTATAAGTCTGTAGACCTCGGGATTAACCCCATTAGTCTTAACAGTGTCACAGATTTGCAAGAATTCAGCTAAGAATTGATGAGGATCTTCCAATGGAAGTCCATGAAACTTGCAATTCTGCTGCATTAGAGAAACTAATTGAGGCTTAAGTTCAAAGTTGTTTGCTCCAATTGCAGGAATTGAGATGCTTCTTCCATAGAAGTCTGAAGTTGGTGCAGTAAAGTCATCAAGCATCTTCCTTGCATCTCCACCATTGTTATTGGGTTCGGCTGCCATGTCTTCTTCTTTTTCAAAAATTTCTGTAAGGTCCTCTCCGGAGTGTTGTGCTTTAGCTTCTTTTAGCTTCCCCTTCAGAGTCCTTTCAGGTTCAGGATCAGCTTCAACAAGAATGTCTTTATCCCTGTTTCTACTTATATGAAAAAGAAGAGAATAGAAAAGAAGAGGAATCATCTATGTCACAGTATAGAGATTCCTTTACGTGAGTATAAGAATAGAAGAATAGAAGAATGAGGTAGAGAGAGAATGAGGGGAATTCAAACACAGCGAGAGGGAGAGGGTTCGAATTATGAGTAGAAGAGAAGTGTTAATAAATAAATAAAATGAATAGAAAGAGATGAGAGAGAGGGTATTCGAATTTTAAAAAGAGGGAGAAGAAAATATTTTTATTTTTATTTAATTAATTAAGTTAGAATTCAAAATTTAAAAAAAAAAAGAAATAAAATAAAATTAGAATTTAAAACAATTAGTTAATTAAAAGGAATTTTGAAAAAGTGGTTAGTGATTTTCGAAATTAATGAGAGAGAAAGGTAGTTAGGTAGTTTTGAAAAAGATAAGAAATAGTAAACTTTTTAAAATTAAAACAAACAAGTCAAGTGGTTAATTGAAAAAGATTTGAAAACAAATTTTGAAAAGATAAGAAGTTAGAAAAAGATTTTGAAATTAAGTTTTGAAAAAGATACGATTGAAATTTATTTTGAAAAGATTTGAAAAAAAATTTTAAAAAGATTTGATTTTGAAAATTAAAGTTGATGACTTGACTAACAAGAAACTAAAAGATATGATTCTAGAATTTAGGGTGTGTTTGGCAAACCCGTTGGTGAAGAAAGAAGTGCGTTTGAGCTTCTTGAAAGTTTCACTTTTATGTTTGGCAATTTTTTTCTTTCTAAACGCAGAAACGATTCTGCCTCTGAACCTACGTTGAGAAGAAGCTAAAATTTGTAGCTTCTGCGTTTCACGTTCATGGTTGCTGATTACCTTTAGAAAATTAGGTGAAAATTTTTTTTCTTTCTTACCAACCTTACCCTTCATTTTCTTCTATAAAAAGGATATCAATAACTATAAGCTTCACAGTAGTTCTCTGTAATTCTTTCTACCTTTTCATAGTTCTTCCTTCCATTTTTTTTCATCAAAATCGTTCAAATTTGTTTCAAACACTAGTAAATTGAATATTTTATTTTTTTTATTATTTTACTTACTTTCTATCTTTTTTTTCTATTTTTTACTACATTGTATTTATGTTGTGTATGAAATTTTTTTATTTTTTATTTTGACTTTATAAAATTTGTAATTGTAATTATTATATACTACGTTTATTATCAAAATTTTGTATAATATAAACTATGATCTTATAAAAAAGGATAAAATAAATAAAAAATTAATTATAAGTAATAATAGAGCCATCAATAATGAAAATTTATAGTAAAAAATAATACTAAATTAAAGAGTACGTGTAATATTAAAAATATTATAAAATATTTTTTTTGTTTAATATTATAAAATTTATAGTACTCTTTTTTTATATTTTTTATATTATTTTTGTTAGGTTCTGTTTTTGCATGTATATAAAAAAATAATTTAAATTGATGTCTCTTTTAGTAATTTTTCATCTAAAAGTGATTTTGAGTAGTATAATCCAAACAATATTTATTTTGTTATAATTAATTTTGATACAAATATTGCCAAACATAAATCATGTTAACCCAAACTTACTTTTTATCAAAATCAATTTTGTAAAATCAATTTTATGCAAACTCACGTTTGCAAACTGAAATCCAAACACACACTTAAAGATTGAACCTTTCTTAACAGGAAAGTAACAAACTTGAAATTTTTGAATCAAAACATTAAATGTTAGCAATAAATTCGAAAATTATGAAATAAAATTAAGAGAAAGATCTTGAAAATTAATTAAAAAAATTTCGGAAATCATGAAAAAAAAAATGAAAGATTTGATTTTTGAAAAAGATTTGAAAAGATAAAGTTTTTAAATTGAAATTTTGACTTGACTAACAAGAAACAACTAAATTTTGAAAATTTTTTACTAAGTCAACCCAAAATTTTGAAATTTATAGTAAAATAAGGGAAAGATATTATTTTTTATTTTTTATTTTTCTGAATTAATGAAGAAAGAGAAAAACAACAAAATGACACAAGACATAAGAATGTAAGATCAAAACAACTAATGCATGCAAGAACACTTTGAATGTCAAGATGAATACTAATAACACTTTGAAGATCATGATGAATATCAAGAACATATTTTTGAAAATTTTTAAGAAAAGAAACATATGCAAGACACCAAACTTAAAAAATTTTAATGTTTAGACACTATAAATTCGAAAATGCATATGAAAAACAACAAAAAGCACAAAACAAGGAAATCACAAGATTAAACAAAGAAAATCATCAAGAACAACTTGAAGATCAAAGAAGAACACAATGCATATATTTTCGAAAATTTAAGAAAAATTAAATCATGCAATTGACACCAAACTTAAAATTTGACACAAGACTCAAATAGGAAACACAAAATTTTTTGGTTTTATGATTTTATTAATTTTTTTGTATTTTTTTTCGAAAATAAAAATAAAAAGCTTAATCATAAAATAAAATTACTCAATCTAAGCAACAAGATGAACCGTCAGTTGTCCAAACTCGAACAATCTCTGGCAACGGCGCCAAAAACTTGGTGCACGAAATTGTGATCACATTTTTCACAACTCCGCACAACTAACCAGCAAGTGCATTGGGTCGTCCAAGTAATAGCTTACGTGAGTAAGGGTCGATCCCACGGAGATTGTCGGCTTGAAGCAAGCTATGGTCATCCTGTAAATCTTAGTCAGACGGATTCAAATGGTTATGAGGTTTTGATAATTAAAAGATAAATAAAACATAAAATAAAATAGAGATACTTGCATTAATTCATGAAGAACAGTAGAGCTCCGCACCTTAATCTATGAGGTGTAGAAACTCTACCGTAGAAAATACATAAGAGAAAAAGGTCTAGGCATGGCCGTGTGGCCAGCCTCCAAATATGAAAAATGGCATAAGCTGTTCCAAAACTGTGAATACAATAATAAAAGTGTTATTTATACTAAAACTAGTTACTAGGGATTACAGAAAATAAGTAACTAAGTGCAGATAGTGCAGAAATCCATTTCCGGGGTCCACTTGGTGTGTGCTTGGGCTGAGCATTGAGCTTTACACGTGCATAGGCCATTTCTAGAGTTAAACGACAGCTTGGATGCCAATTTGGGCGTTTAACTCCAGTTCTGGTGCTAGTTCTGGCATTTAGACGCCATTTTGGGCCATCAAATCTCGGAAAAAGTATAGACTATTATACATTGCTGGAAAGCCCAAGATGCCTGCTTTCCAACTCAATTGAGAGCGCGCCAATTGGGTTTCTGTAGCTCCAGAAAATCCATTTCGCGTGCAGGAGGGTCAGAATCCAACAGCATCTGCAGTCATTTCTCAGCCTCTGAATCATATTTTTGCTCAGGTCCCTCAATTTTAGCCAGAAAATACTTGAAATTATAGAAAAACACACAAACTCATAGTAAAGTCCAAAAATGTGATTTTTGCATAAAAACTAATAAAAAGTAACTAAAACATATTAAAAACTATGTAAAAATAATGTCAAAAAGGATATAAATTATCCGCTCATCAGGTAGTATAGTTGGCATTCTGCAATTCTTGATGACTTGATCCCACCAAGATTTGTTTGGCATGTTCCTGATGTAAATGGGCCACCCTTGGAACGAGAGCTAAAAGATTTTAATGGGCAAGCTCCTGCTGTTGTGGAACTATGCATTCAGGCCGGTGCTGATTTACCGGAACAATATAAATCAACCATGCAACTCGATGTTGGGATCCCATCAACTATGAAAGAAGCTGAGATGGTAGTTTGAGATGAAATATACTTGTAAACAAACAACTGGTGTTATCGTGTACACTGCATAAATTATGCAATATGTACATATGTTTTTATCAACCAAGTTTAACCAACTTTAACCAACTTGTTCCAATTACTCATTGGTCTAGAAATATATCACTTTTTTTTCTTCATTTTTTTAATTAATTTTGTTCTGAACATGTTTTTTTCTCATATTTTGTTATTTTTACAAAATAATTTTATGTTTCTGATGGTGTTATTTATAGTTTGGGATGCGAATTTAAGCCGCAATCTTTTTTACTCGTTTTTGGATAAGAAGGGCCTTCACTTTTGCACAATAAGGTAGTGTCTCGTTATCATTCAAGGACTTCCGAGTAATGCATGAGAATAGTTTTCTTTATAAAAAAAGTGAATCAGATAATCATGGTCTATTGATCTATGTGGATGATATTGATACTACATTTCTTAATCTTAACTCCACACATTTACGTATAACTTTCGCAACGAGTGTGGTTTACCACGGCTTGTACCTTTCATCAAATTTATCTTTCAATATTGAATGTGGTGAGTTTTAGGAAGCGCTTCACTAAATGAGGTGTCTGAGACGCCTGTACTGTCCTGCGATCGTGGCAATGGAAAATTTAGACACGTGTCTCTAAAATTCAGTGGCTCAGTCATCAAAGATTTGTTTTTAACCTGAAATTTGGTAGAAGATGTCTTTTCGAATTTTTATTTTAGCCTATTTCCAGTGGGGTGAATATATAATATACATATAAGATAGAGTACCTTTTAAAATAATTTTGTAGAGATACGGTGGGCCTCTAAGTTGGGCCAGGAGAAATATTTTCTTGTTTGGTGCATGTGAGAATATTTTTTGTTTTGGCAACTGAAAGAACAAAAAAACTAATTAACCTGGGGCAAGTAAACTTGGGTCTAATGTGGGGTTTGTTTTAGAAAGAGTTCACTAAATTAGAACAAAATCTAAAGTTTTAGGTCTTTAGCAGGGACTCATTTTGAGCGTTTGTAAACATTTTTTTTTTCTATAACTTGATTTATATTAGGTTTAATTATTCTGTTGGTTTTTATAATTTCGCAAAATTTTTAATTAGGTTTTTATACTTTTTTTTCTTTTAATTGGGTCTCTGTACCAATTTTTTTTCAATTAAATCCCTTATAATAGTAATTAGTTTAATTATATAGGGACTCAACTAAAAAAAAAGTTTGGTGCAGAGACTCAAATAAAAGGAAAAAAAGTGTAGGAATTTAATTGAAAAAAAAAATTGATGCAGGACCAATTAAAAGGAAAAAAGTATAGGAACCTAATTGAAAATTTAGCAAAACTATAGGGACCAACAGAGTAATTAAACCTTTTATTATTAGTAAAATCCTGTACATATAGTATATATAAGAGTAAAATATTGTTTTTGTCCCCAACGTTTGGAGTAAGTCTCAAAATTATCCCTAACGTTTGAATCGTCCTATTTAAGTCTCTAATGTTTTAAAATTGACTAAATGTTGTCCTGTCGTTAGAAATCTGTTAAGGAAATTGACGGCGGGACAAAATTGAGACGATTTTGAAATGTTAGGGATTTAAATAGGACGAACACGTTAGGGACAAAAATGATACATAGAAATAAATTTTAATTTTATCCTTTACTAATATCAATCTTTTACTATACATGGTTATTCAATTATTTTTTAATCACATTTAAGTAAATTACACTTAATCGCATTACTATGATTCTAAATAAATTTATTTTTTTATAATTTTATTCTTAAAGATTTTTTTTTTTAATCACATTTAAATAAATTACACTTAATCACATTACTTTGATTCTAAATAAAATTTAATTATTTTTTAATTTTACTCTAAAATATTTTTACTCATCATGAAATGTTTGTAAAATGACTAGAATCACATTACTTATTGTATATGTATCAAATTTATTTGTATGTATCGTTTTTCTTTTTGAATATGACTTTAAGATGTTGACATATTAAAATTCCCTCTTGCAGGTTTTTTTTTTAATCAATAGTATGATCTGTGAATGAATTTTGTTTTTTATTTTCTCTTTTTTATTTTATATATTGTTAAAGAATTTTCTTTTTCATTTTCTCTTCTTTTCTTACCCGATGAAATTTTCTTAAAGATGACCATCCGTTAGATATTTTTATTTTCTATTATTCACTTTTTTTTTCACTTTTTCTCATTCATGGAGTTCCTTTTTTTATTTTTTATATGGTCATGAATTAAAAAAAAAAAGTTTAAGAAACATTCTTGCCAAATTACGAATTGGGCCGGTCCTCATGATAAAGGATACATATTCAACTCAATAAAACAACTCGGGCTGCATTACGTCTGGAGTAGAATCCAACAATTTATTAAATTCTATGGATCATCTTTAAAAATACTATGGTATACTTTTTTCAAAAACTGAATCTTTTAAGGGTTAAACGCAATTCCATAATAAACTTGAAAACCCAGGTTGGAGTGTGTCAGACAGTATGAGGCGTTTCATTAGCCTCAATTGGACAGGCGCGGGCTAAAATCCGCCATTGAATGCTAGGACAAGGATCAAAGAGTTTATCCTTCATGACTGCATCATCCACCTCCTTTTTCCATCAATCTTCCGGATGAGTCATCTCCACCTACACTTTCATACGGATGAGGAAGTTGGCATGGACAGTAGTGAGTCTCTATAGGAGGCTTTTGGTGACTTTTTTTGGCCGTTTGTCTCCTCAATATTGATCTCCAAATCTTCAACTGATTGGTTCAAATCAACATCATCTCGTATTGACTTTTTTCGTATTCCGTTGAACAAGGTCGTTTCCTTGGTTGAAATCCTAGGAGAGCGTTCGTGTCATTGTCCAACTCTTCTAACAATAATGTTTTATTATAATAGATAGCTATATATGTTAATTAGGCACATTTTTTTGCTAAATTTCATTAGCTGAAAGTATCAAATATTAGGGATAAGTATTGTTTTGATACCTCACATTGAAGGTCGGAATCGAACCTGTTCCTGGAGTATATTTTCATTTAAAATTATCCTTAATGTTGTATTTGATTTTAAAATTGTCCTTTTAAATATTTTTTTTCTAAATAATAAAAATATCCCTTTTTTTCACCATTTCATTCTTCTTGTTCTTCTTCCTCCAAGAGAACAAATTCTGTTCTTGTTCTTCTTCTTCTTCCAGAAGAAGAAATTCTTCCATTAACAAAACTCAAAACTTCAAATCTTAATACAGTTAACAAAATTCAATTACAAGAATTAAAAATACCCCTTTTTTTTCACCATTTCATTCTTCTTGTTCTTCTTCTTCCAGAAGATAGAAGAAATTCTTCCATTAACAAACTCAAAACTTCAAATTTTAATATAGTTAACAAAATTCAATTACAAGAATTAAAAATACTCAAATTCATCTCCAATTATAAAAATAAAAAATCTATCATTTTAATTACCAAGAACAATCAAATAAATACAAGAAAAAAGAACAAAAATTAGAGAGAAACACAAAATTCAAAAACAAAAATTCAACAGTAATCCAAAAATCCAAAAATCCAGAAATAAGGATAAAAACAAAACCAACAATAAAAATTAGGAAATTAGGGATTACGATGAACAACATCAAATTCTCCAAATCTAACAACAACAACATATTTAATTTCTTTTTAAAACAGAAAGAATGAAACTTTATCTTATAAAAAGCATGGAGGTCGCCGTTGTTGCTCTTGGAGATCGCCATCGGGGTGGAGGTCATCGTTGGCCGCTGCTGCTCTTGGAGATCACTGCACCGTCGAGGTGAAGGTCGTCATTGGCCGCTGCTGCGCTTGGAGGTCGCCACGCCGTCGGGTGGAGGTCGCCGCGCCGTCGGAGTGGAGCGCCGTGCCGTCGGGGTGGAGGCCGCCGCCATCAGGGTGGAGGTCGCCGTCGAGGTGAAGTGTGTGTGGCGGTTGTGTGTGATGGAGAAGAAGAAGAAAAAGAAGAGTGATTGTTGTGTGTGAAGAATAAGAAGGAGAAGGAGTTATGCTGTGTGTTTTGTGTTGTAACGGTGGAGTGAAGATAGGATTTGAAGTGAGAGAGGTGAGAGAATACAAGGATAAAATGGTCAAAAAAATGATTTTAATACCAAATATAACATTAAAGACGATTTTAAATCAAAATATACACGAGAAATGAGTTCGATTCCGATCTTAACGTGAGGGATCAAAATAATACTTAACCCTAAAATATTATTAACATATAGAAATTAATTACAAAATATTACGCCTAAAAAATGATATTCTTGAATAAAGTAAGACAAAATTTCAGGTTCTAAAGGTAAAATTATAAATGATCAATACAAGTAAGATCGTATTCCTCACAAAGTCACATGATCAAGCTTCTCCAGATCCGGCGCAAATGTGATTAAGAATTTAGGTGTGCCTTTATATTGATGAATATGACTAGACATATACAAACTAAATTGAGAAACATAATAATCCAACTTTGACCGAACCAAATATTAAACAGATTAATAAAATTAGTGAGAATTCTTGACACCTTCTTAATTATAAAAAGACATGCGAAAAATATTAAAAAATCAATATTTATATAGTGAGAAAAATAAAAATTATCTACTATTTTAAATATAAAAAATATTAATCATCTAACATTTTTCAAATAAGTTTAGTTTCACTTCTTTTTTTACTACCGTTGGTCACACATTTAAGTCATCATGAATAACGAGTAATCAAAAGGAAAAAAAAAAAACAGAAGTGAGACAAAAAATTAAATGAATATCAAAGCTCTCTAGCTACTTTGCATAATCGAAAACAATGTAGATTTCAAAACCCATAAAATGGATGAAAGAGGAAGCCTAGTGGTGCAAACTTGCCATCACCAACTAGTGGTAGCTTAGAGTGTCTATAGCAAAATTAAAAGTTCACCAATTGAATATAATTAAGAACTAGCTAGTTACCCAAACGGTTAATCCTCCCTAAAGCTATATTATAAAAGTCTTGGAAATGTTGAAGGACAATAATTAATTAAGGTGGGTTAATACTCAAATTCGTCCCCGAAAGATTATACGATCTTCATTTTCGTCCCCGAATGATTTTTTTAATCAAATTAGTCCCTGAAAGATAAAAAATAAGTCAAATTAGTCCTTCTGTCAGTTGGACAATGACGTGGCACGTTAAGTGCCACGTGGCATGATGACGTGGCATGCCACGTAGCAAGTCAACGCCACGTTCAACGCCATGTGACAGGTCAGCGACACGTGGCACGCCACGTGGTATATCAGTGCCACGTGGCAGGTCAGTGACACGTGGCATACCCAGGTCAACGCCACGTGTCACTTGACATGTATAAAAGATTTTTATAGTCAAAATAGTCCTTGAAAGTCCAGACGTAAGTCATTTTCATCCCTCAAATTTTAAAAATTAGTCAAACTAGTCCTTATATAATTTTTTTTTATTTTTTCTTCATAATATTAAATTTGAAATATTTTTTTATACTACTCTAAACAAAGTTATACTACTATTTTTTTTTCTACTACATATTTTTTTTCTATTACGGTATTACTTACATATAGGATGTAATGATAGTGATACTTAGAGTCAAAATTTAAGAAGATCTACAAATTTTGACTCTAAGTATTACTATCATTACATTCTATACGTAAGTAATACCGTAATGGACAAAAAAAGATGTAGTAGAAAAAAATAGTGGTATAACTTTATTTAACTTAACATACATAAATTTTGATTTCGAGCATATAACTTTGTTTAGGTTAATAAATACATACATTTCAATTTTGAGTATATATATATATATATATATATATTCCAGCAAAATGTATGTAAGAAAAATGTTTTAGAATAGAAAAGAATAAGAGAGATTTTAAGAAGAATTAAAGGAGAAAGACAATTTTATTGAAAAAAATTTTTAAGAAGAAAAGATACAATTACTAATGTTTTGTTTGTCAATTACATTTCTATTAAAATTAGTAGTATCAAAAAATATTTCAAATTTAATATTAAGAAGAAAAAATAAAAAAAATTATATAAGGACTAGTTTGACTAATTTTTAAAATTTGAGGGATGAAAATGACTTACGTCTAGACTTTCAAGGACTATTTTGACTATAAAAATCTTTTGTACATGTCAAGTGACACGTGGCGTTGACCTGGGTATGCCACGTGTCACTGACCTGCTACGTAGCACTGACCTGTCACGTGACGTGCCACGTGTCGCTGGCGTTGACTGTGACGTTGACTTGCCACGTGTCATGCCACGTCATCATGCCATGTCATCGCCCAACTGACAGAATGACTAATTTGACTTATTTTTTATCTTTCAGGAACTAATTTGATTAAAAAAATCATTCAGAAACGAAAATGAAGATCGCGTAATCTTTCAGGGACGAATTTGAGTATTAACCCTAATTAAAGTCTTAGTAGTGTTTTTACTTTTTACTTTTTTGTCCAGGGAAGTCAATTCCCGAACCCGAGAAGGAATATCATGCAAGGTGCGTTCTTGACTTCTCCACATCATTATGTGTAAATCCCAATTTCCTCAACACTTCATCTTTTATGTTTTCCAAAATACCAATAATTATATCCTTCTTGTATAAGCTACAATACAAAATTAACCAAGTAAATATAACATAAAAAACTGTAGAAACAAGCACGCATGGGATGAAGGGAATTTGATTAATAAAAAAAAAAAAAACTCCTAAGGATAAATTATACGAAGAGATTAAAGGAGGTTAAATCCTTAACAAAAAAATATATACAGAAAAGACCTTTGGAGTGCTTAGTATCGAAAATTTGTTTAATGAAAAAATATAATTTTCTGGATATATTATGTGTTAGTGGGATATTTTTTATTTTCCGGATCTAGAAATGATATTATAAAAAATTCATGTTATTGTATATATTATGGAACAAGAAAAGAATTTAGGCATTATTTGTCCTCTAAAATGTTAACAGACAAAATCTATTTATTCTTTCTCTTTTTATTTTATTTGCGTTTGATAAAATAGTTTAACTTTGATGTGCTAATAATGTAAACATCATTTTTAATCACATTCATCTTCTTATAACTATTTACACAGTAAAAATAAAAAATAGTTATTTTTTGTTGACGTAGCATGATATAATTAGGTATATATGTAAATTTATTGTAGACGGAGAATGTATCAAAATTAAATTAAAAAAAAAATAAAAATATTTTCTAAAGTCAAACATCCATATCCAAAAAATTAATAAGAATGAAGGTGATAGAGGCAGAGACTTACCACATGATGATTCCATCATAGTGAAGCAGGATCACCAGACAAAGAAGCCTTGATTCTCACAACAGTGCAAGAAATAAAGACTATTAACCGTTGCAACTGACCCAAGAGAAAGTTTAGCCGTTGGAACCGAATCAACCAATATTTGGAATGCAACCGTCAATAGAGAACCACCTCCACCGTCAGTAGGGCCATTTGTTTCACCACTAATGCCGCCTGAATTTCCATGGGGGGAGGATGGCAAATCCTGAAGGAAGAAGTGCCACATAATCTGGCTCCCCTCCATTCAAAACCACATTCATGGCAACAATGCAATGCCCACAGGAACATAAACTACAAAGGAGCCTGTTGAATCTGTGCAACTCTCTTGTAGTATCAACATGTTGCTCTGGCTTGAATTTGCACTCTGCATTCATCATAGTAATAATATTTTAATTTACTCATACTTCACTTGCTTTAACTAGACACATGGATTTATATATTATAGGATGTTTCCTGAAATTATAGTCTTCAAAAAGATTGGTACCCACAAAAGATTAAATCCTAAATCATCTACTATATATTTGTGTATAAATAAATGTACTGAAATTATAGAATGATTAATCTTTTTGCATATACGTAATATGGTTGCTTAAAAATCTTTACAAAATGTGGATCCTATTATTTATATTTGTATGAAGTAATTCAAAAGTTAAGTATGTGAGAACACACCAATATTGTTTGAGGGTAAACTGTTACTGTTATACTAAAATTGATGTTACTAAAAATTCAGTCTAACTGTATGTTAAACCTTTATATTGATATTGTATTGTAACATGAACTACACAATTGTTTTAAAAGAAAAGATTTTTTTGTATGTATTAGTATTTATTTAATTGAATTTCTTTTGGAGAATAAAGCTACATCCCGATGATACATATTCATAGTGCATGAAAAATAAAACTCATAAAATAAGAAAAAAAAATGTATAGGGTTAACTCACATTGACTCTAAGTAGCGACACACAATTTCCGGTATCTCTTCCATTTGCAATGTGCGCCATTTCTTGCACTGCTCCACCATTTGAAAGAATATCCCACTGTAATTTCAACAGGGTAAGAAAGTTAAAACCGCAAACATGAACATAAACATTTAAGGCCAAGTTTGGATAACCAACTTAATTAAGCTCCTTTTGATAAAATAACTTAAACAATAAATAACTCTATTAAAAGTAAAAAATAAAAAATGTTTCAAAGTTCAGACCACGAATTGGTCCTTAAAAAATTATCAAAATATATTTTTATTTATTTAATTATTTTTGTTTTTCCTTCCGTAATAAAGTTCTACTTTTACCGTAATCATGAACGGTGAAGTATTTAAGCACATTAAATTTGAAGTAGCAAGTCATAAATGTTTTTTTAAGAAAATAACATTTTGACATAAAAAATAGTTCTTAAATACATTTCATTAGAACATTAAAAGAATTAAGATCAATCAATAAATAAAAATAGAAGAATTAAAAAGGCCTTTAGAGAGCATATTATGATTAATATATGTTTCTTTATACAACAATATAGAATTTGCTAATAAAAACTATGGAATTAGAAATTATGCAATTCTAAAAAAATGAGTTTATTAAACATGAAAATAAGTATGGCAAATTAGAGACTAGAATCTAAATATTCTTTATACAACAATATAGAATTTGCTGATAAAAACTATGGAATTAGAAATTATGCAATTCTAGAAAAATGAGTTTATTAAACATGAAAATAAGTATGGCAAATTGGAGACTAGAATCTAAATATCCATAAGAAAATAACAATATGCTTGTTTAACATCTTTTATTTTTGCTAATATTAATATAATTTATGAAACTATCAATGCTAATTAAGTTATGGCATGCATGATGTTATGATGTTAATAATTAGTGATAACAAACCAAGAAGGGAGGAAGAGTATGCTGAAGCTGGCAGAGAGAATGGTGATAAGCTTTTGTGGTGGAGTGAGTGCGTCAACAGCACACACGTGGACAACACTGAATGGGACAGGTGTCGATGATGTCAGAGTCATGACTCGAAAGAGCGTTGATGATCCTGGAAGACCACCTGGCATTGTTCTAACTTCTAAGTGCTGCCACTTCCTTTTGGCTTCCAGTTCCTCCCAAAAACAGCCTTTGATTTCCTCCGTGATGAGAATTCAAGAAGTGAGGTATGTGATCATATATGTTAATCAACATTTCAAACTTTCAAACTTTATTATTATTATTATTATTATTATTTTTCATTAACCTTATATCCTACCATCAATAGACACTACTATTAATTTACCTTTTTATTTTTTAAATATGTATAAAAATAATAAAAATTGAATTAGTTAAGATGGTAAATAATTCATAATTTAACTAAAATATTTTGCATTTAAATCTTTAAAATAATACTTTTTATGAATTAGATATAATAAAAGATATTTAAAAAAATAGACACTAATCTTTTTAATATTTCCATTATTTTTTTTTCAAAATAAATAGGTCCTTTTCTAAATAAGATAAATTCCTTTTCTTGGGAAATGCCTATCTAGTTTTTACTTTTTACACAAACCACAAGTGCTTGGGATAGATCTTATTCAGATTACCAAAAATTGAAGTGTACATCAATGCATTGACTAACTTTTTAGCCATGGGTCAAATGGATCCCATTTTTCACACACAGCCTTGTTATAAATTGATTTTGACGGATATAGAAATTTTATCTATCTGAATTTATTAAATTATTACTTAGGGTCCGTTTGGAACTCTAGAAGTAATTTTTTTAAACTTTTGACTTATGAAAAGTAATAATATTAATGTCTGGTGTAATTTTCAATATCAAATTGTAACTTTCTAAAAAGCTATTTAGGAGTTTATAGAAAAGTTAAAAAAAATGATTTCTTTCATAATACTTCTACTTTTCATCACATTTCTATAAAATAAGCACTTTTAGAGTTAAAAATCCAAATACAAAATAACTTATTTATAAGTTACTTTTAACCAATGTTCTGAAAATCGGACCGGACCGACCGGTCGAACCGGTTCAACCGGAAATCGGCAAAGAAAACGGCCCGGTCTAATATGTAAACCTGCAAAATTAAAAACCGCTCAAGAACCGTTGAATCGGCCGGTTGCCGTCGGGTCGGACCGGACCGGACCGGAACCCGGCCGGTTTACTGAAAACGACGTCGTTTCCTTCCTTGAAAGGCAGAAAGCACGCGTTATCCCCCATTCCCCCTTCTCCAACTCCTTCCTTCAGCAAAGAGCAAATTGCCCTCCTCCACCAAAGAAAGCAAACCCTAGCCTCCACCAATAGTTGTCGCCGTCTGTCGGAGTGAGAGACTGCTGCCGCCGTCCATCGCATTCAAGAACTTCTGTCTTCGTGCTCTCGGGCCTCTCGCCGGATCCTCCACGTTGGGTGCTCGCATCTCGCCGTTCTCCTCTGTGCTCGGCTGCTCGCGCCTCCCTCCGCCAGTGAGTGCTCGAGCTGTGCGTGTTGGTTGCTGCTCGTCGTCCGTGGTTGTCTCTGCTCGAATCTGCCTCCCAGTCTCACTCGAGTCTTGTCTCAGTCACTGGCATCTCGTGGTTCGTCTGTCTCGTTGCCGGCGGCAGAAGCAACTCGTGGGGTTGTCTCTTGCTTCGTCGCCTTCCGTGGGGTGGTCGCCGACTCGCCGTCGACCGTTGGTGAGTCCCTGCACCATCCTTCCCTGTTCTCTCTTTTTCAGATTTCCCTTCTCCCTGTATTTTTGCATGTTGCTGAATTGCTAATCAAATTTGCCTTGTTGCTAATCTAAATGTTACTGTAAATTGGGACTTTACTTGGATTTGTTAAATTTGTTGCTGTAACTTGAATTTGTGGCTGAATTTGTTGCTTTAGTCACAGAATCAGAACAGAATACTTAGTGCTTGGTTGATTGGCTTTGCTCACTGATTGTATTTGATGATAAATTTTAAATTGATAACTTTTAAATTTTAAATTTGCACTGCCTGTTACTGATTCACTGTTTCTTCAGTACTTTTTGTTGTTGTTAATCATTGTGATGAGCTTTATTAAAATTGGGTTGAAAACTGTTGAATCTTTTTTCATTTTTCATTGTTCTTAACTTCTGTTCTTATTAAAAAACTTGCTATTGGTGATCTTTTGATTTATTATATGCTTCATGTTTTTAATTTCACTCTGCTTCTAGGCTTTTAAATCAGTTTATGATAACTGTGATGCAATTATTTAGTTGGATATCGGATGTAATTATTGAGTTCAAGAGATTGAGTTTTTGATTTGCAAGGTGATTTTTGGTTGATTTTTTATTTAATTTGGTAATGGTGTTTATGATTGGGGTTATTTCAATGCATATTTGTATCTGTGTTATTAGTCAAAGTCATGTCAAGGCCATGCAAATTTATTCAATGTAGTTAAGCATTACTTGCCTAGTCCAGTATGTATGCTCTCTGGTTCCCTAGAGTAAACATTTTGTGAATTCATGAATATTATGTTTCTTGGAGACAAATTCACAGGGGGAGCATTGTATAATCTCATGTTAACAATAGAGACAAAAATTCACCTCACTACACTACATAATCATGCATCTAAGCTCATATCTATTTCCAGTTAGTTTGTAGTTTTGTACTATACGTGATTTGTAGTTTTGTACATATCATCGTAAAAGAAAAAATAACATTGGTTACAATTGCTTGCTGAAAATGTGAACTTAAGTCGTGAAAGTTGTTTGTATAATGAGATCTCAATGAATAAGTAGCTTTGCATTGTATTCAATGATTAATGAGTTATATTTTAGGATGTTTATTTATAATTTATTTATTATTTTATTTTAAAATGGTTTTTTCGGTTGAACCACGGTTAGATCGGTTGGACCAATAAACTAATGAACCAGTAACTAGAACGGTTCGATGACCGGTCCGGTTCTCAGAACCTTGGTGGTGGTAGTAGTATATGTCATGCTGCACCACTTGATTTTTATGGTCTAAGTAATTGATGTATCAAGGAAGCAAAAATGCTGCAAGTTATGGCGAATTTTGATGATTGATGACAAACTTGGATGTTGGCATTTTATGTTTGATTGGTTGTTTTTGTTATTTGATTTTTGAGTTTGTAATGAGATTATAACATTCTAGTTTATGTAGTACTTTTAATTTGGATGATATTTTAAAGTTTATATTAGACTATAATTATGTTTTAGTGTATTTATTATATTTTATTTATTATTTTATTATAAAACGGTTTTTTCGGTTTAACCACGGTTGAACCAGTTGAACCTATAAACCAGTAAACCAGTAATTAGAGCAGTTCGATGACCGGTTCGGTTTTCAGAACCTTGATAAAACTAGAGGTATAAAATACAAAATAGTGTAGGATTTTACTTGTTCAGTTGTTATGTGATGCTGCTGTTATTGTTTATATGTCTAAAAGAATTAGATATCATGATTTATACTTATTCACTTGTTCTTTGGTCCTGTAGTTTTATTGAATCTTCCATACAGAGATATGCATTCAAATAAAGTTTCTGTTTTGTGGATATATCCAATATTCCTTACGGATTGGATCGGGTCCAATCCTTAAAAATTCAGATATCTTATCTGACCCGATTAGAATTGTGCGTACACCCTACTTTCTGACTTGTGCTACAATGTTTCCTTTGGCTGTGAGCTTGTGCTGCTGCTCCGCCTCCATCATGCATCTTGGGTAATCTCAACTTATCTCTCGTCCCTGCCTTCTGCCTCATCCTTTTGCAGAGACTGCAGTCTTCTTCGTCATTGGTGACTGTACCCTGCTCTCGCAAGCAGCAAATCCAGGATGAATATGACTATTGGGACTCTGTCCCTTCCTACTGGAATTGCTTTCCCCACTCCGACAGATGTTTTTATGTTGAAGCCCAACCTATTATTGCATCTTAGTTCCCTTGATTATTACCAGGTTTGACTTGGAGTCATTTTTCTTTGTATTACCTCCGAGTTATTGATTCAAGTGTTTGTGTTGTCGATTATTATTGGTTATTATTTGAACTGAATTACAATAGGTATACACAGAAATAAGTTCACTGGTATGAAATACAAAATACAAATATACATTGAAAATAAATTAAACAACACATGCATTTATACATTGTTGTCTGATTTTGGTATACAAATAGCATTTCTGCTGAATTGTGGGTTGTTGTACTGAAAATAATAAAATTGTCAGCCTTATTTACGTTTCTTGGTTGAGATTCTAAACAAAAAGTGGATAATTTCCTTTTGTTTCCTTTGCATAGTTTTCTATAATCTAATGTTAAACTGGTTTGTCTTCAAACTGGCAATATCCCATTTTGGCTAAAGTAATTTACTTCATTGAACATTGTTCTTAGCTTTTATTTGGGTTGCCTACTGTGACAAATGCAATGGTTACTGCCAATTATGTTACAGAAATGCATTTTTGTTCCTGTTTTTGTTTATCAGTATGGTAGCGGTAAGATTAGACTTCCCGTGGAGACTAGAATTCAAACGAAGAAATGTTTTCGATGTAAATTGAAAGTCAGGGATGAAGTGCCACAAAATGCTGATTTTCCCCGGCAATATGCAAGAAAAGAAAAGAAACCTTTTCCGACGCCCATTGTTGAGCTGCGACGAGCAGCTAGAGAAAGGTTAAAGATGATGAAAGGTCAGCCAGGGAAACCACTCTCGGCCCCAAAGAATGGGTTGCTTGTGAAGAGCCTTATACCAACTGCTTACAATGTGTATAATGCAAGGATCACTTTAATTAACAATCTGAAGAAGTTGCTCAAAGTAGTGCCGGTGCATGCTTGCGGGTAGTTATCCTTGGTACCTTATCATACATTCGGCTAATGCGGAGTTTCTATGATCATAACATCAATTTGATATGTTTTCTTCGTTATTGATAAATGCGACAATAGTAATACAAACTGGTGCTGTTGTTTGGGGTCATGTGACATTTTTGTTTGCTTAGTGGTTTCTTTTACAATTTCTTTGAAGTGTTTCATAGGTCACAAAGCTTTTCCTCTTCACCACATTTTAGCTTTTTTAATTGTTTTATCTTTATTAAAATTTGAATCTAATTTCATATTGGAAATGCCACATACTATTTTTTTGAAAAGCGAATAGTTTATATCTTCCATTTTCAACAGAGGAAATTTGAATGCTAGACATTTGCAACCCACAGTTTGTTCTAACTATTATAACTTAAATGAAGGCGATATTATAGACTTCATGTAAAATTTACCTCACTTTACCCCTCAATCAAAGATACCCATATAAACAATGCCAGTTTTTCCACTTGTTTGCTGCTTAAAGTCTTTCATGGTAAGCATGCTGCCAGAGCCAAGGATAGGTAATTCACTGATGTAGGTAGGTTAACTTATGGTAGCATTGTAAGATTTTCAGTTGAAATTTAAATTGTGTTATACATTGAGCACAAATAATATATTCATGTACATTTTCAAGTGAGCACATAAGATATAGTAAGGACAAATTCTAGTTACTAAATACTAACTAACCTTGCAATATGGTATTTGTGCTGACAAACTAGTCTTGTTGCTAACTCGTTCTGATTTACATGAGAAAAATGTCAGATCTTCTTGTAAAGTTTATTTTCTTTGTTAAAACTTGGTGCATTATTGTCCATTATTTATACAAATAAATGTGATTTAATGTCTGCCACAGCAAAAGTAATGAAAAAATGATTGATTGTCCTATAGTGGTAGGTATCTGAAAATTTGTATACTGATGCAGGTGGTGCAGCGAAATCCATGTAGGACCTGTTGGACATCCATTTAAATCGTGTAAAGGTGCACAAGCCAATCTTCGCAAGGGACTCCATGAATGGATGAAGGCACATGTTGAAGACATGATAATACCAATTGAAGCCTATCACCTCGAAGATCGACTAGGAAAGAGGATTCCTCATGATGAGAGATTCTCTATCCCTCGAATACCAGCAGTGGTTGAGCTTTGTATTCAAGCTGGTGTTGAAATTCCAGAATTTCCTACCAAAAGAAGAAGAAAGCCCATAATTCGGATTGGGAGAAAGGAATATATTGATGCTGATGAAAGTGAACTGCCAAATGAAACCCCAGCAGAACCATTAAGACCACTACTAGCTGAAATAGCTGATTCAGAGATAGTAGCTCCATCGAGCAACGAAGAAATCGTTGCCCTTGCCGAGGAAACTCTCCAGGCATGGGAACGAATGAGGAAAGGTGCTAAGAGATTAATGAGGATGTATCCTGTGAGGGTCTGTGGATATTGCCCGGAAATCCATGTTGGTCCCCAGGGGCACAAGGCTCAAAATTGTGGAGCACACAAACACCAACAACGCAATGGGCAGCATGGTTGGCAGTCTGCAATTCTTGATGACTTGATCCCACCAAGATTTGTTTGGCATGTTCCTGATGTAAATGGGCCACCCTTGGAACGAGAGCTAAAAGATTTTTATGGGCAAGCTCCCGCTGTTGTGGAACTATGCATCCAGGCCGGTGCTGATTTACCGGAACAATATAAATCAACCATGCGACTCGATGTTGGGATCCCATCAACTATGAAAGAAGCTGAGATGGTAGTTTGAGATGAAATATACTTGTAAACAAACAACTGGTGTTATCGTGTACACTGCATAAATTATGCCATATGTACATATGTTTTTATCAACCAAGTTTAACCAACTTGTTCCAATTACTCATTGGTCTAGAAAAATATCACTTTTTTTTTTGCTTTTCTTCATTTTTTTTAATTGATTTTTTTCTGAACATGTTTTTTCTCATATTTTGTTATTTTTACAAAATAATTTTATGTTTCTGATGGTGTTATTTATAGTTAGTTTTATATAATTTAATAATTTAAGGTTTTCAATTAAATTATTATATTAAAACATTTTTAATCCTTTATACTTTTATAAATGTTTTCCAGTCAGGTTGTCTAGTTTAAATTTTTTTATCAAGCCCCCTATATATACTGTAGTAAATTTCTTTAAAAAAAATTTGTGATTATCATTTACATTTAGTACAGAAATTTAGTTAGAAATATTTAAATTTAAAAAACAACTAAAAATTTTACAAATAGACAAATTTGAACAGTACCTATAATAAAACAAGGTTTACAATTTATTACCGTGCTTACTCTCATACAGAATGAAACTGTGTAGAGTAAAAATAAATTATCAGATATGTGGATTTCTTCACTTTTTTTAAATACAATATAATTCTATTACCAAATATGTATATATTTATTCTGTATGTGAGTGTTGTCTTTTACAAAACCTTGTAAATTCTAATTCATAAAACTAATGTTGTCACATGCATACAGATGCAACATGGAGCAGATTCTGTTAGAGATGGATAGGATTTTGAGGCCACAAGGTGGTGTCATATTGCGTGATGATGTTGATGTGTTGACCAAGGTGAAGAGCTTTGCAGATGCAATGCAATGGGAATCACTGACCATGAAGATGGACCTTACAGCAGACAAAATTTTTTTGTAGCAATTAAAGAATATTGGACTGCACCACCACCACAAAACCAAGATCATAATCAAGACATAAAATAGTTTTAATATCATATCTGGACTATTCAAGATTAGTCTCTTTCTTTTTTTTGTGGCAAAATTTTTCTCAAGAATTCAATTCTTCATAACACCAATTTATAATTTGTGGCAGTAGCGGAAAATGTTAGTGATGTTATGTTGTAACTTGTAACTAAAAGAGGTCATTAACAATTGGCATTCTACTGGAATTAAAGAAATAAATATTCAATAGAAAATAAGAAAAATGTTTTATATTACTTATTTTAGAAGTGCCTTGAGTCATTGTATTGGAGACTCTGTTGGGATCACTTAATTAGTTTGTGTGAGTTGCATTAGTAAAGGTTTTTAATGGAGGGTTTTTTTTTGTCTCATCACTACCATATTTATTAGTATTATATGGATCATATACTTTTGTCTCTGGTTTCATTATTTGTAATAGTTGTAGTAAATTTGAATTTTTATTTAGGTTTAATTGATTCAGGGATATCTATATATATAAAAGAAGATTACAAATAAAACATGTTAAATTCATATTTTCATCTCTAACACTCATAAGAAAAAACATAGGAAGCTCAGGAGTTTTTCTTTCTACACCATATTCATTATCATTCATAACTACTGTACAACACATGTACATATAAGGAGTTTTTCTTTCTACACCATAGAAGCTGTCGACACAAAATAACCATTCACAAATATTTTAATTCAAAAATAAATTCATACAACAAAAGTATTTGTTTGTCAAAATAAAAAATACAAAATATTATTCAAAATCTATTTCAAAAAACACATGAGCTTTGTAAAACTAATCACCATAAAATCAATCCAACTTGTTACACATCCATCATAAATACAACTCTTTTGAACATGAAAAAAATCAACTAAATTTACTCTTTACTACCGTACAAATAGTTGAATAAATATATATAATTTAAACATAAACGGCATATATATAAATTTAAGGTGTTTGTTTGTTGTACGATAATAAATTTATACGTACCGATACGTTAAAAATATTTGACACAAAATTCTCTCTCTTCAAGGCAGCTCCATTTTTTATTCAGTTATACTGCTGTTTTGCCGATTTTTAGCAAATCGAGGGTGGTTCGATATCTAATGGTTTGAGAGCGAAATCTACTCCTCTTTGCAAATACCAGTTTTCTTACCGTGCATCAAAAACCTTTCGATTGAACAGAAACTTAAGGAAATTTGGAAAATAAATGAAAAAGACTTTGAAAATAAATTGATTGAATTTGAAATGAATTGCATGGAATTTTAAATAAAACAATAAATTGCCATCGATTAGATCAAAGGACTTTTGAAATGGAAAATAAAAATAAATGTAAAACTAGACAAGGAAATTAAATGTTGTTTGAAAGATAAATTTACAAAAAAAAAAAGTAAAGTTTGCAGAAAATGTAAATAAAAAGGTAAAAACAGTGGAAGAAACTCTACAAAAAAACTCGAATGCAGATTCAAAAAGTTGCTGAGATATGAATGTACTTGAGTATTTTCTGAGATAAAGTTTTAACCTTTGTTCCTTCGATCTGTCTCTTATTTATAAAAATCTTCAACCAATCGTGTTAAAATGTAACATCCACGTCCATTAATTTACAAGTAACCAACCGTTTTCGCTCTTTCTGCTTAACATGGGTAACGGCCAGAAGTAACTTTCGAAACTTGGATTCTTCAATTAAGCACATCGAACAGCTTATTGATTAACCGTGACAGTCTGACTCTTGCTCTATATTCCCTGTCATAATCCTCCTCCATGTGGGCCTCTCATGCTAACTAAAGCTCGAATCCAACCTCTCTTTCGAAACTAATGGTTTTCGATTAACAACTGCAAAACGAAATCAAAGTGTAAAAAAGCATATGGGAAAATTCAAAGATGAAATAAGAATTTAATTTTCTCATAAATCTTCAATTACAGTAAGCCAGTCACAAAACTACGGGTGGGTTAGATAAAGTTTAGTAGAGAAGTGTTGAAGTGTCGGAAATTTTTAAAAATATAAACACTTCACTTTGTGTTGATAAATAAAAAATATAATGTATGTGTGCTTTTAGCTTTTGAAAACTTCTTATAAAGATACTTTTCAAAACTAACTGTTTTTTTTTAATAACCTTATATATTAACAAGTGTTTAGATTTATTCTTTTGTTATTATATTTATATTTACGTCTATTAAAGTCATTTTAAATTTTACAAAACAAATTTTACCAAAACACAATTGTTGTAGTTTATACTTATTTAAAGGCTCTTTTATTCGATTTAGCAAATATAACTGCTACAAAAGCCATTACTTTTGAAAAATAGAAGGTTTACCAAACCACCCTAAGTGAAATCTTTTGAGAATATAATAATTTAACATGACAAATAAATGAATAATTATACATTGTATAATCAAACCTTAACACCAAGCATACGCTAAGCTTTCAAAGATAACAAGTTATAAATATGATAAAGTACACCAACCTCCCTTGAATTTTAGGTGAAATTACACATAGCACCCCATGAATTATATGTTGACAATGACAACCCCAGATCCAGTGAGAGGTCAGTGTCCATTTTAGAAAAATATAGTTACCAGATGTCAGATATAACTTAAATCTTAGAAGAGTTCTGTAAAGACTTTTAGAAATAAAGACGTATGTGTAATGTCCCTTAACATCAGAGGCTCAGAGGAGGTTAATGTAATTTTACCAATCACACCAAATCAACAAAGCTTAAACATTTATACAAGTTACGAAGTTAGCAAGGCTAGAGTTGTCTATTGCAGGCTAGAGCAATTCTTGATTGGATATAACTAGAAACTTCTCCAGAATCCGCATACTTCAGTTCTGAGTTGAGATTCTTCAATTTGAGCATAAGATGAATATTAGTTCTGGAAATGAGTAAGTCAACTGGATTGATTTAGAATCAAAGAAAGCAGTTATAAATCCTTAACTTTTTTCAGTTATAAATTCAAATATTTTGTTTGTCACAGTTATGGTTTATCAGATTCAGTATATGAACAAATTAAGTTTTGATTAACTCTTCAGTAAAGTAATCTTGGACAAATCTTGGACATGAACTACTAAATAATGATAGTAATAAAAGATGTTTTCAGACCAGAATAAATTCTTAATACCCTACAGGATCACCATGCAGTTATTGTACCAAAATACAGTTTGAAAGACATCATCAAATTCGTAAAGTAACTTACAACACCAAATGAAACTCTTACCCAGATTCTGAAAAATAAGGGCAGCACAACTGCACAAGCAGCTCAAAATGATCATCACTCGTCATCATCTGAAATGTCAATTACTATTGGTTCCTCAGTTTTTCCATTGTTATGACCAAAAACCTCAAGTGGTTCTTTCTTCACGTGCACCTCAGAACAAACTTGAACAGGGTGTTCTTCAGAAGATGGATGCTTTCTCTTCTGACCAGCCTGCTCCTGATAGTTGCTCATCATTGGTACCTCCCCAATGCTCATGTTAGCCATTTCTTTTCTTTGTACTGCATAAAATAACCATCTCTATTCAAAATGAAATACATCCAACCATTTGAGTAATATTCCATTCAGTTCTAGTAATTGTAAGCTTGTGTCATCAAACCCCAACTTAAGCAAATTCACTTTGAAGTATTCAATATTTTACTTTGTATTCAATTTGCCTCAAATTAAATAATTAATCCCAGTGGGATTAATTTTCTAAAAAAAGTAGCGATAAAATAACTCATTTTTGTATATTCACTTGAAACTCATCATGGTATCATCATACATAAAATGTGGCTCCCACTACTCACTTCAGATTCATTACCTCAACACATCGGATCATAAGATGGACTGTGATCCCCATTTTAACTGGCCACACACTGTATCATCCTATGATGATGAGGTGATGAGTCCCAAGTACATAAAAAATGCACCGCACAAATGTGCCTCTAGGCTTACACTTTCATGCATTGAAGTTCAGAGTTTGATAACTTATAATAACTTACCTGAAGTGAGGTCACGTAAAGAGTGGTCAACAGAAGCCTGATCATCCAAGAAGAAGAAGGCAGTGGTAGAGCTTCGCAAACAAAAACCCAAATCAACTAATATTAATTCTAAGATCAAATAACTGAAACACATAGCACAACCATGCTAATGTAAACTTGAACTCAAGAAAGAATTAAAATTGTGCAGTACCTTGACCTACATCCCCAAAAGGTTCCAGTTTGCGTTGGTAAACTTTTAACCTGTCCTGTGAGAGTTGGAGACAAAAGCAACAACATTAACAATTAACTAACATACTTTGGCCTTGCGAGTGATTTTGATTTCTGTAGTTTTCGATTGGTTAAAATAGTCACATAAAGGGAATAATTCGACTCACATTTGCTATCTACAAGGAAACGTTAAGCGAGAAATGGAACTTACAAGTTCAGATTTGAGGGGATGATAATCTGGATTAGTCCCCTTAGAGAGGATGAAAGGGTTTGAGAGAGACAGAATATTCGGCAGCTCTGCTTCCAGATTCTCCAGGCTGGCTACCGTGCGCCTCAGTGCTTCGCTCATCTCTTTCGGTACCGCCCTCACCCACACTTTCGCTTCCCCTCGCCATTTTCTGTCTGTCTCAGTCTCAGGGGAAGTAGAAATTTTGTGACTCACAAGGAGACGCGCAGTCGTGCACACCAATTTAAGGTTTTGAAAACCAGACCGATTATTAAACCGCTCTAGTCACTGGTTTACTAATTTACTGATCCAATCGGTTCAATTGTGATCCAACCAAAAAAATTATTTTATAATAAAATAATAAATAAATTATAATTAT
>NC_029787.2:109196212-109202183 GCF_000816755.2 Arachis ipaensis
TAAATAAAACATTCTAAAGAATCATTGTCCAAAGTTTTCAAGTTTGATGACAAATAACTAAATGCTGTTAGAAAGTTTCTCTGGATGCTTCTCCTTCTTCATTTACAATCGAAAGTAATAATAGTCTCGTTGGGTTGAAAGTTGTTTCTCTGCTTCCAACTAGATCAAATTGTGACCAAAATTCAGAACAAACAACAAGAAATAAAAACACAACAATTAAGAAAAAGGCTTCAATTTTATTTTTTGTCTATTTTTTATTTTGTGCTAGAAACTTGAAATTATATTCTCCTGACTAAAAAAATCATACATTTTTAATTTAATCATAACTAGACCATGAGTTAACCCTAAAAACTAAAGCTTGAATAAACAAACTATACATTTTTAATTGCTTCCGTTATAACCACTACCAGTTATTCATCTTCCCCTGTATTAAGATTAGTCGTATCGTTCGAAATGAAAAAATTAACAGCCAAATTATTATCCACAGATGTATTATTATCAGCAAATATTTCTTGGTTCATACTATTATCTATAACTGAAATCAATAAATCACCAAGATAGTTACAATCTAAGTAAAAATAAAATCACAAAATGGTAAAAACAAACACAACAACTCAGCAACACATCACTAAACAATAATCACAATACATTCAAAATCAATAATCAGTAAATTAAAAACACAAGTTCAAACTTTGTAATGTGAAATTAACAATATTCAACCTTTGCACACAATTATTTTTAAGTTGACATAATAGTGATTAATTAAATAATAGCTTAAGTGGATCCGTATCTTATTTTTCTAATTCAGCTACAATCACTAAAATTTTTATAAGTTAATCCCCTGTTTAGATGATAAGTATAGTTTAATTGGTTATAAAAGAGAAAAGAGTATCATAGCTATTTTTATTTTAGTAGAAACGTGGAGAATAACAATTTCATTAATTTAGTTCCCAGTAAATTCCTCGATAAATCAAAGAAATTAAATGTTCACTATCATTGAGACATGCATACTTAGTTAATAGTCATTAGAACTATAAATTGTGTACTCTTAATTCTAGATCATATCTTACTTTTCCATCAGACAGTGAAACAACAGACTTAGTTCCAACAGCAAACATCATACTTAAAAATTCAGAAACATCATACTCATAAATTAAAAAACGACAGCAGCATAATAAATCCATTTCAACAATATAATTTCAACAACACAAAAATAATTATTTACTTAATTTCAGATTAAGAAATCACTAATTATCAGACATTCAAGTTTCAACATAGACTCAACAGAGTATAAAAGAAAATCACTAAACAGGGCCACTAATCTTTGATTGAGAGCAAGACGATGATGGCGAGACGACGAAGACATGACGGCGACACCACGGCGAGCAGCTCGAACTCGAAGCTTCCAACAACAAAGCTAGAAGACAACGCGACGACGACGTGCCGAGCTAGGGGTTAGGGACAGGAAAAAGGAGGAGGCCACGGAGGCGCCTACAACAACGGACGGAGGCGGCGAATCCGTTGAAGAGGCTAGACTTTTGGTTTGAGTTTTGAATTCTTGAATAAGCTAGGGCTGGTTGATTCACGAAGGAGTTGGAAAGGGGGTTGAGTGATGCAGCAGGGTTTGGGGTTTTTTTTTAAAATAATCATTAAGAATCGGTCGATTTCCGATCCAGTCCAACCGAACGATTTTTGGTCGATTCAACAATTTTCTAGCAATTTTAAAATTGGCGGTTTCAGAGAGAGGACCGGATCGTTTTTTTACTGGTTTTCAATTCAATCGGTTCAACTGATTGGTCCCGTCCGATTTTCAGAACCAACGTAGGAGGGAACAAGCTTTTTCACTATAGCTTCGCTCCTCTAACAAACAAGAGTAAATTACATTTTTCTCCCCAAAATAAATAATTAAATAACCCTTAAGAAAAAAAAAATAACATTTTGTTTTTATTCACCATAGGATTGAAATTTATCCATTATATTTAACTAGTTTAGCTTTCATATACTCCAAAACACAATGTTAAAATTACTAATTTAAAAAGTTTGAAAAAGATGTCAAATTTAATTTTTAATATATTTATTGTGCATTTAATTAAATAAAATGTTTAAAAAATTTTGCGAATAATAATATTAATATATGACCGAAAATACATGTTAGGTAAATGTAAAACTAAGATAAGAAATTAGGCCACAAGAACAATTGATAATTCACTAAATAAAACTATAGCATTTGTACAGAAATGCAAAAAAAATAAAATGTATTTAATTAAACAAAAAAATCTAAACAAAACTTAATAACAACTGAATTGTTTTTTCAAATAAATACAAAACCTTAAATAACTAAAAATATTAAAATGATATGGCTGTTGTGAGAAAATTTTTTAAATTTATTTGTTCAATAAATTTAAACTTCAAACCACAATGGATTCTTTTAAATTTTAAAAAGTAAAAATTGAAAATTTGTACTTTTTTTTCTTTTTATTTTTATTAGTGCTAGAAAATAAACAACAACAAAATAAAATAAAAACTAAAATATGAAGTTGCTTAACAAGAATATTTGATAATCTCACTAAGTAAAATTATAAACGTTTAAAAAATGACAAAAGAAGATGTATTCCATTAGGGAGTCACTCACATAAAGATACTAAAAATAATTTTTTTTAAAGATATTTTTTAGTAACTAAAATTTAACATATGTAATTGATTAAATTGTATTATTTTTGTCAAAATTAGATTGGACAAATTGATTTGACTAAAAAATTGGTAAACTAAATTTTGAACTAATTTAAATTAATATTTTTTAATAAAAATTACTACAATACCAACACGTGTATTATATTTTTCACATTAATAATTAATTTTTTTAAATATATATCATATCAATCATTTTACTAAACTATCCTTATACTTTAATAAAAATAAAAAAAATATTTTTTTATATAATGTTACAAAATGACTAAAATATCCCTTTTTATATATTAAACAAAAATTACATTAATCCTTTTTAATTTTTAATTTAGTCAATTAGCTTTAGTTTTATAATTTTAAATCTGAAACAATTTAAAAATCAAAAATTTAAAATAAAAACATATATAAAAAATAAAAAAATGTTTGATCTAAAATTAGGGTTCAGTGTTCTTTTTCTCTAGACAATAAAAAAAGAACTTAGTTCCTCCACGTCATTTTCTTGAATAGCTTAAGTGTTGTTGAATTTCGCCAAATGAATAACGGTGGATCTGTCACTGGTTTCAATTCTGAGCAGAGATTGAAGGGCGTGATGGTGTTGAGGGGGCTGTTAGGTTGGTCCCCGCCGCACATACAACCTATCTTGTCAATGGCATTATATCTTCTTTTTTCCCAGATACTCAATGGTGCACGAATTGTGAATCACACTTTTCACAACTCGTACCACTAACCAGCAAGTGCACTGGGTCGTCCAAGTAATACCTTACGTGAGTAAGGGTTGAATCTCACGGAGATTGTTGGCTTGAAGCAATCTATGGTTATCTTGTAACTCTTAGTCAGGATATCAATTATATTTATCAGTTTGAATTGCGAAAAATAAAAGAGCATGAAATAAATACTTGTTCTACAGTAATGGAGAATATGTTGGAGTTTTGGAGATGCTTTGTCTTCTGAATCTCTGCTTCACCCCTGTCTTCTTCTTCACGCACGCAAGGTTCCTCCTATGACAAGCTGTATGTTGGTGGATCACCGTTGTCAATGGCTACCATCCGTCCTCTCAGTGAAAATGGTCCAGGTGCGCTGTCACCGCACGGCTAATCATATGTCGGTTCTCACTCATGCTGGAATAGGATCCATTGGTCCTTTTGCGTCTGTCACTACACCCAACCCTTGTGAGTTTGAAGCTCGTCACAATCATTCAATCCCTGAATCCTACTTGAAATACCACAGACAAGGTTTAGACTTTCTGGATTCTCAAGAATGCTGCCAATAGATTCTAGCTTATACCACGAAGATTCTGATTAAGGAATCCAAGAGATATTCATTCAATCCAAGGTAGAACGGAGGTGGTTGTCAGGCACGAGTTCATAAGTTGAAGATGATGATGAGTGTCACGAATCATCACATCCATCATATTGAAGTGTGAATGAACATCTTAGATAGAAACAAGCGTGTTTGAATAGAAAACAGAAATAATTGCATTAATTCATCGAGACACAGCAGAGCTCCTCACCCCCAACAATGGAGTTTAGAGACTCATGCCGTCAAAGAGTACAAAGTTCAGATCTAAAATGTCATGAGGTACAGAATAAATCTCTAAAAGTTGTTTAAATACTCAACTAGTAACCTAGGTTTATAGAAAACGAATAAACTAAGATAGATGGTGCAGAAATCCACTTCTGGGGCCCACTTGGTGTGTGCTGGAGCTGAGACTTAAGCTTTACACGTGCCTAGGCTATTTCCAGAGTTGAACGCCAGGTTGTAACCTGTTTCTGGCGTTCAACTCCAACTTGTAACTTGTTTCTGGCGTTTAACGCCAGAATGCAACATAGAACTGGTGTTGAACGCCAGTTTACATTGTCTATCCTTGAGTAAAATATGGACTATTATATATTACTGGAAAACCCTGGATGTCTACTTTCCAACGCAATTGAGAGCGCACCAATTGGACTTTTGTAGCTCCCAAAAATCCATTCCGAGTGCAGGGAGGTCAGAATCCAACAGCATCAGCAGTCCTTTTTCAGCCTGAATCAGATTTTTGCTCAGCTCCCTCAATTTCAGCCAGAAAATACCTGAAATTACAGAAAAACACACAAACTCATAGTAAAGTCCAGAAATATGAATTTTTCCTAGAAACTAATGAAAATATACTAAAAACTAACTAAAATATACTAAAAACTACATGAAATTAACCCAAAAAAGCGTATAAAATATCCGCTCATCACAACACCAAACTTAAACTGTTACTTGTCCCCAAGAAACTAGAAAAATAAAATAGAATACAAATGAGTCAAGAAGCAATAATATCTCAGAGTTTTGAGTGTAGCTCAAATTCTAATTAGATGAGCGGGACTAATAGCTTTTTGCTTCCGAACAGTTTTGGCATCTCACTTTATCCATTGAAGCTTAGAATGATTGGCATCTATAGGAACTTAGAATTCAGATAGTGTTATTGATTCTCCTAATTCAGTATGCTGATTCTTAAACATAGCTACTTTATGAGTCTTGGCCGTGGCCCTAAGCACTTTGTTTTCCAGTATTACCACCGGATACATAAATGCCACAGACACATAATTGGGTGAACCTTTTCAGATTGTGACTCAGCTTTGCTAAAATCCCCAATTAGAGGTGTCCAGGGTTCTTAAGCACACTCTTCTTTTTGCTTTGGACCTTAACTTTAACTGCTCAGTCTCAAGTTTTCACTTGACACCTTCACGCCACAAGCACATGGTTAGGGACAGCTTGGTTTAGCCGCTTAGGCCAGGATTTGATTCCTTTAGGCCCTCATATCCACTGATGCTCAAAGCCTTGGATCCTTTTTATTACCCTTGCCTTTTGGTTTTAAGGGCTATTGGCTTTTTCTGATTTCTTTTTCTTTTTCTTTTTCTTTTATTTTCGCAAATTTTTTTTTCTGCAAGCTTTTGTATTCACTGCTTTTTCTTGCTTCAAGAATCATTTTTATGATTTTTCAGATTATCAAATAACATTTCTCCTTTTTCATCATTCTTTCAAGAGCTAACATATTTAACATTCATAAACATCAAATTCAAAAGACATATGCACTGTTCAAGCATTCATTCAGAAGACAAAAAGCATTGCCACCACATGTAAATAATTAGAATTTTCCTTATTAAAAACTCGAAAAAAATATTGCCTCCTTATTCTAAAGAAAATCTGCTATTTTATCCATGTTTAATGATGATAATAAAAATAAATTATAGCTTAATTAGAGATAAAATCAAAATATAGATACTAATTACTACTACTCATATATAACTTCTAAGGTAAA
>NC_029787.2:109202194-109209839 GCF_000816755.2 Arachis ipaensis
TTTGCAGAGCATGCTGTTTTGATTTTGCTGTTCTTTCTTCAGTTGATCCACAGCTTCTTGCAACTTGGTGACAGATGCTTCTAGGCGCTCCCAGTATTCAATTTGAGGAATTTCCGGGAGGAACTCCTGTGCTTTTCTCTTGATGGGGTCGTCCTGCACTTGTTGTCCTTCCATATACTTTTTGGTGATTGGTTGCTCAACTGAGATATACTTATCTACTCCCATTTTTATCCCAGCATCCTTACATAATAGAGAGACTAAGCTTGGATAGGCCAATTTGGCATCTTTGGAGTTCTTGTTTGCAATTTTGTAAAGCTCACAAGCAATCAGCTGATGAACTTCCACTTCTTTTTCCAGCATAATGCAATGAATCATCACTACTCTTCTGATGGTGACTTCAGAGCGGTTGCTAGTGGGCAGTATAGAGCACCCAATGAAGTCCAGCCAGCCTCTGGCGACTGGTTTGAGATCTCCTCTCTTGAGTTGGTTCGGGACACCCTTTGTGTTGGTTGTCCATTTGGCTCCAGGGAGGCATATGTCCTCTAGGATTTTATCCAAGCCCAGGTTTGATCTCATCATTCTCCTATTAAAGGAGTCTGGGGGTCATCTTGCAGTTGAAGCAGCTTGAAGATCTTCCTTATTTTGTCAGGGTGGGTGTGAACAATCTTCCCTCTGACCAAAGTTCTATAGTCATAGAATGCGGTTCCAGCTATCCTCTGCCTATCCGTCTGCCATAGATTAGCATAGAATTCCTGAACCATGTTTCTTCCCACCTTTGTTTCAGGATTAGCTAGGACTTCCCAGCTCCTGTTTCGAATTTGCTCTTGGATCTCCGAATATTCGTCTTCTTTCAGATCAAATTTAACTTCCGGGATCACTGACCTTAGACTCATTATTTTGTAAAAATAGTCTGAATGTTCTTTGGTTATGAACTTCCCTTGATTCCAAAGTAATTTTGGAATATTCTCTTTCTTGCCTCCTGAGTCGGTTTGTTTTCCCTTAGGAGCCATGATCTTAGTGGGTATTGGCTTAGTGATCACGGATAAACACACCAAACTTAGAGGTTTGTTTGTCCTCAAGCAAAAGAAAGGAAAGAAGAGGGAGATGAGGAGAGCTAAGTCCGAATTGTGTGAGAGAGGGGGGAGCCGAACTAGGATTTAAAGGGAAAGGGGGGGTGGCTTTCGAAAAAGATATGATAGAAAAAGTGATTTGGAAAAGATAAGTATGATATGAAAAGATGTAATTTAAAATTGAAAAGATATGAAAGATATTTGAAAAAGGTAAATCTGAATTTAGAAAAAGATGTTGTGAAGATTTGAAAAAGATATTGATGAGTTGAAAAGATTTTAGAAGGAAAAGAGATAGGTTTGTTTTGAAAAGGATTTGAAAAAAAATTTGAAGAGGATAAATAAAAGGGTTTATGAATTAAGATACATTTGATATCTTTTGAAAAAGGATTTGAAAAATTAGGATTTGTAACATGTTTGTGCAAGAAATCATGAATTGAAACATAAAAATTGGAAAAAAATTTGAATTGAAAACGTAATTGCCTACTCCCCACAATCCTGGCGTTAAACGCCCAACTGCTGCATGTTTTGGGCGTTTAACACCCACTTGGTGCTTGGTCTGGGCGTTTAATGCATAGCTGTTGCTTTCAGCTGGCGTTAAACGCCAAAAACTCCTTTGTTACTGGGCGTTTTTCTGAACGCCCAGGATGCTGTAAATCTGGCGTTAAACGCCCAGAAGCTGCTTCTTTCTGGCGTTTAACGCCCAGATGGCTATCTTTACTGGCGTTTTCTTGCCAGTGAGCTTCTTTTTCCTGTTTTGTGCTCTGAATCCTTCTGTAACTCTGTGAACTTATACAATTGATTCTTTATCTTGAAGATTATTAATATAGAACTTATATAACCTTGCTGAGCTTTTAATCTAGCCTCAGCCTTGAGCACTCTTGCTCAATATTGCCTTCAAGATAGTGCTTGATTCTCTGTCCATTAACAATGAACTTCTTATTAGAATCAATGTCTTGAAGCTCCACATAGCCATATGGTGATACACTTGTAATCACATATGGTCCCCTCCACCGAGATTTCAGTTTTTCGGGAAATAGCCTGAGCCTAGAGTTAAATAACAGAACCTTTTGTCCTGGTTCAAAGACTCTAGATGACAACTTTCTGTCATGCCACCTTTTTGATTTCTCTTTATAAAGCTTGGCATTTTCGAAAGCAGTGAGTCTGAATTCCTCTAGCTCATTCAGCTGGAGCAATCTTTTTTCTCCAACTAATTTGGCATCAAAGTTTAGGAATCTAGTTGCCCAGTAGGCCTTATGTTCCAGTTCCACGGGCAGATGGCAGGCCTTACCATACACAAGCTGGTATGGAGAAGTCCCTATAGGGTGTGTGTGGTTGGAGGGAATACAAGTATATTCCCAGGAATTAAAATCCAACCCATTTCATTCCCATCTCCCCCCTGGTTATCTTTCATTCCAATGGGAATGGAATGTGTATAATAAAGTGAAAAGACCAAAATACCCTTGTCAATTTCACTCCAACACTACTTTCAGATTTTTACTCCTCATTTGATCAGAAACCCAAACCCTAGCAGAACCCCAATCCCATCGAAACTAAAACCTAGCCGAGCTTCTTCCCCAAATTCATGGAGGCTCCACCGGTGTCAGCACCGTCTTGCCGCCGATTTGAGTTTGCACGACCACCCCTCACCTTATTCTAGAAGGAAATTCACTTCAATCCTTCGTTTGCGTTCGTGTTCCATCATCGCAGCTCACGTCGGTTCACCGCCACTGTATGCTTTCCGTCGTCGCTACCGTGCCTCTAGCCGGATCCTCCGCGTCGCGTGCTCGCGTTTGGTCTCTCTCCTCCGTCACTCTCTTGCTTGGCGTCGAGTTCGCCGTCGACGAGGAAGCTTTGCCACCGTTTCTCCAGTGCTTCACATACGGTTCTCTCTCTCCCTCTGTCTCTCTTTCACTTTCGATCTCTCTCTCTCTCTCTCTCTCTCTCTCTCTTTCGATCTCTCTCTCTCTTGCCCTCTCTCACTTTCTTCTGTTGGTTGCAGGGGATACTAAATAAGAGCAAATTGGTTGCTATTGATGCTGAAAACAGGGGCTACCCTCCGAATAAGGTATGTAAGTTGATGATTACGATGTTTTTGACACTAAATTTCTGATGATTTGATGATGGCACTGATCTGAGGTAGTTAACATCATTGTTAAGTTTGCATAAGGTCACAAGTTGAAAAGTTGTTTTCCACAGTGAGTGCTTTTGGGTTTGTGGTGTTTGAAATTTAAGGGGAGAAAATGAAGGTTAGATGGTGAATTGGTGATTGAGTTTTGGAGCACATAACCTAGTCATGTGTTTGTTGTTTTTTATTGTTTTTCAAGAACCAAAATTGCTTGCAATTCTTTTACTCTGCCAGATATTTGCAATTATGTCACTGAAAGCTAAAAAAAGATAAATTTGTTTCATTACAATTTTGTTAGCTGAACTTGAATTTAATCAACTCAATTTAACTATTATGCTTTTGCATTCTTTTACTTGTGTTCTATTTAACTATGATGCTTTTGATTCTCTTTTGCTGATATCCTACAATCAAACTTCAAGCTATTTTGGATTAGAATTGAAGTTCTCTAATTTGTATAAAGCATGTCTGCAGCATTCAATTTATTGGATATTACCTTTCATTAAAATTAAATGATGATATAGAATTTCACTTACAATGACAATGTATATTTCTTCTTCAAGTCGAGTACTTATCAAGAGTATGCTGCGGAAAAATCCAGAGCTTAGGCAAGCGTATGTTTACTTGCTTGACTTCTTAACTGTTACTTTTCATCTTTTAAACTATGTATTAACTGGTGAAAAGTTGAAAATCAAAATCTACCCTTGCTGTTTGAATTTGCTACTAGTTCATTGATAGGTTCAATTTATTTCCTCTCTTTTGCTGAACAGATCTGCTACATATACTATCATCTACTCCTAGACATCCAAACCTCATTGAGCACACCAGTGAGAAAGCCAAGGAAGCTAAAGATATACAAGTGAGAAACTAGTGGATTTGAATTTGTTAATGTTTCTTTCTTTGAATCTTACATAATATTTGTTATTTGTCCAAGTTGCAGCATAGCTAAAAGAAGAAATATAATTATCAGGTAGTAGTAAGTAGTAACTTTTGGTGAATAGAGAGTTTGCACTTACTAAGTTAGTGCTTTGTCTCGTGTATCCTGTGTTTTTTATTTTAGTAAGTAATAACTTTTGGTGAGAAAGAGGGTTGCAGATACTGTTTTAGACCTATTCCCATGTACCCAGTGCCTCTCTTCTTTTTACTAAGAAAACTCTAACTTGATTTTACTAATCATATGTTTCCTGTGGGGTGTGACATATTCCAACATGAGTGTTGCCATTGCATTTCCCTCTTCATATTTGTACAATGTCCTTATTGCCCATCCCTTCATAACAATACTACTCAGTATCATATTGATCTTGTCTCTGTCTGAAAACAGATTAAGACCTTAATTTTGATTCACTGGAGCAGTCAGCATACAATCTTTTTTAATAATTAATATACCTTTTTTCCTTTATATATATAAGATAGAGTTATGTTAACATCTATTGCACTACTATAAAAATACAATGATCCTACCTAATCAAAGTAGAATCATATAGCCTTTATCTGAATTATCAGCAAATCTTGTATCTATATACTTAGTCGGCAGCATTTTGTTGTCATGCTCTACTGAAAAATAAAATAAAAAAGGATGTAAATCTGGACCATTATATCCTATGATATGGTTTGAATGCATTTATCCATATCGTTGTGCCAAAAGTTAGCTAAGAATAATACAACGAACAATACAAGAAGCTTGAAGAACATATTGTGAACCCAGTTATCTGTAATGAATGCAGTTATAATCTCTCTGCTCTCATTAGATGGCAAATTTTTTTTTAAGGCCAGAGAAAGTTAAGACCGGGTTCTCTTTTTTGTATCAATGTAATAAGTAAGATATTTATCTTTTTGTATTTTACTACAAGAGTTGCTGGTACTTCTTCATTACTCACATAAATTGAGCATGGTTTTCTTATGTAGCTTGTGTATGTGCACCATCCATTTGGACAAAATTAAACTTTGAAATAAAAAATATTTATATATATCATATTCTTATATTATATATATATATATATATATATATGCCTAACCTTGTCTTTTCTGGTTGTTTCCCACTGCACTTTTCTGGTTGTTTCCCACTACATTGACATTGCTACCAGAAAGAAAAGAAAAGAAAAGTTATTTATATTCCTAAACTGGCCCTGCTTGATTTTTTTTTGCAGAATGGATCCCAAATAGAAGATAAAAGTTATTGCCTACTTGATTTTACATTTCGAATTAATGAATGACCTTATGGTTAAGTTGTTGATGATTTACTATGTTTTGATTATATTGCAATTGAAAAAAAAGAAAAGAAAATGGAATGATAGTTATAGTAGGCAAGTAATAAGAGATGTTAGTGTTGATAGAATTATTTATTTTAGTGATCTAGCATGTATAGAAAATACAAGAATGGATAGATGTGCCTTTCATACATTGTGTAACATGCTTAAAAGGGTTGGAAGGTTAGAACCAAGTAGGAATATGGGTGTGGAAGAAATGGTTGCCATATTTTTACATATTATAGCACATGACATCAAAATTAGAGTAATAAAGAGACAATTTGTGAGATCTGAAAAAACAATTAGTAGGCGGTTTAATGATGTATTGCTTGCTATTTTGAGATGTCATAATCTCTTACTGAAGAATCCTCAACCATTTAGCCAGGATAAAAAGGATGAACGATGAAAATGGTTTAAGGTAATTTATTTTGCTAATGTTATTAAATCTCATATGGTTAGTGTTCTTTAGAATTGAGTTAATTGATCTTTGTTTTGAATTTTAGGATTGCCTAGGAGCCTTAGATGGTACTCATATCAAAGTCAATGTCCTTGAGGCTGATAAGCCTAGATATCGAAACAGAAAAGGTGACATAACAACCAATGTGCTTGGAGTGGTTGCTCCCGATATGCAATTTATCTACGTACTGGCGGGTTGGGAGGGTTCAGCTGCGGATTCTAGGGTATTGCGAGATGCACTATTTCGAAATGGGTTTAGTGTTCCCCAAGGTATTTTATTGAGACTTTAATATGTTATCAAAGTAACCATTTGAGCTTTCATTAATTTTGTTCAATTGTGTGTGTCACACTAGGTCATTATTACTTATGTGATGCTGGATACATAAATTGTGAAGGATTTTTGGCACCTTATAGAGGACAAAAATATCATTTGAGTGAGTTTAATCCACATAATCAACCTAGTACATCCCAAGAACTTTTTAATATGAAACACTCACAAGCTAGAAATATCATTGAAAGGGCATTTGGAGTATTGAAAGCAAGATGGGGAATTTTAAGAGGAAGGTCATTTTATCCTATTAAAACTCAAGGAAGAATTATAACTGCATGTTGCCTTTTGCATAATCACATTAGAAGAGTGATGGTTGTGGATCCTATTGATGAGATAGTAGATCAAAATATGCTTGGAGTAGATGGGGGGACAATCCACCATATTGAGACGAGCAATGCTTGGGGTAGATGGAGGGATCAACTTGCACAAGAAATGTGGAACCAATAATGGAGGAGAAGACATCATATACGATAATTGTGTTCATTTTTCTATGTATAAGGTTGTCTATTGTAACATTGATTTCATTTTATTGATGTGGTTGCGTTCTTGTACAAGAGTTGTGCGTCTGCTAGTAAATTTTAACTTTTGAGACTTCTTTGTAACTTTAATTTGGATAATAGTAAAGCTTTTTAATACATATGTAGTTAGAATCGTTGAGCTTTGTTTTATATAAGTTCAATTATGGATTATGAGACGAATTATGAATTATGGAATTTTTGAAAATTTAGATACGTATTTTGTATTAATTTTAATTAAACATATTTAATATTAGGGGTATTTAAGTAAATTTAAAAAATTTAGAGTCAATAATAAATTTAACTAAAGATATTTGTTATTAGGAATATTTTAGTAAATTTAAAAAAATTTAGAATCAATAATAATTTTAATTAAAGATATTTGATATTAGGAGTATTTTAGTAAATTTAAAAAAATTTAGAGTCAATAATAATTTTAATTAAAGATATTTTATTTTAGGGTATTTTAGTAAATTTAAAAAAAATTAGAGTAAAAAATAATTTAACTAAAGATATTTGTTATTAGGGATATTTTAGTAAATTTAAAAAAATTTAGAATCAATAATAATTTTAATTAAAGATATTTTATTTTAGGGTATTTTAGTAAATTTAAAAAAAATTAGAGTAAAAAATAATTTAACTAAAGATATTTGTTATTAGGGATATTTTAGTAAATTTAAAAAAATTTAGAATCAATAATAATTTTAATTAAAGATATTTGATATTAGGAGTATTTTAGTAAATTTAAAAATAAAATAAAAATAATATTTTATTATATTTATATTTATTTAAAAAATTAGAGTCTAAAAAATTTAATTAAAAATATTTTATTTTATTATATTTATATTTTATTATATATATTTACTAAATTTAATCATTAATATTCTAATTGAAAATTATAAGAC
>NC_029787.2:109210847-109212414 GCF_000816755.2 Arachis ipaensis
TATATTTGTTTAAAAAATTAGAGTCTAAAAAATTTAATTAAAAATATTTTATTTTATTATATTGATATTTTATTATATATATTTACTAAATTTAATTATTAATATTCTAATTGAAAATTATAAGGACATTTTGGACAAAATATTCACAATTTCCAAATATATTAAATATGAACCAAACAAAAACTAAAACATTCCTAGGCATATTATTAATATTCCATAGATTTTATTTTTACAAACCAAACATAGGAATATTATATACTTGGTAATATTATTCCAAGGAATCATATTCCTAGTAATGATATTCCTAGGCATAAAAATTAATCTTTGAACCATACACACTCATAGGGGTCTTGAATGCTGTTCTGTAAGCCCACAGAGCATTATCCAAGCTTCTTGCCCAATTCTTTCTACGGGTACTTACAGTCAGTTCCAGGATTCTTTTTAGTTCTCTGTTAAAAACTTCAGCTTGCCCATTTGTCTATGGATGATATGGAGTCGCCACCTTGTGGCGAATCTGATGCGGGCAGAAATTGGTGAATTAAAAATTATTAGAATATATACGTTGCAAGTATAGTTCTTAATTCGCCAGAAATCCACCGCTCAATTTAGAAAGGTGTCACAGAAAATTGAAATTTAAAATATTGGGAGTATGAATCTAGGTCGTCTCCCAACGAGTTGCAGGAAAGGGTGCTATTTTATTAATCAGATGTTTTCGAAAAGGGTCGAGTTGAGTAAACAGGAAATTAAATTGATAAAATTGAATAACATAAATAAAAGTCTTGACTGGGAGTTGATTACATGGAAGCCCTATTCTTGATGGAACACTCTTAAGATTAATTGACAATTGAGAGTTATTTCGTTTAGTTATCCTTTACTAAGTAAGAGAAGGTAAAACAAGTTGGAATGCTGTTCTATCCACAAGTCCCAATCCACTCTAAGGAGGATTGGTGTCAGGAATTAGAGAGCAAACCAACAATAACCCAATTACAATCTTTCTCTTGAACCTTCCAACTCAAGGGTTCCTTTCAATCAACTCCCCATCAAGTAGGGAACTACTCACTCATTGTAAAGGTAAAATTCATACCATATGAAAAGGAATTAAAGAAAGACATTGTAAATAAAAATTAAAATAGTCAATTAAAAATAAAAGTGATCCTTGTATTAAATAATCCTAAGAATATTCCAATGGTAAAATTAAACAAAGCAAAGAACATGAAAGAGTGAACCAAGTAAAGAAAACGAACTAGAATGACGAAGTCTTGATGAGGTAATAACTCTTCTTAATATCCCAATGCAAAAAGCTAGAGAAAAATAAAATCCTAAGAACTATGAATGTGTAGAGAGAAAACCTAGAGGAGGAGTAAAACTACATCTAAAAACTAAAACTGTGTAGAATGAATTGTTCCCTTGGTTTATGCATGTTCTCTGGCTCTAGTCTGCTGTTCTGGGCCGAAAACTGGGTCAAAATAGGGTCCAAAATCGCCCCCAGCGAATCCTGCAGATTATGCAGATCGCGCATGTCACACGATCGCGTCATCCATGCGGACGCGTCATTCGCGCTTTTCCT
>NC_029787.2:109212445-109222383 GCF_000816755.2 Arachis ipaensis
TAAAATGCATAATTAAAAGTCTCTAGGAAGCAGTTTTCAATCAAGTAATAATTTCAGGAAGGAAATATAAATGCATGCTAAATTAATGAATAAGTGGGTAAGGATCATGATAAAACCACACAATTAAACACAATATAAACCATAAAATAGTGGCTTATCAACCTCCCCACACTTAAACATTAGCATGTCCTCATGCTTAATTGAAGGAGATAAAGTAAATAAGTATGAACATGCAGAAACTCATGCAATGCAATGCAATCCTATATATATATATATAAATAAATGCAACTATATGATCCTTGTCCACTTGATCAAAAGTAAATAAGCTCTTCAAAACAATTACAAATCAAATTCCACTAATTCTATCATCATACAGTAAGACAGATAAAAGTGCAAGAAGATAGCTCATGAAAGCAGGGAACATGGAAATTCAAGCATTGAACCCTCACTGATGATGTATGTACGCTCTAAGCTCTCTAGTGTATAGGGTAATTACTCTATCCTTCTCTAATCATGCTCTCTAACTTTTGTTCTTCTCCTAACCAATCAACAACAGTTAATATACCAATGCAAACATCATAAGGTCTTCTCAAGGTTGTAATGGGGCCAAGGTAGGTAGGGATACATGTATGGCCAAGTGAGCTTATAAATTGAATCTTTAATTAACCCAAGCTTCAACCCAACCTATATAACTTGCATAACCTTAGAATTCATACCTAGCTACCCAGAATTCCCCTTTTATATTCCATACTCATGTATCAACTTTTTTATTTTAATTTTTATCATATGTGCATTGATCTTTGAATTCTCAATTCAGCATTGGGGTAATTTTGTCCCCTTATTCATTTATTTTAAAAATTTATTTTATATATATATTTTATAGAAGCAAAAATAAACATAGCTTATCAATGCACATAGATTTTTAATTCTTATAGTTTCACATGAGTAGGTATCCAAATTCCCATTAAATTATCATGACACATTCCCTTAATAACTTTTGTTCCCACAATTTTCCATACTTAACTAGCGCACACAATTCTATCTTAAGCTAACCAAAGATTCAATTTGGGATATACAATTATTTTTCCGCTTAAGGCTAGTAACGTGGTGAAATATAGAACAAATGGGATTTAAAGGCTCAAAGTGGTTAACAAAGGTAATTGAAAAGGGTAGGCTTAATTTGGATGAGTGAGTTTAAACAAATAATAGCCTCAAGCATGTGCAAGCATATAAATATAATAAATATTGGACATATAAGATAAAACAAAATATAGATTACAATCATAGAGAAGTAAACACACAAGAATAAAATAATTATGGTTAGATAATGTAACCATGCATAAAGGCTCAAATCTTCACAGGTTGTGTGTTCTTTAGCTCAAACATCATGTTCCAAATACAACTTCAAGCAAATTTATCATAAAAATTTTAAAAATTAGTGAAATTTTGTTCCAAAGATAGAGTCTTAGAAGAAACTTATTGTCTTTTCAATCAAGTAGAGCATGCATGCAACTAACCTATTACTATGCAATTTATCCTATTCTATAAAAGAAAGAAAAGCTAACTAAAATATCCTAATTTATTGGTGCTAGGGAAGAGAAATTACCTCCGGAAGTCAGGTACTGACCGACCTCCCCACACTTAAGGCTTTGCACCGTCCTCGGTGCCATCTGTCAGGAACAGGGGTGGGCTGGTAGCAGTATCTCCACAGTCGGGACCATCATGGCTCCCTGTGCTGGTAAAAGAAGTGGAGTCCGGGGTGTCTGAGTCCTTGAAGTGTCCCTTGAGTAGCTCCTTGAGGTGTTTGAATCGGCGCTCGTTACGGCGCTCTCTCATCTTAGCTTTGTGTTCCTGCCGATCCAACTTTTCAAGTATCTGATGGAGCAGCTGGGCTGTTGTAGGTGCTTGTGGTGCGGAAGAAGGAATATCTTCAACTGGAGCAGTGGGAAGGCTTGTAGTGGCTGCTGGAAGTCTAAGGTACTTCCCATTGGGGACAAACTGATCATCCCGTGGAAGCATGGCTTTGGTGTCTCCAGCTCTGTAGGAAACTCCGACTGCTGAGACAAGATCTGAGACCAAGGCGGGAAAAGGTAAATTGCCCGTAATTTGTACGTGTCCCATGGCATTCCGGATATGTCTTGGTAGATTCAGAGGCTGGTCTGTAAGGATGCACCATAGTAGAACAGCCATGTCAGCAGTGAAGGAGGACTCGTAAGTGCTCGGAAAGACGTAATGGGACATGATCTGTGCCCATACGCGAGCCTCCAATGTAAGTGCTGAAGCTGATATTCCCTTAGGCGGGTACGATGGTATCCGTAGATCCAACGACTGCCAGGTAGTGCGATAACTCTGAGAACAGCTTCCCAGTCAAATTGGTACATCTGGCGCTTGAGTGCGGCTTCTTGAAAGGCGTCCATTCCTTCTGGAATAGGGGGAAGACCCAGAGCTTGTTGAATGGCCTCTTCTGTAATGGGAACTTGCTTCTGACGGAGAAAGACAGACTGCAGGGTTGGCAGGTAGAAGTTAGAGTAGAACTCGACCACCCAAGAAAGATTGACCTGCTTTGGCTGTCTCTGTAGGAAACCCCATTGTCTTCATTCAATTTGCGGCTCAACAAAAGTAGCAATATTGGGCGGGAGGATAAGAAGGTGTTCGTTGTTGTAACTCCTTTCAGCTAGAATAGGGAACATCTGCTCACAGTAGCGATTTGGAAATCGCGCAGTGTCCTTTGCTGGAAAGGCTTTCTCCTTTTTGTCAACCTTGATGATCCTCTTAACTCTTCTTGTTGAGAGTTTGACTGCAGTTGAAGAAGACTCTGCCACTAGTGCTCTTTTAGTTCCTCTTCTTGCTGGGGGTTTGGGAGTAGCTTTCTCTTTTCCTTTCTTGGTGGCCATCCTGAAAAGGGGAAGAGAAAGTAAATTAAATTCAAAGAGATATATAGCAAGGAAGAGAGTGGAAAAGGTGGTGATGGATGCACATTAGGAGGTAACTGACATTAACACACGCTCATGAGTACATGTGAAAAGTCATCAAAGGAAAATAGCTAGTGCATATAATGACAAGTAAATGCAAGGTGTTTATTGGCATGTCGGAAAAGGGCATGAGTAGCATAGACCAAGCATTACTTTGTAACAAACCATCACATTTGTATTGACAATTAAATTCAATTAATATAATAGTAAAGGGAATTTGTGAAAAGCAAGCAATGAATATTAGAATAACATAGAGAAGTGCATAATGCCTTATGGGCTTTTTCACAAACACATAGCATGCAAGGTAAATAAAGTATAGAAAGTATTAAAGTGAACATGCAAGCAACCCTTTAAAGAAAATAATATATAATTGCCAAAGAATTTGCAACAATCCACAAGCATATAATGAAGAATAATGACTCAAATAAAATTCTAACACCATGTAAAAAAGAAAGAAGAAGAAAGAAAATATGAATAATGAAAAGAAAAAGAAAAGAAAAGAAAATAACATATTAAATAAGAAGAATGATAGAAAAGAAAAGGGTGAAGAAGAAAATAAAACCTTGTTAATGGAGGTGAGGGAGAGAGAGTGAAAGGTGAGATAGAAGGAAGAAGAGAGAAGGAAGAAATAAGTAGGGAAAAGAGAAAATAGGATTTGGAGAGAAAAAGATATGATATTTGGAAAAATTAGGAAAACTGTGCGCTGCAAGCGACGCGATCGCATGGGGCACGCGGTCGCGCGACCTGCGCTTAAGGTGATTGACGCGGTCGCGTCGGTCACGCGGTCGCGTGACCTTAAGTTGTGCTAGTGGTGCGAGGGTTGCCTCGCACTCGCACAACTCTCTGTTCAAAATCATTAATTGCCAAATTTTTGGTGACGCGATCACATAGGACATGCGATCGCGTGAGTGGACAGTTTATGGTGTATGACGCGGTCGCATGGGGAACGCGGTCGCGTGAGGGGGACTGCGCGTCCAGCGCCAGTCCAGCACCACTCTAGCACAACTTTCAGCTGTGCACCCTTTTTACGTCGAAAATCAGGGCACGCAGTCGCGTGGGAGGTCATTATGCCCATACGACGCGGACGCGTGGGTCGCTTTGTGCCACTGGAACGCCTCCAGCCACGCTCCAGCATGACTCTCTGTTCATTTTTATTTTTCTCCCCTCTCCTTGCGACGCGGACGCGTCGCGTGGCATTTTTATTTTTTTTTTTTAATTTTTTTTAAATAAGAGTATGTAAATGCAGATGCACGAAATATACTAATAAAGAGAAGAGTTATTGGATAAGAAAACTAAAAATAGAGAAAAGAACGATCATACCATGGTGGGTTGTCTCCCACCTAGCACTTTGCTTTAACATCCGTAAGTTGGACGCTCCACTAGCTCAGTCTTTGGCTATGTGGGGATCTTCCAGGAGGAAGATCTCGAGTTCCTTGTCTTTCTTCTGCTTTTCGCCATGGTACAACTTTAAACGATGTCCATTAACTTTGATAAGCTCCGAGCTCGAAGGATGGCTAAGGTGATAAACTCCGTACGGTTCGGCCTTCTCTACTCTGTATGGACCTTCCCATCTTGATCTCAACTTGCCTGGCATGAGCCTCAGTTGAGATTTGTAAAGGAGGACTAAGTCCCCAGGTTGGAACTCTTTCCTCTTGATGTTCTGGTCATGTACAGCCTTCATCTTCTCCTTGTGTAGTCTTGAGTTCTCATAAGCTTCTAGGTGAAGGCTCTCCAGTTCTTGCAGTTGCAACTTCCTTTCAGCTCTGACTTTCTCAATTCCCATATTGCACTCCTTGACTGCCCAAAAGGCTTTGTGCTCTATTTCAACTGGGAGATGGCAAGCTTTTCCATAAACTAAGCGAAAATGACTAATCCCAATGGGTGTTTTGTATGCTGTTCTATATGCCCAGAGTGCATCTTATAGCCTGGTGCTCCAGTCTCTTCTATGAGGCTTTACTATCTTCTGCAAGATACGCTTTATCTCTCTATTTGACACCTCGGCTTGCCCATTGGTCTGAGGATGGTATGCTGTCGCAACCTTATGAATTATCCCGTGCTTCTTCATTAGTCCTGTTAGTCTCCTGTTACAAAAATTTGTGCCTTGATCGCTCACGATTGCTCGTGGTGATCCAAAGCGACAGATAATATGATTTCTCACAAAGGAAACAACAGTGTTAGCGTCATCAGTGCGGGTAGGAATTGCTTCCACCCATTTGGAAACGTAATCCACAGCTAACAATATATAAAAATAACCATTAGAATTTGGAAATGGACCCATGAAGTCAATGCCCCAAACATAAAAAATTTCACAGAAAAGCATATATTGTTGAGGCATCTCATCCCTCCTGGATATATTACCAAATTTTTGGCATGGGAGACAAGATTTACAATACTCAGCAGCGTCTCTAAAAAGAGTGGGCTACCAGAATCCACAGTCTAAGATCTTTCTAGCTGTTCTTTGAGGGCCAAAATGTCCTCCACTCTCAGATGAGTGACATGCCTCTAAAATAGACTGGAATTCTGATTGAGACACACAACGTCTAATTACTTGATCAGCGCCACATCTCCCTAAATTTGGGTCATCCCATATATAATATTTAGACTCGTTTTTCAGCTTGTCTCTTTGATGCTTAGAAAAGTTTGGAGGAAATGTGCAGCTAACTAGATAATTAGCTACAGGTGCGTACCAATGGACTACCTCAGATACTGCTTGCAGGTTATCAAATGGAAAATTATCATCTATAGGAGTAGAATCACCCTTAATGTGCTCAAGGCGACTCAAGTGGTCTGCCACTAAATTCTGGTTACCACTCCTATCCTTTATTTCTAAATCAAATTATTGTAATAGCAGTATCCAACGTATAAGTCTTGGTTTGGACTCCTTTTTAGATAATAGACACTTTAAAGCTGCATGGTCCGAATACACCACTACTCTAGTACCAAGTAAATAAGCTCAGAATTTATCCAAAGCAAAAACAATAGCAAGAAGCTCTTTCTCAGTAGTAGTATAATTGGACTGGGCAGTGTCTAAAGTCTTAGATGCATAAGCAATAACAAAAGGATCCTTACCTTCGCGCTGAGCCAGCGCTGCTCCTACCGCATGGTTGGAAGCATCGCACATGATTTCAAACGGCTGGCTCCAGTCTGGTCCTCTCACAATTGGAGCTTGAGTCAGGGCGGCCTTCAGCTTATCAAACGCTTGTTTGCAATCTTCACTAAACTCGAACTCAATATCATTCTGCAGTAATCTGGATAAGGGAAGTGCTACCTTACTAAAGTCCTTAATAAATTTCCTGTAAAAACCTGCATGGCCAAGGAATGAACGAACTTCCCTCACAGAGGAGGGGTAAGGTAAACTAGAAATAACATTCACCTTTGCTGGGTCTACAGAAATGCCATTATTAGATACCACATGTCCTAATACAATCCCTTGTTTTACCATAAAATGACATTTTTCAAAATTCAATACAAGGTTTGTATTAACACATCTATCTAATACTCTAGATAATCCATCTAAGCAAAGGCTAAAAGAATCACCATAAACGCTAAAATCATCCATATAAACCTCCATACAGTCCTCAATAAGATCAGAGAAAAGACTCATCATACACCTTTGGAAAGTAGCTGGTGCATTGCAAAAGCCAAAGGGCATTCTCTTGTAAGCATAAGTCCCAAAAGGACATGTAAAAATGGTCTTTTCCTGATCCTCAGGAGCTATATGAATATGGAAATAACCTGTGTAACCATCTAAAAAGCAATAATGTGATTTAACTGACAGGCGATCCAGCATTTGATCAATAAATGGAAGTGGGTAGTGATCCTTACGGGTGGCTTGGTTGAGACGCCTGTAATCAATGCAGACTTTCCAAGCGTTCTGAACTCTAGTTGCTATGAGCTCTCCATGCTCATTTTTCACTGTAGTAACTCCAGACTTCTTGGGCACCACTTGTACTGGGCTAACCCATTCACTGTCTGAAATGGGATAGATGATACCTGCTTCCAATAGTCTGGTCACTTCCTTTTTGACAACTTCCAGGATAGTGGGATTCAATCTTCTTTGGGATTGATGGACAAGTCTTGCTCCCTCTTCTAAAAATATTCTGTGCTCACATACTTGAGGGTTGATGCCTACTATGTCTGCCAAACTCCACCCAATTGCCTTCTTGTGCCTCCTCAGTACATCAAGTAGCTGCTCTTCTTCTTGAGAAGTGAGTTCCCTTGCAATGATAACTGGAAATCTCTGCTCATCTTCGAGATAAGCATATTTGAGATGTGGAGGAAGGGGTTTCAATTCTAATTTCTGATCATGGGCAGGCTCTGGATTATCTGGAGCTTGTGAAAATGGCGAAGTGCCCTCATTGTCAATTAAGAGGGTCCCCACACTTGGACCTTGTCCAGTGTGCCTCTCTTCTAACTCTTCCTTGTGAACTGCAGCTACAATTTCATCTATGACATCACACTGGAAGATAGAATGATTTTTTGGAGGGTTATTTATGACTCCATTCAGATTGAAGATTACTATTCGGCCATCTATTTCAAAAGAGTATGTTCCTGAAAAAGCATCCAATTTGAATTTGGATGTCTTCAGGAATGGTCTTCCAAGTAGGATTGATGATGGCTTATCTGAGTCATTATGGGGCATCTCCAAGATATAAAAATCAGTGGGAAATATAAGCCCTTTAATGTTCACTAAAACATCTTCAGCAACTCCAGCTACTGTAATAATGCTTTTATCTGCTAACACAAAACGAGCTGCCGACCTTTTTAACGGAGGGAGCCTCAAAATATCATATATAGATAAAGGCATTATACTAACACAGGCTCCTAAATCACACATGCAATCATAAATTACTACACCACCAATAGTACAACTAACTATACAAGGACCTGGGTCACTACACTTCTCAGGTAATCCTCCCATTAAAGTAGATATGGAACTACCTAAAGGAATAGTTTCTAATTCATTAATTTTGTCTTTATGTATACATAGATCTTTTAGAAACTTTACATATTTAGGTACTTGTTGAATAACATCAAAAAGAGGAACAGTTACCTCAACCTTTTTGAATATTTCTACCATTTTGGGATCGGGTTCCAGCTGCTTCCTGGGCTTCCTTGCAAGTTGTGGAAAGGGAATGGGAGTAGTGTTTTCTGCAGTGTCTGCGCCTCTTGGTGCTTCCTCCTGTGGTTGGGCTTCTTCTTTTTTAGTTATGTCCTGTATGTCCTCTTCCTCTTCAACATCTTCTATTTCTACGACCTCTTCAGCTGAGGCGTGCTCTGGTGGGCTTGGCTCCTCCTGATTCCTCTCCTGCAGTGTGGTTCCGGACTTCAGGGTGATGGCATTAATTCCCCCCTTCGGATTGGGTAATGGTTGAGAGGGAATTCCAGTGGAACTTGAAGGTTGGTTATTGGAATTTTGCATTGATCCAATCTGTGAGACAAGAGCTTGCAAAGTAGCGGTCAGACCATTCAGATTGGCATTAATGTTATTTTTCATGGTCTGTTGACTTCGCTAAAAAAATTTTAGTAACTCTTCATTAGGAGACGAAGAAGGGTGAGTAAATTGAGAGGTCTGCTGTTGGGTATTCTGTGGTCCTTGGGATTGCCTCAGGTGAGGTACTCTGTAAGGTTGGTTCTGCTGCCTGTTGTTATTATTATTCCACCTCTGATTTCCCTGATTATCTCTGCCTCTTCTGTTATTGTTGTCCCTCCAATTCTGGTTAGAATTGTCCTGCCATCCATGGTTATTATTTCCACCTTGATTGTACCCTTGGTTGGGGCGGTCATAGAAATTATGAGTGGATGCCACCATGTTGTCTTCTTGTTGGAGCTGTGGGCATTCATCAGTATAATGACTATAATCAGCACAAATTTCGTAGACTCTCTGTGGGACTAACTGTTGACTTTGCTGTGGTGAAGGAGGTTGAGCTTGCTGAACTTGTTGTTGATTCAATTGCATTTGCTTCAGCAAGTTGGTCATTTCACAGATACTTTGAGTTAGAGCAGCAGTCTCTCTGCTAGAGGATACTTCTGCAACGGCTTTTGAACGGCCTTGCTTCTGTCTGTGGTTCCTAGTAGATTTAGCTAAGTCACTGATCAATTGCCATGCCTCATCAGTGGTCTTGTACTTCTTCATAGACCCATTGCTAGCACTTTCCAATGTGGTCTTATCTTGGGGCCTCATACACTGTGTGATATAGCTGAGTAACACTATCTTGTCAATCATGTGGTGGGGACATGCTTCCAGAAGATTATTGAAGCGCTCCCAGTATTCAAAGAGAGTCTCGTTGTCATCTTGAACAATCGTGGAAATATCTTTCCTTAGTTTATCAGTAACTTCAGATGGAAAGAATTTCTCCAAAAACTCTTTTCTGAGCGTATCCCAGTTGGATACACTTGCTAGAGGTTGAGTGTAGTACCACTCTCTTGCTTTTCCCTCAAGAGAAAACGGGAAAGCTTTCAGCAGAATTGAAGTTTCATCTGTACCATCTCGCTTGACAGTAGAACAGGCTGCCTGAAAATCTCTCAGGTGCTTGATAGGCTCTTGAGCAGGTAAGCCATGAAACTTGGGCATCAAATTGAGTAGTGCGGTCTTTATTTCAAAATCTGTAGCCACCGGTGGGTGATGCGCTTGAAACGGTTGCATTGTAAAATCAGGGGCTCCTTCCTCCTGGATAGTAATTCTCCTAGGTTCTGCCATGTCGTCTACACGTGAATCAACCGAATCAGTAGAACGGGGGCTGGTTTCTTCCTCAAGTGACGTTTCAGATCCGCCCTCAGAGCGGACTAACCGACGCTGAGCTCGCCTTATTGATGATTGGATTTTTGACGGTTTAGAATTTCACTAATGAAATCTCGTTGTAAAGTATAGTTTCTAAACCAAGCAATAATCCTTTCATACAAAAAGTTGTTTGTCACTAGTACAAACCCCTAAAATTTATAAACCGAAGTATTGGACCTCGGGTC
>NC_029787.2:109222430-109227868 GCF_000816755.2 Arachis ipaensis
CATGGGGTTTATCAACCTCCCCACACTTAAACCTTAGCATGTCCTCATGCTAAGATAAGAAGGAACTAAGGGGTATGACATTTATTAAATGCAACTAAACTATATGAGTCCTATCTAAATGCAACTACCTAAAATGAGTGCAAATGCTTAGTTCAAACAAATCAATTCCCAAGAGACATGTATAGGCACAATAGCTAAGGCAATATGAGTTAAGTCCAATCCACAATTGTATTGAATTATCAAAAAGAGTTCAAACTTGCAAGAATATAAATAATATGGGTGAGCACATGTACTTGAACTTTTGAACCCTCACCGGATGTGTATCCGCTCTATTCACTCAAGTGTTTAAGGGTTAATTCACTCAATTCTCTTCTAATCATGCTTTCCAAAATTTGATTTTCTTCTAACAATCAACACCTATCCAATGCATATATACATTCATCATGAGGTCTTTCATTTAGGTTGTAATGGGGTTAGGATCAAGGTAGGATCATTTATGGTTAAGTGGACTAGAGTTTAGATCTTTGATTAGCATAGACTTTCCCACCTATCTATATAATAACCTATACAAGTTCAAACTATTCTAACTACCCATTCTTCACTTTTTCTTACATATTCATGCATCCTATTTCTTGATTCATAACACTTATGCATTGATTCCCTTTTGTTGAGCTTCACTTTGGGGCATTTTGTCCCCTTTTATTATTTTTCTTCTTTTTTTTTTACATTTTTTTTCATTTTTATTTCTTTTTCTTTTCATTTGTTTTTCCTTTTCTTTCAAACTATACACAAGAACATCAATACATAAGGTCTATACATTCAATCAATACATGAGTATGTTCCCAATTCCTAAATATGGAAGTGTACTACCCCTTTTATCCCATCCAATGTTCCCAAGCCTCACCAACCTTGAGTAATAGACATGTCTGACATGGAGCCTCTCACGCTCCAAGAACCGAAACAGATGCTGGACCAGTAGGTAAGTGGGCTCGGGTGCTGAAGGAGGTGGGGCTGCTGTCGAAGAAGATGGTATAGTTGCCTCGACTGCCGCTCTAGCTCGAGAACGGCGGCTAGTCGGGGGCCTCTCGTGCACCCACACACCCCAGGGAATAGTAACTTCCTTGTCATCGTCATCTGGAGGTGGTGGTGTCACGTCATTGTCCTCCCACGGGACATTAGCTAGCTCAGCTAAGCTAGTAACCAGTGTTGGAAACGGTAACAAGCCGCGAATATGAGCTCTCCACATGCTATGCCTAATCAGTCGGGGAAAATATACTTTCTTCCCCTCCATGACACACCCAATCAAGACTAGCATATCCATCGGAATCTCTGAAAAGTGAGTGGTAGGGAAGACATAGTGGGCAAATATTTGTTGCCAAGTCCTAGCCTCCCTAGTCAGATATGCAAATAGCATGCCCTTGGGCTTTGTGTTGCTCGAATCCATTACCCAAGAAGCATCTGGTGTAGCAATCACGCGCCGAAGCGCCTCATAGTTGAAAGTCATGGAGAGGAGAGCTACCTCTGCCTGCTGGTAGGCACAAGTCTCAGGAGTACCAACTCTGCAGAGCAGTGCATCCCTCAAGGCATCCTCATTGATCATAATCTCTCTACCCCTCAAGTATACTGAATCCAAGCTTGGTCGAAAGAAATTGCAGTAAAATTCCTTGACCCACGAGATGTTAATCCGTCCCAAGTCCCTATCGATGAAATCCAAGCCCAGCTCAGAAATACGGGCGTTTATGGCACGCCTCACATCATTGGGAAGATTCAGCTTCTTCTCAATATTCAGATTTTTCTTTGCATAACGGGAAAGGCGTAGCTCGCAGTAGAGATTTGGAAATTTGGTTGGATCAGTGGACGGGAGTAACTGATTTTCTTTCTCCTCCTCATTCAGCGGATTCCTCGCATAGTTAGCAGATGGTGGGGGTGTAGAGGTCTTGGAGCGCTTCCTTTTTTTGGAAGCAGTGGCTATAGCTTTTTCTTTATCGGACATCCTGAAAACATAGATAATATAATATAAGCCTATAGCCAAGTAGATACAAAGCGCTCAAAGCAAAGCATATTCATGAAGTGAATAAAGGAAGAAGGTTTCTTGGAATGCAAGCAACAGAATACAAAATTTAAATCGAACTTCAAACCAAGAATGCAAACCATGTCTTGCACACTATTCATTAATTGAGTTCAGAAAGCACCATATCCAAAAGAATGACATAAAGAGTTAGGTGGAAAACCAAAAGAAGTTAGTTGGTTGAACGAGTTAGACTTAGAAAGCAGTTTGAAAATTAGTGATATGGTAATTACTATCTCAATTTGAAATGAGTGAACAAAACAATGCTGTAAGCACGTTCACAATCATGAATTGCAACAAGTCATTGATGATGAAATATGATATTGCTAGAAAGCAACTAATATGAAACAAAACATCAATCAATGTGAAGGATCACTAGTAATGTATAACTTCCAGAGAACTGCAAGCCATGGTCAATCGAAAAGCTTATTCAACCATGCAATGCATAGAAGCAAATCAACATGAATAACAAGCAGGAATATGGAAACATGACCAAAGAACTTGTTCTTGAGGAGTTTTCAAAAACCATGTAAGCAACAGAGCACTAATTGAACAGAATTCATCAACTAGGGCTGTTACATTCATCAAATAAGTTCAATATAAAAACTGTGGTTAATGAAAATCCGGCAGCATTTCAGCAGCAAATTGGCTAATCCCCAAAATTAAACGGTCGAAGCAGATTCCATACGGATTCATTAAGGAATCAGAAAATAAGCTAGTAATGCAGCACAAACAGCAACGAAATAGAGCAACTCCACAGTGAAAGGAAAGCAAACAATGCCTAAATCCACTACTCAGCCCAGATTTGCTAACCACCTAAATCAAACTAAACTAACTAACTAACCTAATTCTAACTACATTAACAAAAACAAGAAGAGGCAGGAAAGGGAAACAGAACAGGGGGGTATGGAACAAAAACATTAACAAAAACAAGAAGAGGCAGGAAAGGGAAACAGAACAGGGGGGTATGGAACCTAGCGTGCTGGAAACTGAGCGGAGCAAAAGGGAAAGAAGGTGAAGCGGAGTGGTGAAAAGAAGAACTGGCCGGGGCAGCGCGGTTGAGCTTGCGCTGGCGACAGCGGCGGTCGCAGCGAGTGGCGCTGGGCGGCACTGGGACGCTGAGAGGCAGATGGGTAGAGACAGAGAGGAAGGGTGAGTGGAAGAGAGGGGTCGATGAAGGAAGAAGGGCGAGGCAATGACGGCGGCGGCGTCGACGTAGCGCTCGCCGGAGGTTGCTGGGAGTTGAGTGGTGGGAGAAGAGAAATGGAACGTTAGAGGGGAAGAAGTGTGGTGCGCGAATGCGCTAGGGTTCGCGTCTCTGGGGTAAGTGAAAATTCGAATCCGCGCACGCGCGCACTGTGCGCGTTCGCGTGAGTGGAGGGAATGGAAGAATGGCGCGGAAGTGCCATGCACGCAGGCGCGTATGTGAAGGAATCGGGATGGACGCGGGCGCGCAAGGCGCGCCTCGGTGCGGATGTGCTGGGCTGGAGGCTTAAAAGAGGCCCATAGTTGGCACAACTCTCAGGTCCTTTGGCCTTGGTGATGCTAATACGCATAGACGCGCACGCGCACTGTGCGCGTTCGCGTGAGCTGCTCGATCTTATTGGATGGGTGCGGAGGCGTGAAGTACGCCAACGCGTGGACAGCGAAACAGAGAGGGGTGCGGACGCGTACAGCGTGCGTTCGCATGAGTTGAGCTGGGGGCTTAAAGTTGGCCCAGATCCAGCGCAACTCTCTGGATATTGGCCCAGAAGTCGTAGCAGCGGATCGACGCGTATGCGGTAGGTGCGCGCACGCGTGCGTTTCCTGATAGCTTTATAGGTGCGCACGCACGTGGTGCGCGTCAGCGTGGAATGAATTGGGCTCTAGGCACAAGGCTGGCCTAAGAGAGGCCCAACTCTCTGGAAAATGGGTGATGAGGCGTCCGCTCAGGGGCGTGTGCGCGTATGGTGTGCGCACGCGTCCTTCCCACCCTTCTTCTCTCTTCTCTTTTTTTTTTCAAGCAGAAAAATTATGCTCAGGTACTCCCTAGACTGCTCACAACTCTTTATTCAATCAACCATCATACAATTCACAAAAATGCAATTTGATATTATTCATCTACTACTAAACACAACATACACGTGACTAGGCTAACAATTAAGTTGTACAAACAAATTATGTGAAACATTTACCTACAATGGTAACTCAAATCACTTATTAGGAAAATTTAAAAGAGAATGGAAAGAGTTTACCATGGTGGGGGTGTCTCCCACCTAGCACTTTTAGTTTAAGTCCTTAAGTTGGACATGTTGAGAAGCCTATTGTCATGGTGGCTTGTGTTTGTACTTGTCCTTGAATCTCCAAGGATCTTTGCTTCTCAATTGGTTGACAGAATTTCCAACCATTTTCGTCAAGCTTGGGCACAGTTCTACCCAAGATATGAGTCCCCATAGTTGGTCTTCACATAGCGAACCGGGATCCCATATCTTGTTTTCGCACCCGTCTTCGATTTGGTCTTCGTGAAATAGTCCTTTCAATTTCAGGATCGAATATCAGCAAGCGCGGATCAGGGAGTGAACGCGTCATTTGACGAAAGAAACAGGCAGCTCATAGTAGCAAAATAAAATAAAATGCAAATAAATAAATTCTAATTAATAACTTTAGCACTCTATTGCAACTCCCCGGCAACGGCGCCAAAAATTGATGCGGGCATGGTGAATTAAAAATTATTAGAATATATACGTTGCAAGTATAGTTCTTAATTCGCCAGAAATCCACTGCTCAATTTAGAAAGGTGTCACAGAAAATTAAAATTTAAAATACTGGGAGTATGAATCCCAGGTCGTCTCCCAACGAGTTGCAGGAAAGGGTGCTATTTTATTAATCAGATGTTTTCGAAAAGGGTTGAGTTGAGTAAACAGGAAATTAAATTGATAAAATTGAATAATGTAAATAAAAGCCTTGACTGGGAGTTGATTACATGGAAGCCCTATTTTTGATGGAACACTCTTAAGATTAATTGACAATTGAGAGTTATTTCGTTTAGTTATCCTTTACTAAGTAAGAGAAGGTAAAACAAGTTGGAATGCTGTTCTATCCACAAGTCCCAATCCACTCTAAGGAGGATTGGTGTCAGGAATTAGAGAGCAAACGAACAATAACCCAATTACAATCTTTCTCTTGAACCTTCCAACTCAAGGGTTCCTTTCAATCAACTCCCCATCAAGTAGGGAACTACTCACTCATTGTAAAGGTAAAATTCATAGCACATAAAAAAGAATTAAAGAAAGACATTGTAAATAAAGATTAAAATAGTCAATTAAAAATAAAAGTGATCCTTGTATTAAATAATCCTAAGAATATTCCAATGGTAAAATTAAACAAAGCA
>NC_029787.2:109228332-109230492 GCF_000816755.2 Arachis ipaensis
GCTTTTCCAGTCCGCGCGATCGCGTGAGCCGTGCGGCCGCGTCACTGCGAATTTTCCTCTTTCGCGCGGTCGCGTGAGCCATGCGACCGCGTCACTTCTCGCTGGTTATCTCCTCAATTTCTTGTGTTCTTTCCATTTTTGCTAGCTTCCTTTCCAATCTTCAACTCATGCCCTATAAAGCCTGAAACGCTTAACACACAGATCACAACATCGAATGGTATAAAGGAGAATTAAAATGCATAATTAAAAGTCTCTAGGAAGCAGTTTTCAATCATGTAATAATTTCAGGAAGGAAATATAAATGCATGCTAAATTAATGAATAAGTGGGTAAGGATCATGATAAAACCACACAATTAAACACAATATAAACCATAAAATAGTAGTTTATCAGAATCCCATACCGGACCATGGCAGAGTAAAGCTATTTTTTGCAGAAGTGAGTGCCCCATCACTGATTAGTACTCTAGGGACACCAAACCTGCTGAAGATATGTTTCTGGAGGAACTTCAGCACTGTTTTAGTATCATTGGTGGGTGTGGCAACGGCCTCTACCCATTTTGATACATAGTCGACTGCCACCAGAATATAAGTGTTTGAGTATGATGGTGGGAAAAGTCCCATGAAGTCAATTCCCCATACATCAAACAACTCAATCTCCAAGATTCCTTGTTGAGGCATGGCGTAACCATGAGGCAGATTACCAGCTCTTTGGCAACTGTCACAGTTACGTACAAACTCTCGGGAATCCCTATAGAGTGTAGGCCAGTAGAAGCCACATTGGAGGACCTTGGTGGCTGTTCGCTCACCTCCGAAATGGCCTCCATATTGTGATCCATGGCAATGCCATAAGATCTTCTGTGCTTTTTCTCTAGGCACACACCTACGGATTATTCCGTCTACACATCTCTTAAAGAGATAGGGTTCATCCCACAAGTAGTACTTTGCATCAGTAATTAATTTTTTCTTTTGTTGCTTGCTATACTCCTTGGGTATGAACCTTGCAGCTTTATAGTTTGCAATGTCTGCAAACCATGGTGTTTCCTGAATGGCAAACAAATGTTCATCCGGAAAGGTCTCAGAGATCTCAATAGAGGGGGGAAACTCCCCTTCTACTGGTTCTATCCGGGACAGATGATCAGCCACTTAGTTCTCTGTCCCTTTTCTGTCTCTTATTTCTATATCAAACTCTTGCAGAAGCAACACCCATCTTATGATCCTGGGTTTTGAATCCTGCTTTGTGAGTAGATATTTAAGAGTAGCATGGTCAGTGTACACAATCACTTTTGATCCTACTAAGTATGATCTAAACTTGTCAATGGCATAAACCACTGCAAGCAATTCTTTTTCTGTGGTTGTGTAATTTTTTTGGGCAACATTTAAAACACGGCTAGCATAATAAATGACATGCAGAAGCTTGTCATGCCTCTGCCCCAGTACTGCACCAATGGCGTGGTCACTGGCATCACACATTAGTTCAAATGGTAAAGTCCAGTCTGGTGTAGAAATAACTGGTGCTGTGACCAGCTTAGCTTTCAGAGTCTCAAATGCTTGCAGACACTCTGTGTCAAACACAAATGGCATGTCAGCAGCTAGCAGATTGCTCAGGGGTTTTGCAATTTTTGAAAAATCCTTTATAAACCTCCTGTAGAATCCTGCATGCCCCAGAAAGCTTCTGATTGCCTTAACATTAGCAGGTTGTGGTAATTTTTCAATTACATTCACTTTAGCTTGATCCACCTCTATTCCCTTGTTTGAAATTTTATGTCCAAGGACAATTCCTTCAGTCACCATAAAGTGACATTTTTTCCAGTTTAAAACTAGGTTGGTCTCTTGGCATCTTTTTAGAACAAGTGCTAAATGGTCAAGGCAGGAGCTGAATGAGTCTCCAAATACTGAAAAGTCATCCATGAAGACTTCTAGAAACTTCTCTACCATATCAGAGAAGATAGAGAGCATGCACATCTGAAAGGTTGCAGGTGCATTACACAGACCAAAAGGTATTCTTCTGTAAGCAAATACTCCAGAAGGACATGTGAATGCTATTTTCTCTTGGTCCTGAGGATCTACTGCAATTTGATTGTAACCTGAATAGCCATTCAAAAAGTAGTAATATTCATGACCTGCTAGTCTCTCTAGCATCTGGTTTATGAATGGTAAAG
>NC_029787.2:109230600-109239234 GCF_000816755.2 Arachis ipaensis
GGAAAAGTGTCACTTTCTCCCAGAAATGCATATTTCAGGGATGGTGGTAATGGTTTGAGCTCGGGTTTAGGAGGTGTTTCCTCTTCCTGAGAAAGTTTCAGAAGTTCTTTCAATTCCTCTAAATCCTCCAGATTAGGCTGAACATCTTTGAAGATGTCTTCCAGCTCTGATTCGAGACTCTCAGCCATGTTGACCTCCTCTACCAAAGAGTCAATAAGATCAACTTTCATACAGTCTTTGGGTGTGTCTGGATGCTGCATGGCTTTGACAGCATTTAACTTGAACTCATCCTCATTGACCCTCAGGGTTACTTCCCCCTTTTGGACATCAATGAGAGTTCGTCCAGATGCTAGAAAAGGTCTTCCTAGAATGAGAGTAGCACTCTTGTGCTCTTCATTTCCAGCACCACAAAGTCAGTGGGAAAGACGAATGGCCCAACCCTGACAATCATGTCTTCAATCACACTTGATGGGTATTTAATGGATCCATCAGCAAGTTGGAGACATATCCGGGTTGGTTTGGCTTCTTCAGTCAAACCAAGCTTTCTGATAGTGGATGCAGGTATTAGCTTGATACTTGCCCCAAGATCACATAAAGCTATCTTGGTGCAATTACCTTCTAATGTGCATGGTATCATGAAGCTCCCAGGATCTTTAAGCTTCTCTGGGAAGCTTTTCAAAATGATTGCACTGCATTCTTCAGTGAGGAGAACTCTTTCAGTTTCTCTTCAATCCTTCTTATGACTCAAGATCTCTTTCATGAACTTGGCATAAGAAGGTATTTGCTCAAGTGCCTCTGCAAATGAAATCTTTATCTCAAGAGTCCTGAGATAGTCTGCAAAGCGAGCAAATTGCTTATCCTGCTCCTCTTGGCAAAGTTTTTGAGGATAAGGCATCTTGGGTTTGTATTCCTTAACCTTGGTTGCTGCAGGTTTATTCCCTACAGAGGTGGTTGGGGAAGCCTTTTTAGAGGGGTTGTTATCAGCACTTGTGTGTGTCTGATCCCATACTGGCATTTGAATGCCAGGGGTGGAAGCTGGATTGGCATTGGACGCCAACTCCTTACCTGTTTCTGGCATTTGAACGCTAGAACTGAGCTTCCTTTGGGCGTTTAACGCCAACTCCTTGCTTGTTTGTGGCGTTTGAACGCCAGAACTGAGCATGGGTTGGGCGTTTAACGCCAGCTCTCCATCCTTTTCTGGCGTCTGAGCGCCAGAATCATTCCTCTCTGGGCTCTTACTGTCCTCAGAGGGATTTTGGATGATATTTTGCTCATTTCTTGGCTTCCCGCTGCCTTGAAGTGAGGTATTTAATGTTTTCCCACTTCTTAATTGAACTGCTTGACATTCTTCTGTTATTTGTTTTGATAACTGCTGTTCTGTTTGCTTCAACTGTACTTTCATATTTATATTAGCCATTCTTGTGTCTTGTAGTATCTCCTTGAATTCGGCCAGCTGTTTTGTTAGAAAGTCCAATTGCTGATTGAATTCAGTAATTTGTTCTGCAGGACTGAGTTCAGCAGTTACTATTTTAGCCTCTTCTTTCATGGAAGATTCACTGCTTAGGTACAGATGCTGATTTCTGGCAACTGTATCAATAAGCTCTTGAGCCTCTTCAATTGTCTTTCTCATGTGTATAGATCCACCAGCTGAGTGATCTAGAGAAATTTGAGCTTTCTCTGTAAGCCTATAATAGAAGATGTCTAACTGCACCCATTCTGAAAACATTTCAGAGGGGCATTTTCTTAGCATCTATCTGTATCTCTCCCAAGCATCATAAAGAGATTCATTATCTCCTTGTTTAAAGCCTTAGATGTCCAGCCTTAGCTGTGTCTCTATTTTGAAGGGAAGTATTGATTCAGGAATTTTTCTGACAGCTATTTCCGTGTCCTTATACTAGCTTTAGGTTGGTTATTTAACCACCTCTTAGCTTGGTCTTTTACAACAAATGGAAACAGTAATAATCTGTAGACATCCTAATCTACTTCCTTATCATGTACTGTGTCAGCAATTTGTAAAAACTGTGCCAGAAACTCTGTAGGTTCTTCCTGTGGAAGACCGGAATACTGGCAACTTTGCTGCACCATGATACTGAGCTGAGGATTCAACTCAAAGCTACTGACTCCAATGGAGGGTATACAGATACTGCTCCCATATGAAGCAGTAGTGGGGTTAGCATATGACCCCAGAGTCCTTCTGGACTGTTCATTTCCACTTAGGTCCATGATGGAGAAAAGAGAATTGATGTGAATTGCAATTAAAATATATTTTTATTTTTATTTTATAAAAAGAGAATGAATAAAAAAAATGAAATAAAATAACTAGAAATTAAATATAGATTTCGAAAATTAAGAATAAAAACTTTAAAACTAAAATAATGACTTAATTAAGAAGATTTGAAAAACTTTGGATGTGAATTTTGAAAAAGATTTTAAATTTTGAAATAGAAATCTGAATTTTAAAAGCAATTTTCGAAAATTCACTTTAAAATAGAGAGAAAAGATATCTTTTTTATTTTTGAATTTTATGATGAAAGAGAAAAACACACAAAAGACACACAACTTAAAATTTTTAGATCTAATGTTCCTTATTTTCGAAAATTTTGGAGGGAAACACCAAGGAACACCAAACTTAAAAATTTTAAGATCAAAACACAAGGAAGACTCAAGAACACTTTGAAGACTCACAAGAACAATAAGAACATGAAGATAGAACACCAAACTTAAAATATGAAACTAAACTCAAACAGAAAAACTCAATTTTTAGCTTATAAAATTTTTGAAAAATTTAAAAAGAAAAAAATAAGGATAAAAAATAAAAAAAATTTCAACCAAAAACAATAATAGAAGACTCTAAACAAAAAAGAAAAATTTTCCTAATCTAAGCAAAAAAATAAACCGTCAGTTGTCCAAACTCGAACAATCCCCGGCAACGGCGCCAAAAACTTGGTGCACAAATTGTGAATCACACTTTTCACAACTCGTACCACTAACCAGCAAGTGCATTGGGTCGTCCAAGTAATACCTTACGTGAGTAAGGGTCGAATCCCACGGAGATTGTTAGCTTGAAGCAATCTATGGTTATCTTGTAACTCTTAGTCAGGATATCAATTATATTTATCAGTTTGAATTGCGAAAAATAAAAGAGCATGAAATAAATACTTGTTCTGCAATAATGGAGAATATGTTGGAGTCTTGGAGATGCTTTGTCTTCTGAATCTCTGCTTCACCCCTGTCTTCTTCTTCACGCACGCAAGGTTCCTCCTATGGCAAGCTGTATGTTGGTGGATCACCGTTGTCAATGGCTACCATCCGTCCTCTCAGTGAAAATGGTCCAAGTGCGCTGTCACCGCACGGCTAATCATCTGTCGGTTCTCACTCATGCTGGAATAGGATCCATTGGTCCTCTTGCGTCTGTCACTACGCCCAACCCTTGTGAGTTTGAATCTCGTCTCAGTCATTCAATCCCTGAATCCTACTCGGAATACCACAGACAAGGTTTAGACTTTTCAGATTCTCAAGAATGCTGCCAATAGATTCTAGCTTATACCACGAAGATTTTGATTAAGGAATCCAAGAGATATTCATTCAATCGAAGGTAGAACGGAGGTGGTTGTCAGGCACGCGTTCATAAGTTGAGGATGACGATGAGTGTCACGAATCATCACATCCATCATATTGAAGTGCGAATGAACATCTTAGATAGAAACAAGCGTGTTTGAATAGAAAACAGAAATAATTGCATTAATTCATCGAGACACAGCAGAGCTCCTCACCCCCAACAATGGAGTTTAGAGACTCATGCCGTCAAAGAGTACAAAGTTCAGATCTAAAATGTCATGAGGTACAGAATAAATCTCTAAAAGTTGTTTAAATACTCAATTAGTAACCTAGGTTTACAGAAAACGAATAAACTAAGATAGATGGTGCAGAAATCTACTTCTGGGGCCCACTTGGTGTATGCTGGGGCTGAGACTTAAGCTTTACACGTGCCTAGACTATTTCCAGAGTTGAACGCCAGGTTGTAACCTGTTTCTGGCGTTCAACTCCAACTTGTAACTTGTTTCTGGCGTTTAACGCCAGAATGCAACATGGAACTGGCGTTGAATGCCATTTTACATCATCTATCCTTGAGTAAAGTATAGACTATTATATATTGCTGGAAAGCCCTGGATGTATACTTTCCAACGCAATTGAGAGCGCGCCAATTGGACTTCTGTAGCTCCCAAAAATCCATTCCGAGTGCAGGGAGGTCAGAATCCAACAACATCAGCAGTCCTTTTTCAGCCTGAATCAGATTTTTGTTCAGCTCCCTCAATTTCAGCCAGAAAATACTTGAAATTACAGAAAAACACACAAACTCATAGTAAAGTCCAGAAATATGAATTTTGCCTAGAAACTAATGAAAATATACTAAAAACTAACTAAAATATACTAAAAACTACATGAAATTAACCCCAAAAAGCGTATAAAATATCCGCTCATCACTCAATAAGACGATTATACCACATTTGTCAAATTGTTTTAGATCATATAAAGATTTTTGCAATTTTACTGAGTATAACTGCTACGAATATTCATGGGATGGTTTAGATATCTTTAGTCCTTCAAGAACTTTCATATAGATATCACGATTTAATGATCCGTATAAATAGAATGTTACCACATCCATTAGATGCATATGTAGTTTATGGTATGCAGATAAACTGACCAAATAACGCAAAGTTATTACATCTACTATAGGAGAATGTGTTTCTTCATAATCTATACCGGACCTTTGTAAAAAACCTTACGCCACAAGTCGAGATTTGTAATGTACAACTTCATTTTTCTTGTTTTGTTTTCTCACAAATATCCATTTGTATCTAGCAGGTTTTACATTTTCTAATGTACGGACTACAGGTCCAAATATTTCACGTTTTGCAAGTGAGTCTAACTCAACCTTCATAACTTCTTCCCATTTTGGCCAATCATTCCTTTGTCGACATTCTTCGACTGTTCTTGGCTCAAGATCCTTACTTTCATGCATGATATTTAACGTCACATTATATGCAAATATTTCATTGACAATTGTCTTATTTTGGTTCCATTTTTCTCCTATAAAGACACAATTTATCGAGATCTCGTCATTTTCACAATTTTCAAGTACGTGAACGTCTTATGGCGTCAAAACTATATCAAAATTTTGGACAACTGCAGGTGTCTTTACTATGTATTTATCTTTTTCAATAGGAATAGTATTTATCTTTTTTCTTTTTCGAAGATTTTTGTCGTTGGAACCGATAGGCCTACCACGCTTCTTACGTGAATTTGTTTTGGTGGCCTTTTGTCCGACTGGGACATTAATTCGAATTTTAGCATTTTCAGCTGGTATATAGGATTTAGTAATCTTTTTTTATTAAAAAAATGCATCAAACAATTCATTTGCTATTCTTTGTAAATGTATAATCTTTTGAACTTCTAGTTCATATTGCCCTGATCTAGGATCTAAATGCATCAAGGATGATGCATTCTAATTAAGTTCCTTTTTAGAAAACTTATTCTCCTTCCCTAATGTTGAAAATTTTGATTCATCAAAATGAAAATCTGCAAATCGGATTTTAAATACATCTCCAGTTTGTATCTCAAGATACCTCAATATAGAGGGAGAATCATATCCAACATATATCTCTAATTTTTTTAGGGTCTCATTTTAGTTCGAGAAGGTGGTGCAATGGAAACATATATCGCACACCCGAATATTCCCTGAATATTCTTAAATGGAAAACATTTATCTGCTGCTCAAAAGCTAATTGCATAAGAGAGAACTGATAGTAACTTGTTGGTCTCAAACGAGTAAGTGCTGTGGCATGTAAAATAGCATGTCCCCAAGCTGAGGTTGAAAGATTTGTTCTCATAAGTTAGAGTCTAACAATTAATTGGAGGCATTTAATAAGTGATTCTGCTAACCAGTTTGTGTGTGACAATGAGATACTGGATGTTCAACGCTTATTCCATTAGCCATACAATAAGTATCAAAGGCTTGGGAAGTGAATTCACCAGCATTATCAAGACGAATTACTTTGATTAGATTTTTTGAAAATTGTGCTTTTCTGAAAGTGAGGGTAACTTTTTAATATAACCTTTTTATTTGAATCATGAGTTGTGATACATAAATAATTAAATACTCATGATTTTCCTCATTCATTATTTCAACATGATATCCATTCCGGTGAATATCTTTAAAACTCAATAAGTTCCTTACACTATGTTTGTTTGAGAGAAAAATGGAAGGAAAGAAAAGGGAGGAAAGAATATGGGAAGGAAAATGATTATTTTCCTTTGTTTGGTTGAGAAGGAAAATTAGAGAGGAAAGAAAATGGATGGAAAAAATAGAGAGAAAACTAATGTTTCTCTCTCTACTTCCAATACTACCCCTTCACTTTTTCAATATATTTTATAATATAGGGGTAAAATTGTCTTTTTATAACATTTATTTCCTTCTTATTTTCCTTCCATCCAAACACATCTAAAGAAAATAAAAATCCACTCAATTTCTTTCCTTTCTATTTCCTTCCTCTCTATTTCTTTTCTTCCAACCAAACATATTCCAGAACAATAGTGCATTATTTATTATGAATTTTATTCCTCCAAAAAACAAAGTCATAGCTCTTCCGGAACCTTCTATCACATTGCCTGAGACATAATAGTATTAACATATTCTTCTTTTGGTACAAGTGTGTAAAATATATATTACTTTTGAGAATAGTATGCAAACTTGCACTATCCGCAGGACAAATATTTTCATTATATGTTCTTACCATTTTCTTTCAAGACAAATAATAATAATAAAATGAGCAAAAGTATATGCGCAGTAAAGTTATATTCCTAATCGGAATTGTTTTTCTAAGAAGAATTGTACATAAAAATAGTGTCATATACTAAAAGTTTTATTATTATTACTGTTATTATTATTTTAGAATTGGACACATTTAGTAATTTTGAAATTCATAAACATAAACATTAATATTTTATTAAACATTATTTATATACATCATACTTGAAATAGAAAATCAAACTTAATACGAAGTTTCTCACATTATTTATTTACACGAGTATTTAACAAACCCACATATTAAACTTTTTCATCATTGATCAAATGACCAATATTTCCTTCAGGATCCTCAAAGAAATCAGATACTTCATAATGAGTGGTGTAATTTTCAGTAACATCCTTTGAAACAAAATTTGTTTCATTTCTTTTGTCATCCTTTTTCAAATATGCTTGATAAAGATTGACTAGGTGCCTTAGACTACGACAGATACGAGACCAATGACCCTTTCTACCACAATGGAAATAATTATCTTCTGTTGATTTATTTTGTTCATTGTTTCTTTTTTTATCCCACTTCTGATGAGATCCTTTCTTGTGAACATAATTTTTCTTCCTTCCATAAATTTTTTTTGTTACCAAAATATTTCCATTTACCTCTTTTGGGGTTATGATTTACCACATTTGCTTCAAAAAATGGGACAGCGCTAACTGGACGCGCTTCATAATTTTTTTAAAAGCAATTCATTGTTACGCTCAACAACAAGAAGGCAAGAAATTAGCTCATAATATTTTTTAAATTCTTTTTCTCGATACTATTGCTGCAGGAGCACATTCAAGGCATGGAAGGTCAATAAAGTTTTCTCTAATATGTCATTATCAGTTATTTATTCCCCACATAATTTCATTCATGAGGTAATTCGGAACATTGTTGAATTGTATTCATTTATGGATTTAAAATCCTGTAGATGTAAGTGCGTCCACTCATATCGGACTTGAGGAAGTATCACTGTCTTTTGATGATTATACCTTTCTTCAAGGGTTTTTCCACAAATCTGCAGGATCTTTTAATGTGAGATATTCATTTTTCAATCATTCGTCAAGATGGTGACGAAGAAAGATCATGACTTTGTCTTTATTTTTTTGGGATGTATTATTTTCATCTTTAGTGGTATCTCTTAGATCCATTGAATCTTTTGGCATCTAATATCTATGATAAGTAGTTATTTCCAGAAATATCAAGAGCATTAAATTCAAGATGAGAGAGTGACGACATAATGAAAATTTATTACTTGAGTCTTCCTAAAATTTAATTAGAGTCTTTGTAAAATAAATAAATAAATAAGAAAAATATAATAAATATAAAATAAAAAATATAAATAGAAGACTTTAGTATTAATATTTATTAATAATTATCTCAGTATAATAAAAATAATTTATATATTTATTAGTATTATATATATTACAACTTAAAATCCACAGAGAGATAGAGAAAAGAGAGAGAAATTTATATATTACCTCAACTTATGCTGCTATTTATACATGTGCAAGGTTTAATTTTTTTTAAGTTTTGAAAATCTTGTAGCATTTATCCTTTAATGTTTGTACTATCCAAAAATATTGAAAGAATAAATCATACTGAGTAGACACTGAGTGAATTTTCATATTGTAACACAATTTGATTAATTTTAAAGGATCATTTTTGTCTAACATAAAAAAATATTTAAGTCTTTTAAAAAATTAAATAAAAAATATTTTTTATTTTATTAAATTATAAGGATGTTTTAGTAAAAATAGTGATATAATATATATTTTCTTTTAAAATT
>NC_029787.2:109239280-109245626 GCF_000816755.2 Arachis ipaensis
TTAGATGTTGACGAAAAAAATAAATTCCACAAATCATATTATTATTTCTCTATATTTTTAACATATGTAATCAGTACCAATGAATTTATCATTCTAAGAAAGCAAACAGCATAAAAATAAAAAATTGGGAAATGTTGTACACCCAACATAAATATTGAAAATTGGGTGGTAGAAGACGGAAGTTGGTGTTTGCGATTTCTCCAATGGCGTTCTCTGCAACTACCATGCCCTCTCCCCAATTTATTCGCCTTCTCTCTGTTCCTCAAAGTCATACTCAATCTCAAACTTCACTCTCTTTCCGATTTCCACAGTCAAATCTGAATTGAACAAGGCCACTTTCAATTCGATCAGTTTCAGCCCCAGTTTCTGGTATGCTTTAATTTTCGCAGTATACTATTCTCTTCTTATGATGTTCTTGTTTCTTAGTGCTTGCTTATTTGTGTAGCTGGCGTTAACTATTACTATGTTAATTAATAACAAAAATAGATCGAGATTAGCAATATCATAATTATTGCTGGATTATGCGGTACTGTCTTTTAACTTGTTGCAAAATTCATGTTAGGGTTTATTGATTTCGGTTCTGTCGTGCATTATTTTGGCTTTTTGAAGGTTTCAAGTGAGTTGATGAGAAGGGATTGAATCAATGAAACACTTTTAATGCTTAATATTGTGCAGTACACTAAAACTGGAGATTATTTTTATTTTTGTCTCCTTCTGCAGCCAGAACAAAACAAAAATGGAAGTTGCAGAGTTTTAAGAAAGAAGAAGATTAACACCACGATATATCCTAGTTTGGTCACAAAGTGCAATGTGATCTACGTCTAGTCTCTACTACAACAATGATAGAATTTTCACTATAATCAATAAGAATTTTCACTATAAACACCAATTCTAAACTATTTCAAACTTAGTAAATAACCTAGTTGCTGGTGCGTGGCAGAAGTTAGGCCAATTAAGAGATTTTTAATAAGTGAACAGCGTTGCAAGTATAGCTCTTAACCAGCTAAAATTCGTCTCACCAATTTAAAAAGGTGTCACAAAAATTTAGAATAAAATACTGGGAGTATGAGTCCCAGGTCGTCTCCCAACGAGTTGCAAGGAAGGGTGCTAATTTATTAATTAGGAATTTTCCGAGAGAGTTTGAGTTTGGTTGATAAGCAATTAAATAATTGTAAATTAAAGCAATAAAAACTAAGAATGATTATTAATATTCTAAATAAAAAGCCTTGACTGGGGGAGTGATTAATTGGAAGTTCTATCCTTGTTGGGATCTCTTAAGTGTAGTATTAAAAAGGTTGTTGTTTTCACTTAGTTAACCCTTACTAAATAAAGGAAAGTCAAGTGATTAAGCTAACTCTTATTCGTAAATCCTAGTCCTCTCCCTTGGGAAGGTCTAGCATTAGTAAATACAGAACTAGCCAACAACTTCCAGTTAATCATTACTTAAGCCTTCCAACTCAAGTGTCTCCTTTTAATCAACCCCCATGTCAAGTATGGAGTCTACTCCATTGACATGAATATAACACTCATAAAAATATAAGAAGAAGACATGATAAATTGAATAAAATAAAGCTTCGAAATTTAAAAGTAAAAGTAATCCTCTTCAATAACAATTCATGAAAATAATCCAATTACCATTCTAAACAAGAATTAAGAATATGAAATAAATAAATAAAAGAGTAAGTAAGGAAACAAACTAGAATAGTATCTTTAACGGAGGTAATGACTCTTCAATATCTAAAAGCAAAAGCAATGAATTGGGAATGTAAAGAGAAACTAGAGGGAGAGTAATTTCTCTCTAGATTCAGATCTAAAAACCTAAAACTATCCTAATGTGTGTATGTAAAGTCGTGTCTTTGTGTCGTGTTGAGTCTCTACATGTTCCCTGGCTTTATTCTGTATTTCTGGGCCGAAAACTGGGTCAAAACATGGCCTGAAATCGCCCCCAGCATTTTTTGTTAATTCTTCAGATCGCGCAGGTCACGCGTACGTGTTGTCCACGCGTTCGCGTCATTTGTGCAGATTTCAATCCACGCGTGCGCGTCATCCACGCGCAGGCATCACTGCAATTTTCTCTATTCCGCGCGCTCGCGTGAGCCATGCGCGCACGTCGGTGTTCGCTGGTCATCTCCTTAGTTTCTTGTGTTCCTTCCATTTTTGCAAGCTTTCTCTCCATTTCCTAAGCCATTCCTGCCCTATAAAGCCTAAAACACTTAACACACGGATCACGGCATCGAATGGTATAAACGAGAATTAAAATACATAAATTAAAGTTCTCTAGGAAGCAAGTTTTCAATCATAAAATAATACCAGGAAGGAAAATGTAAAATCATGCAATTAGTATGAATAAGTGGGTGATGACTTAATGAAACCACTCAATTAAACACAAGATAAACCATGAAATAGTGGTTTATCAACCTCCCCACACTTAAACATTAGCATGTCCTCATGCTTAGCTTAAGGAGATAAAACAAATGAGTAGGGAGAAGTAAGACTCATGCAATGCAATGAAACCTATGTATATGAATGCAACTATATGATTTTGTCTACTTGGTTAAAAATAAATAAGTTCTTTAAGACAAATATAAATCAAGTATCACCAATTAAAATTTATACAGTAAAAGCAAGTAAACCTGTAAGAAGACAGCTCATGAAAGCAGGGAACATAGAATTAAGCATTGAACCCTCACTGATGGTGTATATGCACTCTAGTCACTCTAGTGTATAGGGTAATCACTCTACTCTTCTCTAATCATGCTTTCTAAATCTTGTTCTTCACCAAACCAATCAACAAGTATTTAATGTACCAATGCAAACATCATGATGTCTTTTCAAGGTTGTAATGGGGCCAAGGTAAAAGGTGAGGGTATATATATGGTTGAGTGAGCTATAAATTGAATCCTTGATTAACCTAAGCTCTTATCTATACATACACTCTATACTTTTAAATTCATGCCTAATTACCCAAAGTTTTCCCACTTTTGTATTACATACTCATGTATCAACTCTTCTTTTAACTTGTATCACATGTTCATTGATTTTTCATTAGGCTTAACATTGGGGTAATTTTGTCCCCTTATTCATTTATCTAATTACTTATTTAATTGAATATTTTTGGGATTTTTTTTGCAGCATAAAAATAACATTGCCAATGCACATGGATTTATAATTTTTCTTAGTTTCACATGAGTAGGTACCCAAATTCCTAATATTTTATCATGACACATTCCCTTATTAACCCATGTTCCCACAATTTCCCCATACTTAATTGACACACAATTTCTATCTTAAGCTAACCAAAGATTCAATTTGGGGTATTACTTGTTTTTCTACTTAAGGCTAGTAATGTGGTATAATATAGAACAAATGGGATTAAAAGCCTCAAAGTGGCTAACAAAGGTAATTGAAAGGGTAGGCTATTTAGGATAAGCGAGTTAATAATCAATTGATGGCCTCAATCATATGCATGCATATAACACATTAAATATTGGACATATAGGATGAAACAAAATATAGATCACAATCATAGAGAAGCAAACACACAAGAATAAAATATTATGGTTAAATAATGTAACCATGTCATTAAGCTCAAGTCTCACAGGTTGTGTATTTTAGCTTTTAACTATGTTCCAAATACAACTTCCAAACAAGTTTAACACAAAAAATTTGATTTAAATTAGTGAAATTTTTCAAAAATAGGGTCTTAAAAAGAAACTTATTATTTTTTAACCAAATAGAACATGCATGCAATTACTTATTACTATGCTATCTATCCTATCCTAATAAAAGAAAAATAATTAAATATCCTATTTTATTGGTGTTAAGAAAGAGAAATTACCTCCGGAAGTCAGGTACTGACCGACCTCCCCACACTTAAAGCTTGGCACTGTCCTCAGTGCCATCAGTTAGGAACAACGGGGGGGAGGGGGGGGCTGGTAGCAGCATCTCCACAATCGGGACCGTCATGGCTCCCTGTGCTTATATATGAAGTGGAGTCCAAGGTGTCTGGGTCTTCTTTAGGTGGGTTGTAACAGCCCAGACCACCCACTAGCACGATATTGTCCGCTTTGGCACACAAGGCCTCACGGTTTTGCCTTTGACGATAGGGATGATAGCCGAAGCCCCCCATCGGTTGGGGAGGGGAACGAAGCATGCCTTATAAGGGTGTGGATACCTCTCCCTAGCATGACGCGTTTTGACGAGTGAGTGTGGGGGGCTTCGGCTATCATCCCTATCGTCAAAGGCAAAACCGTGAGGCCTTGTGTGCCAAAGCGGACAATATCGTGCTAGCGGGTGGTCTGGACTGTTACAGATGGTATCAGAGCCAGAGCTCGGATCGATGTGCCAGCGAGGGCGCTGGACTCCCTTAGGGGGGTGGATTGTAAGGCCCACATCGGTTGGAGAGGGGAACGAAGCATGCCTTATAAGGGTGTGGATACCTCTCCCTTGCATGACGCGTTTTGACGAGTGAGTGTGGGGGGCTTCGGCTATCATTCCTATCGTCAAAGGCAAAACCGTGAGGCCTTGTGTGCCAAAGCAGACAATATCGTGCTAGCAGGTGGTCTGGGCTGTTACAGATGGTATCAGAGCCAGAGCTCGGATCGATGTGCCAGCGAGGGAGCTGGACTCCCTTAGGGGGTGGATTGTAAGGCCCACATCGGTTGGAGAGGGGAACGAAGCATGCCTTATAAGGGTGTGGATACCTCTCCCTAGCATGACGCGTTTTGACGAGTGAGTGTGGGGGGCTTCGGCTATCATCCCTATCGTCAAAGGCAAAACTGTGAGGCCTTGTGTGCCAAAGCGGACAATATCGTGCTAGCGGGTGGTCTGGGCTGTTACACTGTAGGCCGGCTAGTAGTGGCTGCTGGAGGTCTGATATACTTCCCGTTAGAGACGACTTGATCATCTCGTGGAATTATGGCCTTGGTGTCCCCAGCTCTGTAGGAGACTCCGGCTACTGAGACTAGATCTGAAACCAAGGCGGGAAAAGGTATGTTACCCGCAATCTGTACGTGTCTCATAGCATGCCGAATGTGTCTTGGTAAATTGAGGTACTGGTCTGTAAGGATACACGAGTGCTCGGGAAGACGTAATGGGACATAATCCGTGCCCATACTCGAGCCTCCAAGGTGAGTGCTGAAGCCAATATGCTCTTAGGTTGAGATCGATGGTATCCATAGGTCCATCTGCTGCCAGGTTGTGCTATAACTCTGAGAACGGTGTCCCAGTCAAATTGGTATGTCTGGCATTTGAATGAGGCTTCTTGGAATGCGTCCAATCCTTCTGGTGCAGGGGGAAGATCTAAAGCTCGTTGAATGGCCTCTTCTGTTATGGGGACTTGCTTCTGACGGACATAGACAGACTGCATAGTTGGCATGTGAAAATTGGAGTAGAATTCAACTATCCATGAAAGGTTAACCTGCCGTGGCTGTCTCCGTAGGAACCCCCATTGTCTTCGCTCAATGCGGGACTCAACAAATTCAACAATGTTTGTCGGGAGGACGAGAAGGTACTCGTTATATAATTCTTCTCTGCCAGGATAGGGAACATCTGCTCACAGTAGCGGTTAGTGAACCGCGCAGTGTCCTTTGCTGGAAAAGCTTTCTCTTTTTTATCGACCTTGATGATCCTCTTGATTCGCTTTGTTGAGGGATTTACTGCGGTTGAAGATGGCTCTGCCACTAGTGCTCTTTTTGTTCCTTTCCTTGCTGGTGGTTTGGGAGTAGCTTTCTCTTTACCTTTCTTGGTGGCCATCCTGAAAAAGGAAAGAGAGAGTAATATGTAAAGCTAAGGGTTCGAGCAAGGTTGAGGATAGTAGAGGTGATAATCAATGCACGGTAAAGAAGGATGTCGTTAACACATGGTCATGACTACATGTGAAAAGTTCATCAATGGAAATATAGCAAGTGCATTTGATGGCTATTTAATGCAAGATGTTTATTGGCATGCCGGCAAAGGCATGAGTAGCATAGATCAAGCATTAAATGCCTAAATTGATTATCAAGTCTCTTAAACTAACAATCTGTTTGTATTGACAATTATATTTAATCAATAAAATATAAAAGGGGTTTGTGAAAAACAGGCATTAGAATAGTAGAATAGAATAATATAAAATAATGTGGAATGCCATACAGACTTTTTCACAAACACATAGCATGCATGGTGAATATGTTATTGACAGTATTAAAGTGAACATGCAAGCAACCCTTTAAGAGGTAATATTAATTGTCAAACAATTCCACAATAACTCATAAGCAAAATATAAAAGAAAATAATCACCCAATTAAATATCTAACACCAATTAAAGGAATAAAAAGAAAAGAAAAAGAAAGAAAAAGAAAATATA
>NC_029787.2:109246229-109259899 GCF_000816755.2 Arachis ipaensis
TAATATGTAAAGCTAAGGGTTCGAGCAAGGTTGAGGATAGTAGAGGTGATAATCAATGCACGGTAAAGAAGGATGTCGTTAACACATGGTCATGACTACATGTGAAAAGTTCATCAATGGAAATATAGCAAGTGCATTTGATGGCTATTTAATGCAAGATGTTTATTGGCATGCCGGCAAAGGCATGAGTAGCATAGATCAAGCATTAAATGTCCAAGTTAGATTATCAACTCTTTCAAACTAACAATCTGTTTGTATTGACAATTATATTTAATCAATAAAATATAAAAGGGGTTTGTGAAAAACAGGCATTAGAATAGTAGAATAGAATAATATAAAATAATGTGGAATGCCATACAGACTTTTTCACAAACACATAGCATGCATGGTGAATATGTTATTGACAGTATTAAAGTGAACATGCAAGCAACCCTTTAAGAGGTAATATTAATTGTCAAACAATTCCACAATAACTCATAAGCAAAATATAAAAGAAAATAATCACCCAATTAAATATCTAACACCAATTAAAGGAATAAAAAGAAAAGAAAAAGAAAGAAAAAGAAAATATAAATAATGAAAGTAAAAAGAAAAAGAAGAAGAAAACATTAATAAAAATAATAAAGGAAAAGTAAACAAAAGTAAAGAGAGAAAGAAAAGAACCTTGATAATGGATGTGAAAAATAGGGAAAGGAAAAAAAATGAAGAGTGAGAAAGAATAAAGAAGGAAGAAGAGAGAAGAAAGAAATAAGAAGGGAAAGAAAATATTTTGATTTGGAAAAGAAAAGATATGATATTTGGCGTTTATCTGGATGAGCTGTGCATCACATGTGACGCGGACGCGTGGAGCACGCGATCGCGTGGTGTGTGATAAGTTCAGGTGATGCGGACGCGTGGGTCACGCGATCGCGTGGCCTGATTTGTGCTATTGGCGTGAGTGTAGCCTCGCGTACGCACAACTTTCTGTTTTATACGCATTTTGCCAAAAATTTAGGTGACACGGATGCGTGGGTGACGCGATCGCGTGAATGGCCATATTTTGAAAACGACGCAGACGCATAGGGCACGCGTTCGCGTGATAGGGCTTGTGCTTCTAGCATCATTCCAGTCCCACTCCATCATAACTCTCTGCCATACACATCTTTAGTCGATTTCGCAGGGCCACGCATTCGCTTGGGTGACGTATACGCGTGGGAGGCTCTTTTTCAAAATGACGTGGACGCGTCATTGACGCGGTCGCGTGGGCATGCTTGTGCCTAAGGCACGCCTCCAGCCATGCTCTTGCGTGACTCTCTACTTCCTTTCTTCTCGTGTTCAAGGCACATATGACGCGGACGCGTCAGCGACGCTTACGCGTCGCGTGCATTTTTTTATATACAGAATGCAAATGCAAATGCAAAATATATGCAGAGATTATAAGAAGAGACATTAACAAAAGCAAAATAGAATAAAGTAAAATAAAACTAAGACTGAAATTGAACGATCATACCATGGTGGATTGTCTCCCACCTAGCACTATGCTTTTACGTCCTTAAGTTGGACGTTCTTCAGGCTTATTCTACTTCTGTTGGTGGGTCTTCCAAGAGGAAAACCTCTAGCTTTTTGTGATCCTTCATCTTCTCTCCATGATAAAGCTTTAGGCGATGTCCATTAACCTTCAAAAATTTGGAGCTAGAAGGATGACGCAGGTGAAAAACTCCGTATGGCTCTGCCCTTTCTACTCTATAGGGACCTTCCCATCTTGATCTCAGTTTGCCTGGCATAAGCCTCAATCTAGAGTTATAAAGAAGAACTAACTCCCCTGGTCTGAACTCTCTCCTTTTTATGTGCTTGTCATGGACAGCCTTCATCTTCTCTTTGTATCGCTTGGAATTGTCATATGCTTCTAGGCGAAGATTCTCCAATTCTGCTAGTTGCAGCTTTCTTTCAGCACCAGATTCTTCAAAATTCATGTTGCACTCCCTTACAGCCCAGAAAGCCTTGTGTTCCACCTCTACTGGAAGGTGGCAAGTCTTTCTGTATACTAAGTGGAAGGGGCTCATCCCAATGGGTGTCTTGTACGCTGTTCTATATGCCCAGAGTGCATCTTGTAGCCTGGCACTCCAGTCTTTCCTATGAGGTTTCACTATCTTCTCCAAAATGTGTTTAATTTCTCTGTTAGACACTTCTGCTTGTCCATTGGTCTGGAGATGATAAGCTGTTGCTACTTTATGAATAATCCCATGCTTCTTCAGTAATCCTGTCAGTCTCCTGTTACAAAAGTGAGTGCCTTGATCACTCACGATTGCTCGTGGTGATCCAAAGTGGCAAATAATATGGTTTCTAAAAAAGGAAACAACAGCGTTAGCATCATCAGTACGGGTAGGAATTGCTTCCACCCATTTAAAAATGTAATCTACAGCTAACAGTATATAAAGGTAACCATTAGAGTTTGGAAATGGACCCATGAAGTCAATGCCCCAAACATCAAAAATTTCACAGAAAAGCATAATCTGTTGAGGCATATCATTCCTCTTGGATATATTACCGAACCTTTGGCATGGGAAACAAGATTTACAAAATTCAGCAGTATCTTTAAAAAGAGTAGGCTACCAGAATTCACAGTCTAAGATTTTTCTAGCTGTTCTTTGAGGGCCAAAATGTCCTCCACTCTCAGAAGAGTGGCAGGCCTCTAAAATGAACTGGAATTCTGATTGGGGCACACATCTTCTAATTACCTGATCAGCACCACACCTCAATAAGTATGGGTCATCCCATATATAATATTTAGATTTGCTTTTCAGCTTGTCTCTTTGATGCTTAGTAAAATTGGGAGGAAAAGTATGGCTAACTAGATAATTAGCTACAGGTGCATACCAAGGAACTACTTCAGATAATGCTTGCAAGCTATCAAATGGAAAAGTATCATTGATAGGAGTGGAGTCATCTTTAATGTGTTCAAGGTGACTCAAGTGGTCTGTCACTGAATTCTGGTTACCACTCCTATCCTTAATTTCTAAATCAAATTCTTGCAGCAACAATATCCAACATATCAATCTTGGTTTAGACTCTTTTTTAGCTAATAAATATTTTAGAGCTGCATGGTCTGAGTATACTACTACCTTAGTACCAAGTAAATAGGCTCAGAATTTATCCAGAGCAAAAACAATAGCAAGAAGCTCTTTTTCAGTAGTAGTGTAATTAGACTGAGCAGCATCTAAGGTTTTAGATGCATAAGCAATTATGAAAGAATCCTTACCTTCGCGCTGGGCCAACGCCGCTCCTACTACATGGTTGGATGCATCACACATAATTTCAAATTGCTGGCTCCAGTTTGGTCCTCTCACAATCGGAGCTTGAGTCAGGGCAATTTTTAGCTTATCAAACGCTTTCATGCAATCTTCACTGAATTCGAACTCAATATCTTTCTGTAACAGTCTGGATAAAGGTAATGCTACCTTACTGAAGTCCTTAATGAATCTCCTGTAAAAACCTGCATGGCCAAAGAACGAACGGACTTCCCTCACGGAGGAGGGGTAAGGTAAACTAGAAATGACATCTACCTTTGCTGGATCTACAGAAATACCAGTATTAGAAACAACATGTCCTAGAACAATCCCTTGTTTTACCATAAAGTGACATTTTTCAAAATTCAATACAAGGTTTGAACTGACACATCTGTCTAATACTCTAGCTAAACTATCCAAGAAGAGGTTAAATGAATCACCATATACTCTAAAATCATCCATAAATACTTCCATACAGTTCTCAATAAGATTTGAAAAGATACTCATCATGCATCTTTGGAAAGTAGCTGGTGCATTACATAAGCCAAAAGGCATCCTTTTGTACGCATACTGGTGCACGAAATTGTGATCTCAATGGCGCCAAAAACTTGGTACGCACGATTGTAATCTCAACTCCTTTTCACAACTCCACACAACTAACCAGCAAGTGCACTGGGTCGTCCAAGTAATAAACCTTACGTGAGTAAGGGTCGATCCCACGGAGATTGTCGGCTTGAAGCAAGCTATGGTCATCTTGTAAATCTCAGTCAGGCAGATTCAAATGGTTTTGGGATTTAAGATAATTAAAATATAAATAAAATAGAAAATAAGATAAAAATACTTATGTAATTCATTGGTGAGAATTTCAGATAAGTGTATGGAGATGCTTTTCTCCTTCTGAATATCTGCTTTCCTACCGCCTTCATTCAATCATTCATACTCCTTTCCATGGCAAGCTTTATATTGGGGGATCACCATTGTCAATGGCTACCGTCTGTCCTCTCAGTGAAAATGGTCCAAATGCGCTGTCACCGCACGGCTAATCATCTGTCGGTTCTCGATCATGTTGGAATAGGATCCATTGATCCTTTTGCGTCTGTCACTATGCCCAACACTCGCGAGTTTGAAGCTCGTCACAGTCATCCCTTTCCAGATCCTACTCGGAATACCACAGACAAGGTTTAGACTTTCCGGATCTCAGGAATGGCCGCCAATAATTTTAGCCTATACCACGAAGACTCTGATCGTGAACCAAGAGGCTAAGAGATATGCATTCAAGCTTGTTTTCATGTAGAATGGAAGTGTTTGTCAGGCACGCGTTCATAAGTGAGAATGGCGATGAGTGTCACATAATCATCACATTCATCATGTTCTTGTGTGCGAATGAATATCTTAGAATGAGAATAAGCTTGAGTTGAATAGAAAAACAATAGTACTTTGTATTAATTCATGAGGAACAGCAGAGCTCCACACCTTAATCTATGGGGTGTAGAAACTCCACCGTTGAAAATATATAAGTGAAAGGTCTAGGGATGGCCGAATGGCCAGCCTCCAAATGTGTACAACAGCATAAAGGTCTAAGGACTAAGCGTCCAAAGATGTGAAATAAGTTTCTAAAAGTAGTTTTTATACTAAACTAGTAGCTAGGGTTACAGAAAATAAGTAACTAAGTGCCGATAGTGCAGAAATCCACTTCTAGGGCCCACTTGGTGTGTACTTGGGCTGAGCATTGAAGCTTTCATGTGTAGAGACTCTTCTTGGAGTTAAACGCCAGGTTGCAGCCTGTTTGTGGCGTTTAACTCTGGTTTGTAACCTATTTCTGGCGTTTAACTTCAGAATAGGGCAGGAAGTTGGCGTTTGAACGCCAGTTTGCATCGTCAAAACTCGGGCAAAGTATAGACTATTATATATTGCTGGAAAGCCCTGGATGTCTACTTTCCAACGCAATTGGGTTTTTTTAGCTCCAAAAAATTCATTTTGAGTGCAGGGAGGTCAGAATCCAACAGCATCTGCAGTCCTTTTTCAGCCTCTGAATAAGATTTTTGCTCAGGTCCCTCAATTTCAGCCAGAAAATACCTGAAATCACAGAAAAATACACAAACTCATAGTAAAGTCCAGAAATATGAATTTTGCTTGAAAAATAATAAAAACATAGTAAAAACTAACTAAATTATATTAAAAACTACCTAAAAACAATGCCAAAAAGCGTATAAATTATCCGCTCATCACATACGTTCCAAAGGGACATGTAAAAGTGGTCTTCTCCTGATCCTCAGGAGCTATATGAATTTGAAAGTAGCCTGTATAGCCGTCTAAAAAGCAATAATGGGATTTACCTGACAGGCGATCAAGCATTTGATCAATAAATGGCAAGGGGTAATGATCCTTGCGAGTAGCTTGGTTGAGACGTCTATAGTCAATGCAAACCCTCCATGAATTCTGTACTCTAGTTGTTAGGAGCTCTCCATGCTCATTCTTTACTGTTGTGACTCCAGACTTCTTGGGCACCACTTGTACTGGACTGACCCATTCACTGTCTGAGATGGGGTAAATGATATTTGCTTCAAGTAGCCTAGTTACTTCTTTCTTGACAACTTCTAAGATGGTTGGATTCAATCTTCTTTGGGGTTGACAGACAGGTTTTGATTCCTCTTCTAAATATATTCTGTGCTCACAAACTTGAGGACTGATGCCTACTATATCCGCCAAGCTCCACCCAAGTGCTTTTTTATGCTTTCTTAGTACACTAAGCAGTTGTTCCTCTTGTTGAGAAGTGAGTTCCCTTGCAATGATAACTGGAAACTTCTGATTATCCTCAAGGTAAGCATACTTGAGGTGTGGAGGAATGGGCTTCAATTCTAGTTTCTGCTCATGACTAGGTTCTGGATCCTCCGGGGCTAGTGATAATGGTAAAGTGTCTTCATTATGTTCAGAGGGTGTCCCCACACTTGGACTTTGCTCTATGTGCTTCTCTTCTAATTCTTCTCGGTAAACTTCAGCTATAGTTTCATCAATGATGTCACACTGGAAGATAGAATGATCTTTCAGAGGGTGCTTTATAGCTTCATTTAAACTGAAACTTACTGTTCTGCCATCTATCTCAAAGGAGTATGTTCCTAAGAATGCATCCATCTTGAACTTCGAGGTTTTCAGGAATGGTCTTCCAAGCAGGATTGATGATGGTCTTCCTGAGTCATTAGGGGGCATTTCCAGGATATAGAAGTCAATGGAAAATGTGATCCCTTAATGCTCACTAATACATCTTCAGCAATTCCAACTACTGTAATAATGTTTTTATCTGCTAACACAAAACAAGCTGCCGACCTTTTTAAAGGAGGGAGCCTTAGAGTATCATATATACACAATGGCATTATACTAACACACGCTCCTAAGTCACACATGCAATCAGAAAATATTACACCTCCAATGGTAACCATGCATGGACCTGGATCACTACATTTTTCAGGTATACCTCCCATTAAAGCAAATATAGAACTACCTAAAGGAATAGTTTCTAATTCATTAATTTTCTCTTTATGAATGCATAAATATTTCAGAAACTTTGCATATTTAGGTACTTGCTGAATAACATCAAAAAGGGGAACAGTTACCTCAACCTTTTTAAAAATTTCTACCATTTTGGGATCAAGTTCCATCTACTTTTTGGACTTCCTTGCAAGATGTGGGAATGGGATTGGAATGGCACCACTTGCAGCTTCTGTATCCTTTGGTGCTCCATTCCTTGGCTGAGTTAATTCTTCTTCAACCTTGTCTTGTACTTTATCTTCCTCTTCAGCATCTTCCATTTCAACATCTTATACTTCTATCACATCCTCCGCTGGGGTGTATACTATTGGGCTTGGCTCCTCTTGATTCCTCTCTGGCAGTGTGGTTCCGGACCTTAAAGTGATGGCATTGATGCCACCCTTGGGGTTAGGTAAGGGTTGAGAAGGAATTCCACTGGAGCTTAAATGTTGCTTAGTGGAAGTAGGTAATGAATCTATCCGGACGGCGAGAGCTTGTAAAGTGGCATTCAAACCATTTAGAGTAGAGTTTAGTGTAGTCTGCATGTCTTGTTGTCCTTGTGCAAGAGAACGAAGCATCTCATCATTTGATGAGGAATGGGATAAGTGATCTGAGGGACCTGTTGTTGGTTGTAAGGTTGGTTCTGATTCTGCTGTCTGTTGTTGTTATTCCACCTCTGGTTTCCATTGTTGTCTCTGCCTCCTCTGTTATAGTTGTCCCTCCAGCCATGGTTGGAGTTATCTCTCCAACTTTAGTTTGAGTTGTCTTGCCATCCTTGGTTATAGTTTCTACCTTGGTTGTAGTTGCCGCCTTGTTGATTGTATCCTTGATTCGGGCGGTCATAGAAGTTATGAGTAGCTGCCACACTGTTGTCTTCTTGTTGGAGTTGCGGGCATTCATCAGTATAATGACTATAATCAGCACATATTCCGCATACTCTTTGTGGAACTAACTTTTGGCTTTGTTGTGGTAGGGAAGGCTGAGTTTGTTGTTGATTTAACTGCATTTGCTTTAGTAGGTTGGTCATTTCACATATACTCTGTGTAAGAGTAGAGGTCTCAGTGCTAGAGGAAATTTCTGCAACAGCTTTTGAGTGGCTATTCCTGTGCCTGTGATTCCTGGTGGACTTAGCTAAGTCACTGATTAGTTGCCATGCTTCATCTGCAATCTTGTACTTTTTCAGAGAACCATTACTAGCACCATCTAGTGTAGTTTTATCCCGAGGCTTCATGCCTTGAGTGAAATAGCTGATCAACACTAGCCTGTCAATCATGTGATGGGGGCATGCGTCTAGAAGGTTCTTAAAATGCTTCCAATACTCATAAAGAGTTTCTGATTCTTCTTAAACAATGCAGGAGATCTCTTTCCTTAGTATGTCTGTAACTTCAGCTGGAAAGTATTTCTCCAAAAATTCTCTCCTGAGAGTATCCCAGTTGATAACAGTCGCTTCAGGTTGGGAGTAGTACCACTCCCTTGCCTTTCCCTCAAGAGAAAATGGGAAGGCAGTTAACAGAATAGAAGTTTCATTCGCACCCTGACGCCTAACAGTAGAACAGGCTGTTTGAAAATTCTTGAGGTGCTTGATGGGCTCCTGAGCAGATAAACCATGAAACTTGGGCATTAAGTTGATTAGTGCAGTCTTCAGCTCAAAATCTGCAGCCAGAGTTGGATGATGCACTTGATACGGCTGCATTGCAAAATATGGGGCTCCAGCTTCCTGGAGAGTAATCCTCCTAGGTTCTGCCATTCTATCTGCACGTGAATTAATTGAATCAGTAGTAAAGGAGCTTGTTTCGCTCTCAGATGGCGGTTTAGATTCGCCCTCAGATGAGACTGGTGAATCGATAACAATCACTTCACTACCCTCAGAGGCTAACCGACGTCGAGCTCGCCTAATACGTGAAATAGTTCTTTCAATTTCAAGATTAAACGCGGCTAAGCTCGGATCAGGCAGTGAACACGTCATTCAATGAAAGAAACATATAGCTCATGGTAATAAAATAAAAATAAAATATGCATATAAAAAAATATGTACACTAATTAATAATTTAGCACACAATTGCAACTCCCCGGCAACGGCGCCAAAAACTGGTGCGTGGTAGAAGTTAGGCCAATTAAGAGATTTTTAATAAGAGAACAGCGTTGCAAGTATAACTCTTAACCAGCTAAAATCTGCTTCACCAATTTAAAAAGGTGTCACAAAAATTTAGAATAAAATACTGGGAGTATGAGTCCCAGGTCGTCTCCCAACGAGTTGCAAGGAAGGGTGCTAATTTATTAATTAGGAATTTTCCGAGAGAGTTTGAGTTTGGTTGATAAGCAATTAAATAATTGTAAATTAAAGCAATAAAAACTAAGAATGATTATTAATATTCTAACTAAAAAGCCTTGACTGGGGAAATGATTAATTGGAAGTTCTATCCTTGTTGGGATCTCTTAAGTGTAGTATTAAAAAGGTTGTTGTTTTCACTTAGTTAACCCTTACTAAATAAAGGAAAGTCAAGTGATTAAGCTAACTCTTATTCGCAAATCCTAGTCCTCTCCCTTGGGAAGGTCTAGCATTAGTAAATACAGAACTAGCCAACAACTTCCAGTTAATCAGCACTTAAGCCTTCTAACTCAAGTGTCTCCTTTTAATCAACCCCCATGTCAAGTATGGAGTCTACTCCATTGACATGAATATAACGCTCATAAAAATATAAGAAGAAGACATGATAAATTGAATAAAATAAAGCTTCGAAATTTAAAAGTAAAAGTAATCCTCTTCACTAACAATTCATGTAAATAATCCAATTACCATTCTAAACAAGAATTAAGAATATGAAATAAATAAATAAATAAAAGAGTAAGTAAGGAAACAAACTAGAATAGTATCTTTAACGGAGGTAATGACTCTTCAATATCCAAAAGCAAAAGCAATGATCTGGGAATGTAAAGAGAAACTAGAGGGAGAGTAATTCCTCTCTAGATTCAGATCTAAAAACCTAAAACTATCCTAATGTGTGTATGTAAAGTCGTGTCTCTGTGTCGTGTTGAGTCTCTGCATGTTTCCTGGCTTTATTCTGTGTTTCTAGGCCGAAAACTGGGTCAAAACGCGGCCCGAAATCGCCCCCAGCATTTTCTGTTAATTCTGCAGATCACGCAGGTCATGCGTACGCGTCGTCCATGCGTCTGCGTCATTTGTGCAGATTCTAATCCACGCGTGTGCGTCGTCCACGCGCACGCGTCGCTGCAATTTTCTCCATTCCGCGCGCTCGCGTGAGCCATGCGCGCGCGTCGGTGTTCGATGGTCATCTTCTTAGTTTCTTGTGTTCCTTCCATTTTTGCAAGCTTCCTCTCCATTTCCTAAGCTATTCCTGCCCTATAAAGCTTGAAACACTTAACACACGGATCACGGTATCGAATGGTATAAAGGAGAATTAAAATACATAAATTAAAGTTTTCTAGGAAGCAAGTTTTCAATCATAAAATAATACTAGGAAGGAAAATGTAAAATCATGCAATTAGTATGAATAAGTGGGTGATGACTTGATGAAACCACTCAATTAAACACAAGATAAACCATGAAATAGTGGTTTATCAGTTGCTAACCTGACCTAGTTAAGAGGAACCAAGTGCATTCTAAGTTCTAACCCAACATATTTTTGAAAATCAAAACACGCAAATAAAGATTAAATGGCTTTTGTATGCACTAGTCTCTTTACCTTTTGTATTTCTCAAAATAAGCTTGAATCTAGGCAAAATAAAAATAAAAACACACTCAAATAACAAGGAAACTAGGTTGTGTATATATTCTGACTTAAGCTCGAACTGCCGTCTTCTTTTTTGGATGAAATTTTTTTATAGAGCTTGAAATCTCTTCTTCAATATTAGAATAATTTCCTTTTTCATCAACTAGTCGTTGCACACATCAATGCACTTAGCCGTTGGCTTTGAATGAGAATCTTTTCCTTGTTTAGTTTGATTATAATATGCAGCAATTATCTAATCACTCATGAATTTGATTCTTGGACTGTATCACTTGCTTGTTTTGATGGTGCAACATTTTTCCAAAATAGGATTGATATCATCTTAATGATATTTTCACTAATATTGCTGTTTTGCACAATTCTTGCTTGCTTGATTGGTTATCTTTAATTGATTCCTACATTGCTCATCATAATAGTTAGTTATAATAGAAAATAATCAAATATGTTTGTCATCACAAGGTAATTAATCAATACTTAACTTAACAGCTTTAATCACAGAATTGGCATCAGAGTCAGTGAATCAGAGTTGAATCCAAATAATAAAACCATAGAAATAATATGCATATAATAGATTTAGGGGATGGATAATGGACTATATGAATTATCCGATGCGTTACTTTGTGTTCCTCCAACTCACTCCTTGAATAAGCTTGAGTTTTTCTGCTGTTGTCATGTACTTTGAATTTTGTATGCAGTGGCATGTGTGTTATACCTTTTCTCGATGTCTACATGTTGTCCTAATCCAATCTTTTACTTTCATTCTCAAACCCCTTTTGAAACCTGCATCTGGGGCTGTGGCACCTGCAATATCACTTAGGGATAATGCACTGAAGCACTTGAATAAGATGAGGTCTGAGCGAAGTGAGGATTTATGTTTAAGAATAGGTGTCAAACAGGGTGGGTGCTCTGGTATGTCATACACTATGGATTTTGAGGACAAGACTAATACAAGGCCAGATGACTCCATTATTGAGTACATTGGTTTTATAATTGGTATGATTTCATCTTCTAGTTCTTATTAATGTTGTGTTTATAATCTCCTAATTGAGCTGTTTGACCAGCATAATATGATCTATGTGGGTTTAGGGTTTAGGCAATTGGTATGAATTCTTAATGAGTTAAGAATTTGTGAAAATCCTGATATATAATGCTGTTTATGGAGCAGTTTATGGCCATTTTTTTGTGCAACATGTATCGGCTAGTTGTAGTTATTTCTAATATTATTATTTTGAAGGATTGCAGCTAATTATCTGCTAGCTCTATGTTGCTCTGGTAGGCATGAATTTTAATCTTAGAATGGATTAAAATCTTGGTGTTTAACATGAACTTCTGTTTAAGCTTTGTTTGCTAGAATTTTGTCAGCTCATTTCAAACAGCAGTTAGCACTGCATTTCTTTATTTATTTACTCTTTGAACGAATGTACTTTTCATTGCTTAGAAATTAGAATATTATTACTTTCTTACTTAATGAAGATTGAAATGAACTGCATCCATACGGTTGTATATAAGTCACCACTTGACATTTTTGGCTTCTCCATCTGTATTTGCAATTTGCGATCCTAAGAGCCTACTCTTCATATTTGGCATGTAGTTGGATTATAATGATGCCTTGATTGGGGGAGATTTCTCTTTCAAGAATCCTAATGCGACACAAACTTGTGGTTGTGGCAAATCCTTCGCTGCGGAAATGTAAAATCATGTTTATAGACAACAGTTGCAATATCTGATGTTTCTTCGAAGGATACTTTAGACTATGTATACTTCTTTAACGTTGAACCACTTGAACTAGCCAATGTAATTTGTTTAGGCTATTCATAATCGCAGACACACATAATACAAAATTACAAATAGGTGAAATTTTGCCTCATGTATTAGGCTCGTGTCGCCTCTACAGGAATGTGACGTCTCAACTTACCATTTCCCATATACTTTTAGACATCGGTATACAATACATATTGAAATACAAAATATAAATTAAAAATGAGTTAAATAATACATATATTTATACATAAATATACTTAAATATAAAATATATATTAGAAATAAATTAAATAATACATATATTTATATATAAATTCATAATAACTAATTTTAGTATATGAATAACATTTTTATTTTGATCATCTATGGTATATAATATTTATTGGTGTAATATTTGTTCTTTTGAGTGATTTTTGCCCCCTTTCAATTAGAGGTTGATTGGTTTAACCTAGAAAAATAAAGTTTGAATATAAATAGGGATAGTTTTGGAAAAATGTCAAATAAACAAAAAATTAATAGAACCTTCAATTTTATGCTAGATTATTTAAATTTTGGACTGATCTTTGTTACTACTGATAGAGTCATCATACTGTCTCAAATAAAATTTGGGTTATCATCACATCCTCTTGGATATTAATATTTTCTCATAAAGTCTAATAAGGGCATAAGACATCAATAATTTATCACCAAAATCTTACAAAAACTATTTATATATAAATTATAGTAGGGAGAAGAGTTAATGCTATTATTTACACTCTTATTATATTTTTTAAATATATATATTTTTTTATTTAAGATTTATCATAGTATAATGTATAGTTAGTGGATTAGGTTAGTATAGTTGGTACAATAGAAAATTAGTGCAGTACGTGAAGGTTTAGTGGAGTTGTTAGTAATTATTGTAGTTGTAATTATCAGTATATATATTTGTATACATTTTCTTTAATCTTTGTGTCTCTAACTTGGTATCAGAACATTAGAAATATTATTTAAGAAGGAGATAAATTGTTTAATAAAAGACACAATATCAGATAAAAAATAGGAGATAAACTATATAGAATAGATGAGATAGACACATCAGCAATAACAACAATCACAGGCATGGACTTAAAATCAATTGCTTAAGGAATTTCACATTCTTAAAGCAAGAACTTGGTCAGGCTATTTATGATTTTCTAGCGTAGATTGAACGCATTTGGGATCAATTTACCTCTTATGAATCTATTTTTAATGATGCTACTAATGATGTCTCTAGATCATCAACTCTTGATAGTCTATGTCCTGTTTCTCCATCCGATATTAAAATCTCTTTATGGATCTTCTTCTTCGTCATAAAAGTCAACCGCTCGCACTGTCGGCTTCGACATCG
>NC_029787.2:109259955-109280470 GCF_000816755.2 Arachis ipaensis
CTCTCTCTCTCTCTCTCTCTCTCTCTCTCTCTCTCTCTCTCTCTCTCTCTCTCTTACTCCCAAACCCTACTTCTTCACTCTTGTTTCCATCTTCAGGTTTGTATGTCTCTTTAATCTTAGCCAAATTCTTCTTTTATTGTTTTGAGATTACCAGTCCCTACGTCCCCATCCAAAACCTTAACCCTAGCTACTGGAATTCGTCGTCTAAGAGCACAATCATTGCGACGACGCTAGTTAGTTCAGTCGGTGGGATGCTGGTAATGCTGAATGAGTCCCATATGTCTCTTGACTTCATGCTTTCTGGAACCTCAACAACTGGTTGACACATTATGACCTGAGATCTCAACCAGTGCCCTCTCATGTATGCATTCTCTCGATCTCTCTCTCTTTTCATGCTTCTGAATTTTTTTTATATTTTTTATTTGGGCTTTCAGCTACATTTTCTTTGTCGAGGGTTAGAGCTATTTTGCATGCTTATTTTTAATCAAGTTGAAAGTATTTTATTTTAATTGCAATAATCCTTTTGGTTTCTCTCAAAATTTGGATATTTAGGTTTAGTTTTCTGTATGCTATTTCGTGATTTTTGTATGTTGTTATTGTTGGCAGGCTTGCTGTGAATAAGAAAGAAACACTGGGTTCCAAGGGCGGCAGGAAAACCGATAGGGAAAGGTGCTAAACAACGCATTTGATTTTTGATACACTCTTCTCTTTTCACCAAATATTGTTTACCTCAAAATTTTTTACCCACACACCACGGTAATTAAATAATTCTTTGTTATCGTTCACTTTAGACTTTTCAATAATCAATATCAGTATTATTTTAAACCATTAAACTATATTTATCTTAAAAAGTTAAACTCTATTATTTTAAGTTTAAATGTGTATTGAATATTGTTATTAAGAGTTTAAAGTTGTTGTCTATAGTGGAAATTGTGGTTGTAGTTCTGTTTGTCAGTATACCCGATAATTGTTTGCATAAATTATACTGTTGTAAATTGCATAAAGTCTGCAATGAAAACTTTGATGTTAGGATGGCAAGATCAAAATTGAGGCGTGTAAAACTCGGTCAAATCATAATTAAATAAGTAATTAATTAAATGAGGGCAAAAAGGGTTGGAAAATTTAACAATCGTCATTTGACAATTGAAAGATGATATTTTGACTCAGAAGATTTTTTCGAGTTGAAAAACATAGTTTTTTTTGCATAAAAACACACATTAGTAATTTGACCGACTATAGTAGCTTAGATCTGTTTGGTACTATGCCTGAGAAAATTAATTATGAGTGAAGAAAGTTAAAAAGTTAAAATTCATAATTTAGAAGGTAAAAATATTTAAAACGTGAATTAAAAATGTTAATCTTAAAAGTTTTGGCCCAAAGTTGGGCCAAACGGGCTACATAAGTAAACCGGGCCCAAGTTGGACCCAAATCTAACATATATAAGCTCTTACTAATGGCCACTCAGCAACCAAACCTCATTCATAAGTGTTTCATGCTGAAATTGAAGAAAAGATGGAAGAAGAGAGAAAATCCTAGCCTTTGATACATTCAAACCACCATAACTTCCTCTCCAGTTCTCCGATTGTCGCACCGTTTGAGACCACACGAAGCTCATCTCATCCTCTATAATTCTATCTAAAAATATTGGTAATAATTTTGAATTATCTCACGCCATTTTCGTAGAACATGTTCAATTTAAAATTTAGTTATGGTTTTGAGAAATCTTGTGATTTTGGTTATTTAAGGATGCTCTAGTATGAGCTATTGGTGAATTTCATCAATAAATTTCGTGGGTTAAGATAAGAGATCACCAAATTCTTGTGATTTATGAAGTTTCATGAACCCTAAGTTGACGTATGTGTGAAATTATTTATATTAGAATATTGCATGATTTTGGTACACCTTGAGAACTTGAAATTAGCTTGTAGAGCTTTTGGGTGAGGCTTGAAGTGGATATTCAAAATTGGATATCATTGAGAAGTGAATTCAAGTGTTGGGTGTGAACCACCGTCGTTAAAGATACGGTTTAAGTTTCATTTAAATACCGTATAATGTAATGTGAAATCCTAAGCTAGATGCCCCTAGGAATAGGTTTGAATTGTATATTTAGTTGGAATCGATATGTGTAGTTGAGATGTTGTTGCAATTAATGATTTGGATGAGGATTGTGTAATTATGCATAGTTGATGTATTGTGGAATTCGATGAGTTAGATGGTAATAATGTATTTATAAATTATATATTGAATTGATGGATGTTGGGTCGAAGGCTGTGAATTTGGGCCAGAGACCAAAAAAAGTAAGAATGGTAAGTTGATGAATGTATTGTGTGATGATGTGTGAGTTGAATGGAATTTGGATATTGAATGTGTGGGAATTGGAATTATTGATAGAATAGTAAAAATTTAAGATTTTGAGGTGTGGAATTGATGAAATTGAGTTAAAATGTGTAATTGAAGTAGGTTTGAGTTTAGTGGACTGTGAATGTGTGAATTAGAGTGGTTTGGGTCCTTTTGTTGATATTAAAACAGTTTTGCTTTGTAAACTTTTGAAAAAGTTGGTAAATCCTGTTTTTAGTTAAAAACTTATTTTTGGCCAACTTTGGCGGGCCGTAACTCGGTCCTCGAAGTTGAAAATTGTACAAAACTATTTTTTTTTATGAAAATTCATTTCTAACGGTTCAAGAATGGTTGAAAAATGAAATTTGTGAAAAAAGTTATGAATGTTTGAAATTTGGGCTGAAAAATTAGTTTGTTTTAACATATCATCTTTTTCAAGTTTGGGTATGTCATGCGTATGCGAAACCCATTGTGCATACGTGGGAGTTGGTATCTGTCCAACACTCATCTGTACGCGACGTATGTCATGCGTACGCGAACGTACCCACTGCCTAAATTTCTCGCGTACGCGACTTTGCCAAATTTTGCACTCATGCATCCGCATGAGGTATGCATATGCATGACCACTCAGTTTTCCAAAACTTGAATTTTTTAGTTTTTAAGGATTCTTTTAGCCTTCTAAATTTTTATAAACTCCGATAAGAGTCTAGTGACGGTGTAATTAAGGATAGAGGAGTTAGGAACAAACTAAAGAGTTTTTAGTAAATTGAAAGAAGATGAACAAAATGTGAAGTGATGTATGATTAGGATTATTATGATGATGAGTGGTAATTAACTATGATGATGAATTATGATGACGAATGAGTTTGATTGAGATTAAATATGAATTGAGATGATATTGAAGAGGAGGTTGTTAATGAAATTGAGAATGATATTAATAAGGGAATTGATAATGAGATTGATTTTGATTGAGATATACATGCTTGGGTAGATGCAGTGGCATTGTTCTACTTGCTGCGGGTTATAGTTTGAGTCTTCCGGGGTAGATTCAGTGGTTTACCCTCACTTGCTCCTGGTTGAGAATGATATGTGATTTGAGAATTTATCTCAGTCCCGAATTTCCCTGGGTAGATATAGTGGGTCGACTCAACTTGCTCCAGGTTGAGATTTGAGATTCTATTGACTATTTGTCGCAAGTTGTGACCGAGAACTTTAAATCCCTGGATTCCCCTAATGAGATGAGAATTGATTAATGAATGATTATGATTACATGCATAGACTCTTGGGGATGCGTGCTTAGGGACTGTTTAAGGTTCGCTACCGGACATATCGGGTTGGCTTGATAACCGATAGATGAGACTTATCGGCTATAGAACAGGCATACATCATTTGCATATGTTTGATTTGTTTGGGTTTGCTTAATTGTAATGGTTTGCCTAATTGTATATGTTATATGATTATATACTACTTGATTTACTTGGATCTACTTGTGTATTACTTGTTTGCATTGCTTGTGCTTGCTCACTTGAGAGGCCCCTCATGCTGGTGTTGGTTGATGCTGAGGGTTGGTTCTATTCTGTTGGAGAGTTTTAAAAGTATGAGAAACATTGAGTCAGAATTGGAATCCCCTTATGATAGTTGCCAAGTTATGGATTAGAGAGAACTTAAGATGGATATGATGAGATATGGAGTTTAAGATTTCTTAGTGAGTTTCTGTTTCCTTATGCAGTATCTTTTTAGCACTTTTACCGTACTGAAAACCCATGTCAGGAGTTCTCATTCCGTATATATCTCTTCTTTTTCAAATGCAGGTTCTGGTAATCAGCAGTGAGCTCTGATTCATCTGAGAGATGGCGAAGCTTACTGGACTTCTATTTATATTTTGTTTAGAATCTCTCTGTGTTTATTTTGAAATACTTATATGTATGTATTTATTTCTTTTGGGACTTGCTTATAGAGGCCTTTATGTATATTTTGGGAGAGATAGAAAATACTGTTGTCAAACTGAATTTTATTACTCTAACCCTATCCGGCTTAAACTTCGCAGGTCACGGCTAGTAGCTATTATACTTATGTTTATATATATTCTGTCTTTATTCTATTCGTCCTTAATGTTTTATCTTTGTTTTTCGAACGTGTTTTACTTTCTTTTTCATTGATATGTGAGCATTTTCGATCGCGATTTTATTTTACTCCTTTCATACTTCTCGTTTAATACTTCCTTTCATTTATATACATATTATAAATCCACATTGAGAGTCGTACCACCTTATTATTATTGACTTATGACTCGAGCATAAGGATTTGAATATTAGAGTGTTACAAGGTGCCATACTTTTCATTGTGATTTGGACCTTGGCTGCATTGGCTTTGTTTTCTTTTTACTTTAAATTGATTTAGTAAGTAGTTTTAACCTTTTGTGTGTTGTTCTGATTCAAGTGATCCTAAAATCTTCGCAGCACATGAAAACGAGTTTCTTAAAGGAGGGAAAGGACCCAACGATAAGGTTGAGGTCATTATCAATGAGAGACATACGCTTTAGGTGAAGCTTCTCAAGCCAAGGGTAGGCATCGCGAGTGTAGAGCTGTAGGGAGACAAGTGGACACTCCAGTTAAGTGGTATTTAGAAGTAAGTTTTTATTTTTTAGAATGTTGGATTGGTAGAAATAGATGAAATTGCATTCTATTGTGTTAAATTTGTTGTATTCTTTCACTGTATTGTAGTTCTATTACTTTCTAATAATTGGATTTATTTCCTTTCACAGTTTTTTTTATGGATGGTCTATTTTTCTGAGGGTGTTTAATTCAACTATAGATAATAGGTGTCTTATTTGTTTTCTATAAGAGCAAAAACCAAACCCAATCCTTATCCATTTTTACGAAGGACAAGGTGTCCCTTGTCCAAAAAAAGGACACTTTAGTTCTCAACCTTTTTATTTTAGGACAATACGACACTTCTATTAAAAAATTCGTTAAATAATAACAAAAATTAGTTTTATGGGAGTTTTATTTGTAATTTGTGGAGGTTTTAATCTCCCACAAAGTTGTTTTCAACAATATAACCAACTATGACCACTACTACCACCACCTTCTTGATCCTCATCATTATCATTTCTACATCTAGTATTTCTAATGTGTAGCCAATGATTTATCATAATTGTTATCTCCTCTACTATCATCATCACATAAAATATCATCAACATTAATGTTATCTTATTTCATTTCTTGTTCGATGCTATTTTTTCTTTTAAAAGGTTTTCTTATTGCAGTTATTGTTTTTTTCTGCGACATCATTTCCAGCAATGGTCTTTCTCCCCTTAACCACCACCGGTGAAGAAATTTTCAAAAATAAACTTGTTAATAGTTTGTAGGAGTTTAAAACCCCCCACAAATTACAAATAAAACCCACAAAATTAATGTTTGTTACTATTTTAACAGAATTTTTAACAGAGGGATCGTATTATCCTAAAATAAAAAGGTTTAGGGTCAAAGTATTTATTTTTTTTTACAAGGGGTGTCTTGTCCTTCGTAAAAATGGATAAGGGTCGAGTTGGGTCTTACTCATTTTGATCATTCGGAATTGTATATGTGTTTGTTACTTTATGAAATGTGGCATTCATGGATGACTTATTTGATGCGGTCATTTTTATTTTTTTTATGTTACTTAAGTAGTAATTTATAATGTAATAGAATATTATGATTTCAATTGAGAGGCTTTAGCTTATAAGTTGAGGAAGTGATGTATTATATTTAATAGTTGATAATTGAGGTGTAAATATTTCATTTTATTTTTTTATATCATTTCAACTTTTGAACCAGGCACGTGTTATTTCTTCGTATGCAGGGACGGACATATGGAGGAGGGGGAGGGGGAGGGGCGACTAGAGGCCTTGACCCCTCTAGACCTTTTTAAAAAAATTAATAGTAATAAGTTATTAAGTATGATTTAATTATTTAAAAAATATATTTAATATTTAGTCTAATATAAATAAAAGTCCAAACCAGCTTAAACATTAAAAAAATCTGAAAAAGATATTATTACTAATATTTTTAATTAAATAAAAATTTTCAAATTCAATAAAATGTATTCCTTTTCTTCTTGTGACAGTCCTTCTTGATTCGTTTGGTGTTAACTCTCTCTGTTTCAACTGCTACAATTGAGAGATCCTTTCTAGCTATAAATATTGTGAAGAATAATTTAGAAATAAAATGGAAGATGAATTTCTTGCTAATTGTATTTTAATTACATTGAGAAAAAAGTTGCTAAAAAAATTGACACATATTCTATTATCGATGAATTTTATGATACGAAGAATTGACCACTTCGTTAGTAAAATGTACATACATATTTTTTGTACCTTAAAATATATTCTCTATCGGTATATTTTTATAATATATCTCACATTATATTTTTTTATATATTTTTTAATATTATATATATTATTGACCCCATGATAATATTTTTAGATCTGTCAGGGGCCTGCAACCTAGCCTATATATAGCCTGACCTGATAGAAAATAGGCCCAAGTTCAGGCTATTAAAAAAGTCTATGTTCTTTAAAAGGTCAGGTTATATATAGAGTTTTACTATACTAGTAAAAATGTAATTGGAAGGATTTGAATTTGGGTCTTCTATAATATTAAAATACCTTTATCTACTAAACCATTTGTCTCTTTAATTATATATGAGTATTTTTATTTTTTTAATATCTTTAATATTTTATGTTAGAGTATCAAAAGTCAATCAAATAAAATCATTCTAAAAACTTTTTCTCCACATTAATAAAGAAACAAACATACACATGTTCAACATATTCCCACAAAATTCTCTATTTTCTTCTCCACTCTACACGTTTTTCTACCACCCTCTTCATCTTCATCTTCTTCTTTTTCTTCTTCCTCATGTCATTATTTTTTGTTTTATTATTTTTTATATTTATTGTTATAATGTTAATTATTTTTTCATCAGTTAGGATTTTATTTTGTCAAAGATCTTTTTTTAAGTTCAATTTTTTTGTTTGTGTTGTGATATTGTTTTTACTTTTTCAAACATAAAATTTTATCAATTTTTCTCTTCATTAAAAGGTTTCTACTTTATGTCATTGATATAATGAAAGTAAAAAAAATATGAGATAGTTATCTCTTATTTTTTGTTTAGGCATTACAATACGTTTTAGAAATGGCTGGATCTGTAACTCCAAGTGATCCATTGGCCAATTCTATTTCTTTAAATGGAGAAAAAATTAATCAGTCAATGCCAAAAATAAATCCTGAAATTGCAGCATTACAAGCACCAATACAGACAACAACTATTACAAATCAATAAGTTACTGATAAAAATAGTGGTAATGAAACTGTTATTACAAAAAAGGAAGAAAATTTCACCATTTTGGGACGATTTTGATCAAGTTAAAAGTTCTAATGGTACAAAAGCTATTTGCAAGTATTACAAATCTGTGTTTTCTTTCACTGAAAAAGAGATAGTACTTTACATTTATGGAGGTATTCTAATAATTGCTTAAAAAGGAGATTGCATGTTACTGCACAAAAGAAGCAACCATTAATTTCATTTCAACCTTCTAATTCAAGTGTTAATCCCTTTGTGATACTAGGTGCAAGATATTCTCAAGAAAAGATGAGACAAATAATTACTACAGCAATTATGGTTCATGAGCATCCTTTCAGCATTGTTAAGGATGAAGTTTGGATATAAGGCTTCCAATATGCTAATTGTGAATTTCAAAAAGTTTTTCGCAAAACTGCTCGGAGTGATTGCTTAGCAATATATGAGGTAAAAGAAACGATTAAAGGTTTTGTTATAAGGTGTTAGGAAGATAAGTTTGACAACTGACATGTGGAAATCAAGCTATCAAATTGTTGAATATTTAGTTATCACATGTCACTTTATTGATGCAGGGTGGAATCTTCAAAAAAGAATTTTGAGTTTTGTTAAAGTACTTGCTCCTAAAGGTAGCATTGATGTTGTAGATGCTATTTTCAAGTGTTTGAAGACTTGGAGAATTGAAAACAAAGTCTTCTTAGTATTTGTTGACAATGCTTCCTATAACATGGTGGTAGTTTGTTTCATGTTAGGTGCTGTGCACACATTCTAAATTTGTTGGTTTGATGGACTAGGTAAAATTAAAGGTATTATACACAAAGTTCGTGAAAGTATCAAGTATGTCAATTTTAATGATTCAAGATTTAAAATATTTGTTGAGATGGCTGAGAATAAGCGTTTGAAGGGAAAAAAACTCATCATTAATTGTCCTACAAGATGGAATTCTACTTAAAACATGTTATCTGTGGCTTTGAAGTTTAAATTTGTGTTTCCTGTATAAAGGAAAAGAGAACCCCACTACAGTTACGAACCATCGTCAAGGATTGGAAAAAAGTTGAGAAGATTTATAAACTTCTAAAAGTTTTTAATTTTGCTACACATGTCATTTCTGGTAGTGAATATCCTCCTATAAATTTTGAATCTTCCTGAAGTTTAGAGAGTGAAACAAGTAATTAATAATGCTATTGAGGATAGAGAATTAGAGATTCCTTCATGAGAGAAATGGTAAACTCAATGAAAGAAAAGTTTGATAAATATTGGAGAGAGTGCAATATGGTAATGTCTCTAGTTAGTGTTTTGGATCTTATGACCCTAACCCTAACCCTAACCCTAACACTATTCCTAACCCTAACCCTACCCTAACCTTACCTTAACAATAACCCTAACCCTAACCTTAAATGTTAAACCTAACCCTAACCCTATCCCTAACCTTAAATGCTAACCCTAAACCTAACCCTAAATACTAACTGTAAGCATAACCATAACCGTAACCCTAAATGCTAACCTAACTCTAACCCTAACACTAATCCTAAACACTACCCCTAACCCTAACCCTAACCCTAACCCTAAATGCTAACCTTAACAGCTACCCTAACCTTAACACTAAACCTAACCCTAAATGCTAACCGTAACCATAACCCTAACCGTAACCCTAAATGCTAACCTAACCCTAAATACTACCCCTAATCCTAAATACTACCCCTAACCCTAACCCTAACCCAAACCCTAACCCTAACCCTAAATGATAACCCTAACCCTAACCCTAAATGATAACCCTAACCCTAACCCTAAATGCTAACCTTAACAGCTACAATAATCCTAATCCTAATCCTAACCCTAAATGCTAACCCTAACCCTAACTCTAACCCAAACGCAAACCTTAAATGCTAACTTAACCCTAACCCTAACCCTAAACACTTAGCCTAACCCTAATGATTAACCCTAACCCTAATCCTAATCCTAACCCTAAATGCTAAACCTAACCCTAACCCTAACCCTAAATACTAACCGTAACCATAACCCTGACCCTAACCCTAAATGCTAACCTAACCCTAACCTTAAACACTACCCCTAACCCTAAACTCAAACCATAACCCTAACCCTAAATGCTAACCGTAACCCAAAATGCTAACCCTAACCCTGACCATAACCCTAACCCTAAATGCTAACGTTAACCCTAACCATAACGCTAACCCTAAATGCTAACCTTAACAGCTACCAAAATCCTAACCCTAAATGCTAACGTTAACCCTAGCGCTAACCCTAAATGCTAACCTAACCCGAACCCTAACCATAAACACTACCCCTAACATTAAACCATAACCCTAACATTAACCCTAACCCTAACCTTAAAAGCTAACCCTAACTCTAACCATATCCTCAAATGCTAACCTTAACAGCAATCCTAACCCTAACCCTAACCCTAAATACTAACAGTAACTATAACCCTAACCATAACCCTAAATGCTAACCTAACCCTAATCCTAACCCTAAACAATACTCCTAACCCTAAACCCCAAATCCTAACCTAAATGCTAACCCTAACCCTAACCCTAAATGCTAATATTAATAACTACCGTAACCCTAACCCTAACCCTAAATGCTAACTCTAACCCTAACGCTAACACTAAATGCTAACCTAACCCTAATCCTAATCCTAACCTTAAACACTTCCCCTAACCCTAAACACTAACCCAAATGACTAACCCTAAACCTAACCGTAATCTTAATCCTAACACTAACCCTACCCTAAATGCTAACCGTAACTATAACCCTAACCCTAAATGCTAACCTAACCCTAACCCTAATTCTAACCCTAAACACTAACAGTAATCCTAACCCTAATCCAAACCCTAAATGCTAACTTTAATAGCTACCCTAACCCTAAATGCTAACCGTAACCATAACCCTAACCCTAACCCTAACCCTAAATGCTAACCGTAACCCTAACCCTAACCGTAAATGCTAATGCTAACACTAAATGCTAACACTAAAAGCTAAGTCTAACACTAATCCGAAACCTAAATGCTAACCCTAACCCTAACACTAAATGCTAACGCTAACACTAAATGCTAACCCTAACCCAAATCTTAACCCTAACCCTAACCCTAAAAGCTAACCCTAACCCTAACCCTAACCCTAAATACTAACCTTAACAGCTACCATAACCCTAACCCTAAATGCTAACTGTAACCATAATCCTAACCTTTACTCTAACCCTAAATGCTAACCTAACCCTAACCCTAACCATAACCCTAAAGACTACCCTTAAACCTAAACCCTAACCCTAACCCAAACCTTAAATGCTAACCTTAACCCTAACCCTAACCCTAACACTAAATGCTATCCGTAACTCTTACCCTAACCCTAACACTAACCCTAACCCTAGTCCTAACCCTAAATTCTAACCCTAACGCTAACACCAAATATGAACCCTAACACTAACACTAACCCTAACCCTAAATGCTAACCATAACCCTAACCCTAACTCTAAATACTAACCTTAACAGCTACCATAACCCTAACCCTAACCATAACCCTAAATGCTAACTCTAACACTAACTCTAACCCTAACCCTAACCCTAACCCTAAATGCTAACCTAACCCTAACCCTAATCCTAAACACTACCCCTAACCCTAATCCTAACCCTAACCCTAAATGCTAACCTTAACAGCTACCATAACCTTAACCCTAAAAGCTAACCCTAACCCTAACTCAAACTCTAACGCTAACCCTAAATGCTAGCCTAACCCTGATCCTAACCCTAAACACTACCCTTAACCCTAAACCCTAACCCTAACCCAAACCCAAATCATAACCCAAACCCTGACCCTAACCCTAACCCTAAATGCTAACCTTAACAGCTACCCTAACCTTAACCCTAAACCTAGCCCTAAATGCTAATCGTAACCATAACCATAACCGTAACCCTAAATACTAACCTAACCCTAACTCTAACACTAATCTTAAACACTACCCCTAACCCTAACCCTAACCCTAACCCTAAATGCTAACCCTAACCCTAACCCTAAATGCTAATATTAACAACTACCATAACCCTAACCCTAATCCTAACCCTAAATGCTAACCCAACCCTAACTCTAACCCTAACGCAAACACTAAATGCTAACCTAACACTAATCCTAACCCTAAACACTTAGCCTAATCCTAATGATTAACCCTAACCCTAACCCTAAATGCTAAATCTAACCCTAACCCTAACCCTAAATGCTAACTGTAACTATAACCTTAACCCAAACCCTAAATGCTAACCTAACCTTAACCCTAAACACTATCCCTAACCCTAAACCCAAACCATAACCCTAACCTTAAAAGTTTACCCTAACCCAAAATGCTAACCCTAACCCCGACCATAACTCTAACCCTAACGCTAACGCTAACCCTAAATGCTAACCTTAACAACTACCAAAACCCTAACCCAAAATGCTAACCTTAACCCTAACGTTAACCCTAAATGCTAACCTAACCCGAACCCTAACCCTAAACACTACCCCTAACATTAAACTCTAACCCTAACCCTAACCTTAACCCTAACTCTAACCCTAACCCTAAATGCTAACCCTAACCCTAACCCTATCCCCAAATGCTAACCCTAATCCTAACCCTATCCCCAAATGCTAACCTTAACAGCAACCCTAACCCTAAATGCTAACCATAACCATAACCCTAAATGCTAACCTAACCCTAATCCTAACCCTAAATAATACTCCTAACCCTAAACCCTAACCGTAACCCTAACCCTAAATGCTAACCCTAACCCTAACCCTAAACACTAACCCTAACCCTAAATATTAATCCTAACCCAAACCCTAAATGCTAATCCTAACCCTAACCCTAAATTCTAACATTAACAGCTATCGTAACCCAAACCCTAACCCTAACCCTAAATGCTAACCTTAACAGCTACCCTAACCTTAACCTTAAACCTAACCCTAAATGCTAACTGTAACCATAACCGTAACCCTAAATGCTAACCTAACCCTAACCCTAACACTAAACCTAAACACTACCCATAACCCTAACCTTAACCCTAAATACTAACCTTAACAGCTACCATAACTCTAACCCTAATCCTAACCCTAAATGCTAACCCTAACCTAACTGTAACCCTAACTCGAACCCTAAATACTAACCTAACCCTAACCCTAACCCTAAACACTTAGCCTAACCCTAATGATTAATCTTAATTCTAACCCTAACCCTAACCCTAAATGCTAAACCTAACCCTAAATGCTAACCTAACCCTAACCCTAACACTAAACCTAAACACTACCCCTAACCCTAACCTTAAATGCTAACCTTAACAGCTACCATAACTCTAACCCTAAACACTTAGCCTAACCCTAATGATCAACCCTAACTTTAACCCTAACCCTAACCATAATTCTAACACTAAATGCTAAACCTAACCCAAAATGCTAACCTTAACAGCTACCTAACCCTAACCCTAAATGCTAACCGTAACTATAACCCTAACCATAACCCTAAATGCTAACGTAACCCTAACCCTGAACACTACCCCTAACCCAAAACCCAAACCATAACCCTAACCTTAAAAGCTAACCCTAACCCCGACCATAACCCTAACCCTAAATGCTTACCTAACCCAAACCCTAATGCTAACCCTAAATGCTAACCTTAACAACTACCAAAATCCTAACCCTAAATGCTAACCTTAACCTTAAATGCTAACCTAACTCGAACCCTAACCCTAAATACTACCCCTAACATTAAACCCTAACCCTAACCCTAACTCTAAATGCTAACCCTAACCCTAACCCTATCCCCAAATGCTAATCTTAATAACAACCCTAACTCTAACCCTAACCCTAAATGCTAACCGTAACCATAACCCTAACCATAGCCCTAAATGCTAACCTAACCCTAATCCTAACCCTAAACAATACTCCTAACCCTAAACTTTAAACCCTAATCCTAACCCTAAGCCTAAATACTAATCCTAACCGTAATCCCAACTCTAACCCTAAATGCTAACATTAACAGCTACCGTAACCCTAATCCTAACTCTAACCCTAACGCTAACCCTAAATGCTAACCTAACCCTAACCCTAATGATTAACCCTAACCCTAATCCTAACCCTAACCGTAATCTTAACCCTAACCCTAACCCTAACCCTAAATGCTAACCATAACCATAACCCTAACCTTAATCCTAAATGCTAACCTAACCCTAACCCTAACCCTAACCCTAAATGCTAACCATAACCATAACCCTAACCTTAATCCTAAATGCTAACCTAACCCTAACTTTAACCCTAAATGCTAACTTTAACAGCTACCCTAACCCTAAATGTTAGCCGTAACCATAATCCTAACCCTAACCCTAAATGCTAACCTAACCCTAAACACTACCCCTAACCCTAAACCCTAACCTTAACCCTAAATGCTAACTTTAACCCTAACCCTAACCCTAACACTATTCCTAACCCTAACCCTAAATGCTAATCCTAACCCTAACCTTAACCCTAACCCTAAATGCTAACCTTAACAGCTACCATAATCCTAAACCTAACCCTAACCCAAAATGCTAACCTTAACCCTAACGCTAAACCAAAATGCTAACCTAACCCTAACCCTAACCCTAACCCTGACCCTAACCATCACCCTAACCTTAACCCTAACCCTAACCCTAAATGCTAACCCTAACATTAACTCTAACCCTAAATGCTAACCTTAATAGCTACCCTAACCCTAATTCTAACCAAAACCCTAACTCTAACCCTAACCCTAACCTTAAATTCTAACCATAATCCTAACCTTAACCCTAATCGTAATCTTAACCCTAACCCTAAATGCTAACCATAACCATAACCCTAACCCTAACCCTAAATGCTAATCTAACATTAACCTTAACCCTAAACACTAACCCTAACCCTAACCCTAAATGCTAACTTTAACAGCTACCCTAACTCTATCCCTAACCCTAAATGCTAACCATAACCATAACCCTAACCCTAACCCTAAATGCTAACCTAATCCTAACCCTAACCCTAAACACTACCCCTAACCCTAAACCCTAACCCTAACCTTAACCCTAAATGCTAACCTTAACCCTAACACTATTACTAACCTTAACCCTAAATGCTAACCATAACCCTAACCTTAACCCTAATCCTAAATGCTAACCTTAACAGCTACCATAATCCTAAACCTAACCCTAACCCAAAATGCTAACCTTAACCCTAACGCTAAACCAAAATGCTAACCTAACCCTAACCCTGACCCTAACCATCACCCTAACCTTAACCCTAACCCTAACCCTAAATGCTAACCATAACATTAACTCTAATCCTAAATGCTAACCTTAATAGCTACCCTAACCCTAATCCTAACCATAACCCTAACCCTAACCTTAAATTCTAACCATAACCATAACCCTAACCCTAAATTCTAACCTAACCCTAACCCTAACCCTAAACACTACCCCTAACCCTAAAGCCTAACACTAACTCTAACCCTAAATACTAACCCTAACCCTAACCCTAAATGCTGGTCCTAACCCTAACCTAACACTAACCTTAAATACTAACCTTAACAGTGATGTGAGAAAATCTTCGGTAAAGAATTTCTCAAAATAAGCGCGTTGTAAGTATAGATCTAAACCGATAACTAAATCTCAATCAAATTTAATTTGTTTGTCACTTAAGCAAACCCAAAAAAAATCAACCGAAGTATTTAAACCTCGAGTCGTGTCTCAAGGAATTGCAGCGAAGTGTACTTATAATTGGCTATGAAAAAGTATATTTTTGGATTTTGAAATAAGGAACAAGTAATGTAAATAATAAGGAAATAGAATAACAACTAAGAAAAGTCCTAGCAAGGATTGAGAATTGGAATTTATATCCTCATTGTCATTGTCAATTATGATGGTAATTGCAATTTACTCTCACTTAGTTAACCTCTAACAATTGAAGGTAAGTCAAGTGAGCAATTCAACTTGAATTCACAAGTCCTAATCAAATACTACAGTTAGTGAAGCTCAAGTCAACTAGCAACCTTCAATCACCAACTAACAAAAGACTTTGACAATTCAAGAGTCTCTAATTGATCAATCCAAGTTAAGAATAGAAAAATCTAATTTAAAATCCTACCAAGTATTTTATCAAACACTTGATAGACACAAAACAAAAACATAGAAAATTGACAAGACATAAGAAATTCTAAGACTACCAAAGCAAGAAAATAACAATAACAAAGCAATTGAACAATAAGAAACATGAACCATGAATTGCATTAATGAAAGTTGAGAGTAACACATGAGTTCATAAACTAAATTAGCAAAATAAAGGAACCAATAAGAGAAATAGATAGCTAAAGTACTAGAATAAGTAAGAGTAGAAGAAAGCTAAATTAAAGCAAGGTAGAATTCTGAGATTGAGAATGAACAAGACTAAAAACCCTAAAACCTAAAGAGAGGAGAGAGCCTCTCTCTCTCTCTAGAAAAACTACATCTAAACCTAATATGTGAATGTGAATGAAATGATTGAATGATTCCTCCATTCTGCTCTACTCTACAGCCTCTAATCTTCATTTTTGGGCTTAAAACTGGGTCCAAATGAGCCCAGAAATTGCCCTCAGCGAATTCTGATATCTGCAGCACGTGACGCTTTGTCACGCGTACGCATCAGCCACGTGTACGCGCCGATTTGACAATTTGCTGGACACGCGTACGCGTCATCCACGCGTGCGCGTCGCTCGCCTCCTGCGCCAGTCACGCGTACGCGTCGCTACCAGCTTCTGAATTCCTCATTTTCTTGTGTTCCTTCCACTTTTGCATGCTTCTTTTCCATTCTCTAAGCTATTCCTGCCCTAGAAAACCTGAAATCACTTAATGCACATATCACGGCATCGAATGGTAATAAGAGAGGATTTAAAATAGCAAATTTAAGGCTAAAGAAGCATGTTTTCAATCATAGCACAAAATTAGGAAGGAAAATGTAAAACATTTGAATTATATGAATAAGTGTGAGAATAGTTGGTAAAATCCACTGAATTAAGCACAAGATAAACCCTAAAAATGGGGTTTATCAAACAGCTACCAAAACCCTAACCCTAACCCTAACCCTAAATGCTAACCCTAACCCTGACTCTAACCTTAATGCTAACCCTAAATGCTAACCTAACTGATGACTTGCATCATCTATCTCTTTCTCTTATCTAAAAAGACCATAAAAAGACCATAATCTCATTCAATCAATGCAATTTCATGAAGAAAATGGTGAATATTATGGTACATTGCTTAGAAATGAGTTTGTGCTGAATTTCAGGTGAAAAGAGCAACAAAAAGGGGAGGAAACAATAAGAAGAAGTTGGGCGTGTGAAGCTGGGCGTCCCACTTAAAACAAACGTCATAAGATAGTATGGGCGTGACACGCCAGCACCAGAGCGTGGCACACCAGTTGACAATTCCAGAAGAGGATTCTTGAAGGTTTAACAAGGGCGTGGCACGCCAGGGCCAAGCGTGGCACGCCAACTATATTTTCCAGAGAAGCATTCTTGGAGCTTTAACAATGACGTGGCACGCCAAGGCCAGGCATGGCACGCCAACTATATTTTTCAGAGAGAAAGTTTGAAGATCACAAAGGGGGCGTGGCACGCCAAGCTAGGCATGGCACACCAACCCCTTCATACACTATGGGCGTGCCACTTGAACTTGAAGGCGTGGCACACTAGTTCACAATTCTAGAAGGGGGACTTGAAAGCTCAACACTGGGCGTGCCACTTGATATCGAAAGCGTGGCACGCCAACCTCACCCATGACTTGGGCGTGCCACTTGGGTAATAGGCGTGGCACGCCAAGCTTGAAGAAGCTCACACCACCAAGGGCGTGCCACTTGGACTCAATGGCATGGCACGCCAATACACTTAACCAGAGGAGCATGAAGGAAGTACTAATGCTGGGCATGCCACTTGATGTCGAAGGCGTGGCACGCCAACTCAAGCAACCAGGGGAGAAGAAGACTAGGTGTGCCACTTGAGAGTTAAGGCATGGCACGCCAGGACAAGATAACTATGGGCGTGCCACTTAAATGCTGGGCGTGACACGCCTCTCACTTCTCATTCATTCACTATCAAAGGGCGTGGCACGCCACCAACTGGGCGTGGCATGCCAGTGTTGTTTTCTAGAGGGGAAGATTGAAGCATTACCAAGGGCGTGGCACGCCAGTATTACCTTCCAGAGAGGATGGATGGAGTGCACACTATGGGCGTGGCACGCCAGACCTGGGCATGCCATGCTGGTTCAAGGTTCCAGAGAAGAGGATCAAGAGGGAAGAGCCTGGGCGTGCCACTTGAACTCGAAGGCGTGGCACGCGAGGCTAACTAAGCAAGAAGAGACCCTGGGCGTGCGACTTGGGCTCGAAGGCGTGGCACGTCAAGGTAGTTAATGAACAAGGCGTGCTACTTGAAGAGGCAGGTGTGGCACGCCAAGCCAAGCAGAGTAGCTAGGTGTGGCATGCCACTCAAACGCCAGCACACGTCAGACACATGCTTTATTTCATGAGTTTTTCCTTTTCCCTCTTGTTGTAGTTTTATTTTCTCTTTTGTATTTTCTTAATTCTAGTACTGAAAAGGAAGTTAGTTAGTAGGTAGAGATTGAATACTTAGCTTTAGTTTTACTTTTCATCTTCTCCATCTCTTGTACTTTTCTCTAAGCTATGAGTAGCTAAACTCCCTCTCATTGAGAGAGGGAGCTCTATTATACTTGATGGATTGATGATAGTGAATTTATTCTTCTCTTCATCTTCTCTTTGATTTGCTAGAAGGAATTTCGTTCTTAATGCTAGTGTTCAATCATCTTGGGAAAGAGGTTGAATGCAAAATGGGTTTCATGGAAACCTTGGAAAAGAAAACATGAAACCATGCTTGAAATCTCTTCTCACAATTGAGTAGATCTGGGTTTTGGGATAGGATATGGTGATATGAAATCTACCCACTATTTGGATTTATGAAGATGTGTGGTATAATCAGGGACCAAGCAAATCTCTCTTTATGAGCAATTAGACCAAGGAATTGGCTGATTATCAAGATTTGAGAGATTGAATCACCAAGGGATTGGGGTTCAATCAATCATGATTGCCAAGAGGTCAATGAGTTGCATGATTGAAGATGAGATGAGTTGAATTTACTCCAAAGAGAACAACATCTCCTAATCCCAATGAATTCTCCCATTCTTATCTTCCACATTCTTTATAGCTTTCTTTAAATTCTATTATTCCCCATTCCCATTTACAATTCAGCCATTTATGTTTCAGTTCTTTACATTCTTGCCATTTACTTTTCTGCACTTTATTGCTTTCTTTTACTTTTGAGTCATTTACATTTCTGTTATTTAATTTTCTGCATCCAATACTCTTTTTATTGATTAGCTTAACTAAATTCATTCATCAACTAAAATTGCTCAATCAATTAATTTCTGTGGATTCGACCCCACTCCACTGTGGGTTATTACTTGACGATAATTTGGTGTGCTTGCCAAAGAACGGATTCATTTTATAAGGGGAGTGAATTCCGGCCATCAAGTTTTATGGCGCCGTTGCCGAGGATTGATTTTGAATTGACAATGATTAAGTTGATGAGTATTTAGATTAAGTATTTTTTTTGTTAGTTCCGTTACTTTCATTCTTCATATTTTTCCTTTTCTTTCTTCATTTCGTTTAGTTTTTACCTGTTCATTGTTTGTATGCTAAACTCTAACAAGAAGCACACTAACTGTTTGATACTTTGCATCACTTAATTTTTTACTTACCCACCCTTCTTCCATAAGGGTGCTAATCTCTTGTTTAGATTTTATTTTTTTTGTGTATGACAGGGAGAAGAAGAGTTGAAATCTCCTACGATTTTGAACTAAAGAGAACATTCTTAAGATTGAAAAGAAAAGCGGTGGCCAGAGGCAAAAGAGTGGTTAGTGAAGAAGAAGAAGAAGAAGATGATCTAACTCAAACTATGGAAGGAGAAGCACACAACCACCATGAAGGAGTTGTTGGCAACCATGCTTCACAAAAAAGGAGAGTGCTAGGCTCTTACATAAATCTCAATCCTGGGAATTATGGGAGTAGCATTTTGAGGCCCAACATACATGCCAACAATTTTGAGCTCAAACTACAGCTAATCACTCTTGTTCAGAATAATTGTTCCTTTGGAGGAAATGCTCAAGAAGACCCTAACCAACACCTAACCACATTCCTGAGGATTTGTGACACTATGAAGTCAAATGGTGTTCATCCGAACACTTACAAACTACTCTTGTTTTCTTTTTCTCTTAAGGATAAAGCATCAAAGTGGCTGGAATCATTTTCTAAGGAGAGCTTGACCACTTGAAAAGATGTGGTGAATAAGTTCTTAGAAAGGTTCTACCCTCCACAAAGAATCAATAGGCTGATAGTTGAGGTGCAAACCTTCAGACAACAAGATGGGGAGACTCTCTGGCTAGGTGATCGGTTCTTGATTAATCCGGTTGAACCAATCGGTTCGGTTCAATTTTTAGAATAATGATATTAATATACTAATTACAAATATGATTATATTAATATATGATCTAATATGTTCTCTAATTAAAAAAATTATCTCTTTTTTGTAACCTTATATGTCTATTATTAATATATTAATTGTGATGGGCACGTTGTAATTATATATATATAAACATATTTTTCTGTGTTATACATATATACACAGATAGGGCAATTCGTTATAGGCTATTTAGTATATATACAAATTAGGGTAGGGAACCTATTACTTAATAATAGTTTATATATTAATAATTTATATAGTTAGTAATAATAGAATAAAATATTATTT
>NC_029787.2:109281585-109282619 GCF_000816755.2 Arachis ipaensis
AAATACTAAAATAAATCAAGGAGAAGAAATTTTTACGCAAATCCGTTAAACCAAAAATTATTTCATGATTAAACCAATGTATGTTTATATGTAGTTCGAATCAACTAAATTCGAATTTGATCTACACATAATTTGAATCATGTTGTTTCGAATTATACACAAAACTCACACACACTAATTCAAATCAACCTGATTTGAATTATACACATACAATAATTCGAATCAGATTGATTCGAATTACACCTCATTTATTAAAAAAAATTAATAATTTATTAAAAAATTTATTTAAAAAAATAATAATTTAAAATTAAAAAAATATATATTTTATTTCATGCATTAAAAAAATCTAACAAAATATTTAATTACGAGACTTCTTTAAAATATTAACGAGCTATCAATTCGAATTCCATACAATACTCTTTTGTCCATTTTTAATAGCTCATGAATATTTTTTAATAAATTTTTTTAAATTATATGGTGAGATATTACATGATTCGAATTACGCATGGGAAGTTCAATCACTCTGATTCGAATTATATGGTGAGCAATTCGAATTCTATACAATACTCTCCTGCCCATTCTTGATAGCTCATGAATATTTTTTAATAAATTTATTTTAATCATACCACAAAAAATATTTTATTCTATGCAAAATAATTTAAAAATGGCTTAAAAGATGTTAGGAGTACTATAAAAATTTGTAATGACTTAGGACATTAAAGAAATACTCTACATAGTCGATAATAATTTAGAAATTAAAGAAAATATATTTTTATCATGTATTTACCTAAATCACTAGAATATTACAAACTTTTATAGTACTCATAACATTTTTAAGCCATTTTTTAAAATTATTTTGTATAGAAAATGGCTTAAAATAGCTTAAAATGTCCTTTATTCTATGCAAAACAATTTTTAAAAAATGGTTTAAAAAATGTTAGGAGTATTATAAAAATTTGTAATGTCCTAATGACTTAGGACATTAAAGAAATACTCTACATAGTCAATAATAATTTAGAAATTAAAAAAAATAT
>NC_029787.2:109282833-109283646 GCF_000816755.2 Arachis ipaensis
GAGTACTATAAAAGTTTGTAATATTCTAGTGATTTAGGTAAATACATGATAAAAATATATTTTCTTTAATTTCTAAATTATTATTGACTATGTAGAGTATTTTATTTAAAATTTGTGTACATACATGTATTTACCTAAGTCATTAGAACATTACAAATTTTTATAGTACTCCTAACATTTTTTTAATCAATTTTTAAAATTATTTTGCATAGAATAAAATATTTTTTTGTGGTATAGTTAAAATAAATTTATTAAAAAATATTCACGAGCTATCAAGAATGGGTAGAAGAGTATTGTATAGAATTCGAATTGCTCACCATATAATTCGAATCAGAGTGATTGAACATCCCCATGCGTAATTCGAATCATGTAATATCTCACCATATAATTTAAAAAAATTTATTAAAAAATATTCATGAGCTATTAAAAATGGACAAAAGAGTATTGTATGGAATTTGAATTGATAACTCATTAATATTTTAAAGAAGTCTCGTAATTAAATATTTTGTTAGCTTTTTTTAATATATGAAATAAAATATATATTTTTTTAATTTTAAATTATTACTTTTTTTAATAAATGAGGGTGTAATTCGAATCAACCTGATTAGAATTATTGTATGTGTGTAATTCGAATTAGATTGATTCGAATTAGTGTGTGTGAGTTTTGTGTATAATTCGAAGCAACATTATTCGAATTATGTGTAGATCAAGTTCGAATCTAGTTAATTCGAACTATATATAAACATGCATTGATTGATTCATGAACTAAATTTTGGTTTGGCGGATTTGCATAAAAATTTCTTCTCCTTAGCT
>NC_029787.2:109284225-109290915 GCF_000816755.2 Arachis ipaensis
TTATATAAATAGGATATAATATATTATGGTTAATATATAACATTACCTATATTATTAGAGTATAACTTAGTTATATAGTCCTATTATTAAGGTTATTTATTAACCCTAATATAATAAACTTATAGGGTAATACTATTTTTATTATATTAGGGTAATACTAATATATTTTTATTATATTGTTATAATTATTAGTATAAATATATTATCTTATACATAGGGTAAAATACAATGTAACCCTATTTGTATATAATATATATTATTTAGTAACCGTATTTTTTAATATTATAAATTAACCGTAGATATTAGGGATGTTCAAAATCGATTCAAATCGATCAAAATCAATCAACCGAACTAAATAAACCGATAACCGAATAAATCGATAACTGAAAAAATAAAAAAATTGAAATTTTGCAGTTTTTTGTTCGGTTCGATTCGATTTTTGATTTTCGATTTTAATTCCAAAAACTTGAACCAAACCAAACCGAACCAATAAACTTAACTACTCATAAGTTAATTTACAAAACTATCCCCACTTCTACACTTTACCTACCTAAACCCTAATCCACTCACACACACTCACTCACTCTGAAGAAGAAGCGCCACACACTCCTATCTAACTATCTCACTCACGCACACAAACTGCTCTCTCACTCACTCAGTGTCAGTCACCACTCTCCTCTCTCTCAGTCACAGATTTACAGTCATTCACTCTTTGCTGCCGTCGCCGTCCAGCAAAGGGCAGAACCTGTCGTTTTTATCTCGTCGTCCGTCGAAGCCTCACGACATCCATCAGCGTCGTCTAGCAGCGGCGTCGTTCTCAGTGTGGTCGCTCTCGGCAGCTGCGTGCGTTAGGCTCCGTCATCTTCAGCCTCTCCACCGTTGTTCATGGCCCTCTGCCAGCCGCCATACTTCGTCGTTCTCAGTCTCTGCGCATCCATGGTTGCAATGGAGTCTCAGGTATCACTTGTTCATTCTTTGTTCTGATTTCTTGTTTATTATGATTTTTAAAATTTTCAAGCCTAAGGATTTTTATTTATTTAATTCTATTTGTAAATTGTGTTTACTTGCTGAAACTTGCAAATTCTTTGTTCTGATTCCTTAGGATTTTTTTTAGGTTTGTTTGTGAATTTTGTTTTATTTGCTAGAATTCGTTGTTATGGTTCTGATTTTTAAAACAATACAAAAATTGAGACACGAACCCTGTTATCCTACTTTGAAGATTGAGATTAAAATAAGTTAATGAATGATATTTCAAACAAGTTTCTGTACATGTTATAAGTTAGAAATTTTTTTGATTTCCATTTTGAAGGTTAGTTAGGCCAAGAGGGTAATGATTATCCAATATAATTTAGTTTCATTGTCTAGTGATCACATATCTCTAGCCTATGTTGGATTTTAACTTAAATAAATATAACTCAGTTTCATTGTTTGGTATTCATTTTTTAGTTATAACTCAGTTTCTGATTTCAGGTTCTTTGCTTGCTAAACAATGTTTTGCTATCGTCCTAGCATCTTTCCTTCTCTTAGGGTTTTTAATTTCTTCTTAATTCTGTTTTTAAATCCTTTTTAATTGTCATAATTTGTTGTTATGATTCTGATTTTTAAATTCTGTTTTAAAAATTTTCAAGTCTTAGGGTTTTTTTTAATTCTATTTATTTCTCACAATTTGTTGTCATAATTCTATTTTTAATCTATCATTTGTTACTTGCTGATTTTTGTTAGGATTATTTGCTGATGGCTCTGATTGTTTAATTTCATTGTTTTTGTTTTTGTTAATTATAATCTGATTATTTGTTAGGATTATTTGTTGATAGCTCTGATTGTTTAATTTCATTGTTTTTGTTCTTGTTGATTTTAATCTGATTCTTTTAATTTGGTTGTTTTATCTTTTTGGTGGGTTGAATTTTTAAGCTTCTGTTGGCGACACGAAGATGAAGGGGTTGTGATCCTTAGAGTAATGAAAAATTGGGAATATATGATATACATAATTTGGAGGATTGGGCAAAAGAAAAATATAATGGTGCAAATCTATACTTACACAATGCCAATGTTTCCTTTAATTTGTTGAACTTTGAACTATCTTAGTTATTCTATTGTAATATTGCAGACTATTTTTAGCTATTTTGCTACACTCTCATCCCTCAACTCGCTCATTTTCATGATTAATTGAACTTGATTTTTACTAGATAAGTTCCACTAATTTGTCGTGAATGTTGCAGCCTTCATAGCAATTTTACTATTTTTTTATACTTCAGTCTTGGCTCTAACATTTCTTGCAGTTTTAAGCTTTTTTTTTTTCTGAAATTAATTGAAAACCGAACAAATCGAACCAAATCAAACCAAACCGATTTCAATAGGTTTGGTTTGGTTTGGATGGTCTCAATAAAAAATCGAACCAAACTGAACCGCAGTTAAATTAATTAATTAGATCGGGTGACTTTTCTCTAAAAAATCGAACCAAACCGCACCGCGACCATCCCTAATTCATACACTCTAGTTTGTTTAAAAAGACAAATGAATTCATAGAGATCTAATTCAGTTAATCACGTTCACGTGTATTCCCTATTTCTTTTTATTCTGGGCCGCGTTAGGCCCATATAAAACTAACACAAAAGTAGAAAAGCCAACCCAACAACAAAGGTTTTTGAAAAAAACCAACAACTTTTCTGAAAGAATGAGACTAGAGACCAGCTCAAAACAAAGGGTTTTTGAAAAGTGGGACCCACGAGAATCCGAAAAAATGACACAGACGCTCGAACGCTATCTTATCCTGGATATCACTACAACCAGTCAAACCACCAACTTCCTTCACTTCACAGTTCACACTGACCGGCCGGTTATAGAAACCAGAATATCTAAAACCCAAAAAATTATAAAGAAAAGAGAATATGGCGTTCTCAGCGTCGTTCTGGTCTTCGCTAATTCCTCCAAACAGAGGATTTTGTTTTGCTAGAGCACCTCCCGCCAATCAAAAACCGACGACCAAACAGCATCCACTCACAACTGCATTTGCCATTGACCCGCTCTCGACTGCAACCGCGGCCGAAGTAACCGGTGCAATTGACGGGACGACGATCGCCGTGATCGGCGGGGGATCGGTGGCTGCGCTGGCGGCTGTGCTGTCGCTTTCGGACCCTGAGAGGCGGCGGAAGGAGCAGGCGGAGGTGGTTGGAGGGGGCGACAAGGAGGTTGTGAGGGAATACTTCAACAACACGGGATTCCAGAGGTGGAAGAAGATCTACGGTGACACGGAAGACGTGAACCGGGTTCAGTTGGACATAAGGTTGGGGCACTCGAAGACGGTGGAGAGCACGCTTATGATGTTGAAGGACGAAGGGTCGCTGGAAGGTGTGACGGTGTGTGACGCCGGTTGCGGCACCGGTTCCCTTGCGATTCCGCTGGCCAAGGAGGGTGCCATTGTTTCCGCCAGCGATATCTCCGCTGCTATGGTTGCTGAAGCTGAGAAACAGGTCACTACCACATTTCTCCTTTTCTTGCTATAGGATTTAATCATAATAATGTAGTTTAGCAAAACCATTAGCAGTAGATTACTAACTAATTTTATCTACACTGTTAGTTAGCTAACCGAATCAGGTACTACGACATGCAGACATAACTGATTTTTATAGAATATGACATCAATTATCAGTTATCAACACCGGCATTAAGTAAGAGATAACTTCCATTTGCAGGCAAAAGAACAACTTGGATCAAGTGAAGATAGTGTATCCCCTGCAGCTGCGATGCCGAAATTTGTGGTGAAAGATTTGGAAAGCTTAGATGGCAAGTATGACACGGTGGTGTGCCTGGATGTTTTGATTCACTATCCGCAAAATAAGGCAGACGGCATGATTGCTCACCTTGCATCATTGGCCAGCAACCGGTTGATTCTGAGTTTTGCTCCAAAGACATTCTATTATGATCTGCTAAAGAGGATTGGAGAGTTGTTCCCCGGACCTTCAAAGGCAACAAGGGCATATCTTCATTCGGAGGCAGATGTAGAGAGGGCATTGCAAAAGGTTGGCTGGAAGATAAGGAAGAGAGGCTTAATCACCACTCAGTTTTACTTTGCTAAGCTTGTCGAGGCTGTTCCTATGTAGTGATCCTTGGAAGGTGAGTTTTCGATGACATAATCTATTTTTGTTTAGAGGGAATTCCTTATGTAAATTGTAAGGCCTTTTTCTTTTTAACTTTTTTTTTTCTTTTTTCAGTGCCATTGTATGCTTTGAACAGCTCTCTGCATATAATTCGATTATACAATATATTTTTTCTTTTTTCTCAGTAGTGTAGATGATGCTGAAATGTTTCTCTATTTTATTTTTATTTTAAAAAAAAATAATCAATTGAATTTCAATTTTGAAACTAAGCCTGAGTTGATCCACTGGATCTTCCTTTGTGTAATAATGTTAACTTGCTCCAACCTTTGTTGAGGACTTAGCTTCCTTTATAATCAGTATGTGCATCATGTATCCTCTATTGTTCAAGTTTTCTCTTGCTTTAGCTTCACTTTTAGGTTTTAGCTTAGTTCCCTACTCATTTATGTGTCACCGTGTTACGTACCAAGTTTATTAGAAATTAGGGACCTAATTGTAATTGAATGAATACGGGCTAAGGTGGGTTTTGTAACTAACTTGCCTAGCTGGAAAGTGAGTGAGAGAGAGAGGGAGCATTCTGTTATGAGAGAGAGGTGGGAACTATAAAGGGCTGTGGGAAGTAGTGAGAGGGCATAAAAATAGAGAGAAATAATAGGATTAGGCACTAGGAGAGAATCAGGTCTCGCAAATACCTGATGCTTTTGTCACTCAGTCCTTTTACTGCATAATACAAGCAAATACTGGGAAATTGGATGATATCTCATTGATATCACTGCATCTCCTTTGCCCTTCTACTATGTTTCATTTTTCTACCTAATCTAGATGCCAGGTTCTTACACACCGTGAGCTTATTGTAATGAATACATGAGTATAGACAAAAACTGTTGGGAAAAAAAATAGAAAAGAAAAGTTTTACAGGTTGCTGGATATAGCTTGACTGTAAAGGAACTTAAGGGACGTTATAAACAACAAAGTGATTAATGTAAAATGGTAATTTCTTAGATCCTTCTGGTTCTGTGCAACTGTTGCTGACTGGGTCAGAGTAAGAGGATTATTAGCACATATTCAATACTTATTAGCTATTCTTCCTAAATACTTGCAGGAATTAGAGAGGGGGAGGGGGGGGAGAGGGAGAGAGAGAGATGTTAACAAATGATAAGAAAAGTTGTTTCCACCCAAAAATAAAAAAGGTATCATGAGAAGGAAATGCTAAGAGTTATGTTCCTTCTTAAATCTGAATATAGTCACAGCTTGTCAGCAATTTTTGATAGAGCATCTGTGAGCTTGCCAAGGGCTGCAAGCAAGCTATCTGTTTGCTCCTTCTGATGTTCTCTGGCCAACTGGTAATTCATATTCTGAGCCCCAAGATGTGCTTTCAGCATGTTATTGTTCCTTCTTAGTACTCTGACAATGTTGTTGTTGAAATTTGTGGTGTGTTCACTATTACCTGGTGATAATCTCCTCTTCTTGTGCCCCTCCTGTGACACACCTTCTCTTTGAAAGCCTGAACCAACAAAGTAGGTGAGAGTCGATCCATGGACAAATATATCAGACTAAATCCCCAAGTGGTTTCTGAGATTCACATCATGTACCGATTTGGTATCTGAGGTTCCAATTGCACTATAGCATCTAAAATGGTTTTCTCATTATATCAAAACGATATCGCATCTGCTTTCCAAAGGGAAACACGTCATTCTACAAATGTCCGGCGTGGCATTGGAGGGCTTTGCCTCACTCTGTTTGCTAAGTCATTGCAGGAAAGGGGTTGATAACAGTGCAATTGGGATCTCAAGAACTAAATCGATGCATGGTGTGGATCACAGGAACCACTTTGGGAATTTAGTCGATATAACAACTATTGGCACTAGTAAGTTCAATCACTTTACCTGGTGGATGGTCGTAGTTCCCTTTGCAAGATGTTGGTGTTGGTTGTTTCTCTGCTATTGAGTGTGGAGAAATTAGTTTTGGTCAATAAGAGATAGGTAATCTGCGTAAGCTTTGGGCAAAAACAACTAGAATAAGGGCAATTGCCCATCAAGCAGACATAATCCCGCCAACTGATGTTTTTAAAAATAATAATATATACTCCATCATGTCCTTTTTTTATTGGAATTGAAAATTATAATTTTTTAAGTTAAATGCATACGTTTATTTTTTTTGGTGACTGAATGCATAAGTTTATGTACATGAAAAATGTTATTTATATTTAAGCTTTAGACATCTCTTTATACATTTAGTTAAAATTTCCAGCTACATTAATGTTAGAGTAAAGTGATAAATAAATTTTTGAGGATTTACACCTTGGACATATTAGTCCTTAAAGAAATAAAAGGTACCAATGAAGTCATTTTCGATATCAGATATGGACACATTATTTTCAAATTAGTTCTTATGATCAGGATAAAAGGTCTCAATTTAAACATAATTTATCCATGTCTGCTATTGTAAAGAATTTTATTGGTATTTTTTTAGGGATTAATTTATCCGAAGTATAATTTTTCAAGTCTTTATTCGTCACTTTACTCTTAATATTAATATTAATATATAGGAATAAATATTGTTTTGGTTCCTAATGTTGAGGGTCAGAATCGAAACT
>NC_029787.2:109290961-109314026 GCF_000816755.2 Arachis ipaensis
GGAGAGGGAAAGGAAAAAGGGAAGGGGGAAGGGGGGATGGCGCCGGCGAAGGGGAGCTTTCTGCTTCTGCTTGAGCTTCTGCTTGAGCTTCAGCTTCTGCTTTTGTGATTCCTGCGTCGCGAGCAATCACCGCGAAGGGGAGCCCGATGCGAGGAGGGCGGCGCACGAAGGAGAGAGAGGGATCTGAGGCTGAGCTGGGTTCCTACCACCGTCGATCTGCGCAGCCGCCGTCGCTTCGTCGCCCATGAGCTACCGGTGGTTCTACTTCGGCTTCTGCATCTGCTTCTTCTTGCTTCGGCTTCTGCTCCTTGCTTTGGCCTCTGCTTTCTGCTTTTGCTTGAGCTTCTGCTTGAGTTTCTGCTTCTGCTTCTTGTGCTTCTGTGACTGCTTCTGCTTCTACTTTTAATTCTAATTTTGATTTGTTGTTTCTGATTTTATTGTTGTGTGTTGATTTGGTTGTTGAATTTGTGTTAATTTGTTGATTTGTTGAATTTCCGATTCCTTGATTTGTTAAATATGTGTTGATTTCATTGATATTGTTATTCTTGGAGGTGCTGGTGCTGGTGCTGGTGCTGGGGCTGGTGGTGGTGGAGGTGGAGGTAAAGGTGTAGGTGGCGGCGGATATTTTTGTCCGGAAAAAGTTAAAAAGACGATTTTAATACGAAAAAAAAACGTTAAGGATGATTCTAAATAAAAAATTATGTTGGGGACGATTTCGATTCTGACCCTCAACGTTAGGGACTAAAACAATACATATTCCTAATATATAATGTATTAACGGGTTTGATAATGTATGAGACATTCTTTCAAATTTGCGGTAAGAAGAATGCTAGAGGGTTAGCCAGCAATACTTACAAGTGTAGGCTAAAAGTATATTATAATGGTAGAGGGTCAATAGAATTTATTATTTTTGGTCAATAGTTAGCCAACAATGTTTAAAAATATAGGCTAAAAGTATGTTGTTAGATTACTAAATTTTTGAATTTAACTGATGGCTAGAAGTGCTGGCTAAAAACATTAGGTTGACATTTGAACTTTTCTCTTGCACAAATTTTTTTTGTTTTAAATAACATAATAAGCAGCATGGTTAAAAATAAGAATTTTTGGAAATCAAAGATACTAAGACAGAAGGCCCTAAAGTTCTAATACAAGATAAACAAAACACTAAAAACAGTGAGACAGTACAACATGCATATATAGGTAACGTCGTAATGATGCAAGTGATGTAACTAAAATGGAGGTAGAGAATCCATTGGAACAGAGAGGATACCTGAAGTAGGCAATTTGGGTAACGGTATCTTCTGTGTACTCCCCATCACCATCATCATATTCATCACCGTTTCCTTAGCACCTGCAACAGTAGGTGTTTTCAACAGCATTAGACTACTGTTATTCACCTTCCCTGTCTCTGTCGTAGAATTAGTGTTGTTCTCCTCTTCAGTGCTCCAACCCATCTCACTGTCCACAATGGTCTCATCATCCTCCATATCGTCGTCCTCATCAACCTCGTCATGATTCTGGCGATGAGGTTGATTGCGACTGCGATGATGATCCTTCTTGCTTGCCGTCACCACACCTTCTCCTTCCCCCCGATCACCACCACCACCACTAATATTTTCTTGTTTTGGTGGGCCCTTAATAAGCGTCAATGGATACGCGGCTGCAGTGCATACCCCTCCATCAAGAACATTGTAGACTACAGAATCAAAGAACCCCGGCAACTTGTTCTCCTTTCTCTTATCATTCCTCATCATCCAAAACGATTCATTCTCATCCTTCACATTTGTTTCCCACTTCTTGATCTTCCTGAAATCAGTGAGAAGGTTCCCCCATCTTTTTCGACACTGAACAGCGCCTCTCTTAACACCTCGTTGCTGGCACAACGATGAAACCATATCCCACTTTGGATCCGTCTGAAGAACAACAAACCCAGGTGGCGATTGGTACCTGTTAATCTGTTCCCCACTCTCGACAAGTTTCTTGGACTCTATGAGAACAAGGGACTCTTGTCTTGTCCATCTTGGATGTCTTGTCGCTTTGGCTCTTGTTTCGCCTTTGGCTACGGTTTCTGTTGCTGTCGTTGGTTGTTTTGCGACGGTTACTAGTGGAACATGTTCACTACCACCACCGGAAGAACCTACGCTGATGTTGATATTCTTCTCTGAATTTGATTCCATGGCGTTTATTATGATCACGCGCACACGAGTGTTTTTTGTGGATTGAGATAAGATACAAACCATTCATATAGAAATTAGAAAATGTTCTTTTGCTTAGTAGGCAAATGAAAATTTCTCAAGGAGGATTTCATATTATTTCGTGTAGGCAACATTTTTTTCCAAAAATGGATCACAATTTTTGTGTCATATTTACACATATACTTTGCATTTTTTATAAAACAAATAAAAGGATAGTTGACTCTAGTCATTTATTTGGACACTTAATAATTAGCGTGATCTTCTTCCAACTAAGGATCTATTTATAAGGAACCAAAAGCAGTCAAAAAACAAATTGGGGGAAGTCAATAGTGTCCTAGTTGTGAATGGGAATGTTACTCAACAAATTAAAAGAAATAACTGGAATGCACCACAGAAGGAAAAGAAATAAAGACTGTGGTTGAATGGAATTTATTACTCTCTGAAGATTTACAAATACATAATATTATTTGATAAAAAAAATTTGAAACATGACTTTCTAGCATTTCTTAAGAGCCGATATATATGTACTCCTAATTTTCTTCTTAGTTCCTACTAAAATAAATGTATCTTTTGGAAAAAAAAAAAGTCATCTTAAGTAATGCCTCATAGTGTGTTTGGATGAGATAATTAAAGAAGGAAAAAATAATTTTTAGAGATTATTTAAAATTTTTAAACAAAATAATGTTTTGGATACTATTTTAGAAAAAAATTTGAAAATTCAAGAGATTTTAATGAAAGATTTTAGCTATATAAAATGAGAAATTTTATTTTTCTCAAAAGAAAAAGAATTTCAATTTTCTCCTCTCTTTATCTCACTTTAAACTATATTTATATGCATTAATTAACACTTGAAATTAACAAAATAATAAAATCAACTATATATTTCATGAATAAAGGTAATTAACTTTCTTTTTTAAATAAAATATTTTAATAGGGTTAACCACTATAAACGCTCCCAAATTATTCAGACGCTGACAAAAATACCTCCGAATTTTATTATCGACAAAAATGCCTTCAAATAATTTTAAAACACAACAAAAATACCCAACAGTAAATATATATTTTCAAAAATGCCTTAGAGATTGAATTTTCATGTAATTTTTTGCAAGCATGATTATAAAAATGAGACATTATTATTCTTAAAATTTGGTAATTTTTTGTTAAGTATATATTTTTTTTATATTTTTTTTGTTAACAACCAATAATACTTTTAAAAAATCACAAAAAAAATATATACTTAACAAAAAATCACCAAATTTTAAGAATAATAATATCTCATTTTTCTAATCATGTTTACAAAAAATCACATCAAAATTCAATCTCTAATATATTTTTTGAGAAATACATATTTAATGTTTGTTTTTTTGCAAGATTATCTAACATTAAATATGTATTTCTCAAAAAATACATTAGAGATTGAATTTTGATACAATTTTTTGCGATGATTAGAAAAATGAGATATTATTATCCTTAAATTTTGGTGATTTTTCGTTAAGTATATAATTTTTTTTGTTAACAACCCATAATACTTTTAAAAAATCACAAAACAATATATACTTAGTAAAAAATTACCAAATTTTAAGAATAATAATATCTCAGTTTTTTAATAATGCTTACAAAAAAATTACATCAAAATTCAATCTCTAAGGTATTTTTTGAAAATATATATTTACTGTTAGACATTTTATTGCGTTTTTAAATTATTTAAGGGCATTTTTGTCGATAATAAAATTCTGGTGTATTTTTGTTAGCGTTTGAATAATTCGGGGACATTTTTTGTGGTTAACCCATTTTAATAATACAACTAATATAATTTTTTCAACTATATAAAAAATTTTAAACTTAAAAATAGTTTGATTACAGTATTTGAATTCTTTTATATTTAAAATACACTGAAATTTAAGAATATTCATCCAAACATACTCTCAAGCAAAGTACAAAGGAATTAATCGCAGATTTTCAAAACTTATCAGGAAAATATTTTAAAACATTTATTGATAAGATAACATAACATAAAAACACTTAAAAATTATGGCAGAAATCTTAAAAATAAAAGTTTAGTAGCAGTTAAATGACGCTCGCAAGTCCTTATGGTAGAATTGAAGACATATCAGAGACATATCTCAAGTAAAAAGGCTGAAATTTTAAAAAGAATCGATCATTGGAAATCGATTTTTTGTTATTCAATAAATAATTAATTTAATCAAAAGTATACTAAAAAAAATAATAATGTCACTCTTAAATTAATAAGTCATTCTTTTTTAATTATATTTGTTTATCTTCTAAAGCTATTCTTAATCTTCCTTATTTGTCATATTGATATTTTCTTTCTTTTTTTGTCATATATATCCATAAAATTTATGAATAATTAAAAAAAAAAATATATAATTAGAAAAATGGCATTATCATCAATTAATTAGGAGTGAATTATCATCTCCCAAAAATGATTTGTTAGGAACAATAATTAAGATTTCCTCGTAATGGACTCGATCAGTAATAATGTTTATTTTTCATTGCAAATGGTCAATGGAAAAAAAAAAAATACAATTTCTCATACATATGTGGTCTTTTATTCTATACAAACAACAAAAGCGACATACAATCGAGTTAAACTTTAAAGTGGTCCTTCAAGTTATATTTGAATTTTATAGTGGTTCCTCATATTAATAATTTCCATATTCATCCTTAAAGTTGTACTATGAGGCCTAGAATTGTCCTTCAAACAATTTCTGTCAATAAAACGCCATCAAAAAATTGATGTAGACAGGTTTCCAACACGCTGGCAAGCCTAAACGACGTAATATTTGGTTTGGTGCCTAAATTTTGTCAGACGACGTCATTTCATTTGCGTAAGTATATTAACCCTTCCCTAATTCAACATTTTCTCTTTCTCCCAAAACACAAACAGAGACCTTTTCTTTTCCATGTTACTCTTTAATGACTTTGTTCTGAGATATCAAGGGCACTCCTACAAATATCATAGATGGTTTCATTGTCTAAGAGTACAGCAATATCAGTGTGCTTAAGGAAAGCATGACTGGAAAGAACACTGTTGTATGGCTCTATAACAGCCGTCCAAACCTGAAATCAGAAATTAGAAAGGAGAAAAATAACACTGTTAATTTCAGGTAAAGCAAACCCTAAAGTAGCGATTAGGGAATAGAACATGTGAGGTAAATTCTTGAACAATAAATCTTTAAGTTATACCTGACGAGAAGGACAGATGGTGAAGTCGAGCTTGGACTTCTTGCCGCACTCAAGGATGAAGGAAACGAGATCGGAGCCAGTATCGCAACCGATGGTGTTGAAAATGAGGAAGCCCTGGAGGTTGGTACAATTGTTGGCGAGCTTGCGAACGTGATCAAGGCAGAGGTCGACGATCTCTTTGCTGACGATGTAGTATCCCTTGGCGAAGTTTTTTGTGGCGTCCTCCTTGCCAGAGATAAGCTCCTCAAGGTGAATTGATATAAAAAACATCATGAGAGATCGAGAGAGAAACCGAGAGCGAGTGAGGTGGAGAAACATAGGGGGAAAAATACTAATTCCAATAAACATGACAAAGATCCTAAGGTTTGCAATAAAGAAGAGTATCAATGATTGGAGCTTGATTCTTTCTCCATCTTCATCGACAATTTGCCAGAAGATATATCAAAAAGAGAATTGTTTCATATGTTCAAATGGACAGGTAGACTCATCGACATATATCTGTCCCGAAAGAACAAAAACGGATATATCTATCTGTTTGCATTTATGCGATACACTACAAAAGGAGGAGCTTTGAAAGCTGTTGCAAATATGAATAGTATGATGTTGAGAGGCAAAAGACTGTTTGTTAGAGAAGCGAAGTATAGAAGGAGAGCGGTGATTTGGAATACAACGGACAAAGAAGTGAAGGTCATCACCAGAGAGAATGCCAGAGGAAACAACTCACAGATAAGGAGTGTGAAGAGAACAGAAGAGAAAGGGGTGAAACAGCTGTCTAGTACTCCCACCAAAGATCCAAATAATAATGGATGGACAAAGAAGGTAGAAGTACCGATAGTCAATGAGAATGTTGCCTGGTTACAGAGAAGTATCGTCGGGGGGACGAAGCGGGCAATCGATTTTACTGCCTTCAAGCAAAAGATTCATAACGAATGGCCAGGTGTAACGCAAGTAAGGGAGCTGGGAGCATATAAAGCTTTGATAACGTTCGACTCTTTGCTTAGTGCTGAGGAAGCTTACACCTTTAGAATGAACGACTTATTAAAGATGTTTTATATGGTATGGAGATGGGACGAGACGGAGAGGAGTGAGTCTAGAAGAGTTTGGTTGGATTGCTATGGAGTTCCATTACACGCATGGTCCAGAGACACTTTTCGTAAAATTGGAGAGCAATGGGGAGAGGTAGTAGTGTATGATAAGCTAACAGAATCATGCAATTCGTTTAGTGTGGGTCGGGTACTGATTGATACGTGTGTCTTTGATATGATTAACGAATGGATACACGTTACAATAGGTGCAAGTGGATTTGACATCCTTGTATGAGAAGTGGGGGGGAGAGGTATATCGGGAAGAATTCTTTCGAGAGAGTAAGCAAGAGACAGGGGACAGGAATAAAGTCGATGGAGGAGAGTTGCAGTGCGAAGAACATGGTGGCATATTGAATAAGTGCGACGAACGGCTAGAGGCTGCTTGGGACCAGGCGGCAGTTCTGGTGACGGTGGACAATAGAATGGCTGAATAAGAAAATGATAGATTGGTAAATTCATGTGTAAATTTGAATGAATGGAATCATAAGAATTCAAATCTTTATTCTGGAAACGGAATTTACGCGACATTAAAGGAGGGGGAAGATTCTCAGGGATCATCTCATATTAATGATGAGGTGGATTCTGAGGAAACAATATCTCATAATTATTATGGATGTAATGGAAACTAAGCCTGTGATGGCACAAGGAATGGGTATGGGCTGGCAGCTACCAAGCCCATTATGGAGAGTAAAGGAAACAGACTGAAAGGGAAGAGTTGGGCAAAAACGGGTATCCCAAACCGGGTAGGTGCTGACCCGGTACCCATCATGACCCAGAATGAGAGACAGCAGCTAGGTCACGCTTCACTCCTCACTGCACGTCCTAGGTTGAGTCCAGCAGCGCCTGGCATGAGGCAAAGTTGGGAAGTCGGCCACGGACCGACCACGTCTCTGGCGGGGAAGTATGCTACCTTGTTAACTCGGCAAGGAGGGATACAGATCAGAGCTGTGACGACGGCAGAGTCTGAACGGGTGACGGACACAGGGGCTGTTTCGCGATTCGATAGGGAAGAGGGCCGTGGGCAGAAGCTCGCACCGGTGGAGACCGCATGGGAGGAGGCGGCGGAGATGCTTGCAGGAAGGAAGCTAGCGATGGGGAAGTCAAGAACAACGTGGGAAAAGAACGGATATGCAGGAAGGGAAGGGGCATAAACACAGAACCGAGCCAAGAACGACCAGGGCTCAGTAACTCGGTAGGGAGACTGCGGCTTCTTGGAGATGAGAGCCATGGCAATATCAACGGGAATTTTACAAGCCAAAATGCATCAGAGGATGAGTAGCAGCTAGGTGGTGATACAGGTGTGGGATTGGAGGAGGTGGAGATCGTGACAGAGGCCTTGGCTCAGGTAAACGGCAGCACACAAGAAAAAGAGCGTGATCACTGTACACAATCAGGTATGGAGCTGGGGGCTGACTTGGAGGGTGATACTGACATTCATAGTGAAGAACAAAGGCCGAGCTGGGAAGAGGAAATGGCTGAAAATAAAGAGGCTTGGAAGCTAGCTGTAGAATCAGGTGCTCAGTGCAGTGATGAGGAGGATATTATGGCTATTTTGCAGGAGCAGAATGAAGCGATGGCTTTGAAGCGACGACAGGCAAAGCAAAAAGAAAAAGTTCGAAGAAGCAGGCCAAAAATTCGAAAACAGGTGTGTAATAATTTTCTAAAATGATTATCAGTTCATGGAATATTAGGGGGTTGGGAGGTACTGCAAAGGTTGGTATGCTGAAGAATTTTAAAAGTAAATTTAGGCTGGATATGATGGGTTTGGTAGAAACAAAGAAGGAACTTGTGACTAATTTTGATGTAGCTCGTATCTGGGGTAGAGATAGAGCTTGTTGGGAGTTTGTAAGTTCAATTGGGGCTTCTGGAGGGTTATTGTTAATATGGAATGAGGTGGGTTTTAAATTGACTAATTGTTATAAATGGGATAAATGGCTGTGTATAGAAGGGGTTGTGGTAAAAGATAATTTTCATTGTGTTGTTTGTTTGGTGTACGGACCGCATGAAAGAACTGAGAAAGCCTCCATCTGGGAAGAGTTGAGTTATATTGCAGGGTTGTGTCAGGTACCATTCTATTTTTTGGGAGACTTTAATGAAATTGTACATATGGAAGAAAGAAAAGGAGCGACTAGATTATCAGCGTCTGCGGAAGATTTTAGAGCGTGGATAAATGATATGGAATTGATTGATTTGGTGCTAAATGATCGAAAGTATACATGGTTTAGAGGACACTCGTGCAGCCGTACGACAGGTGTCTAGTTTCTGTGGAGTGGCTTGATGTTTACCCAGAATTGCATTTAAGGGGAGGCCCTAGAGGGTTATCAGATCACTGCCCCTTGATTATGGAAGACAGCAGAAAATTTGATGGCCCAAGACCCTTCCGCAGCTTAGACTCTTGGTTCACGCATGAAGGTTTTCTGAGAATGGTGAAGGAAGAGTGGAGGGAATTAGGTGATGTACATTTCTTAGAGAAGATGAAAGCACTGACAACACCACTACGTAGATGGCATAAGCAGCATTTTGGGGATATGACTGAGAAGATAAAGAGGTTGGAGGAAGAAATAAAGAAGGTAGATGATATGGTTAGTAGTGGAAGCTATGATGGTACAACGGAAGCAAGGAGGAGGGCGTTAGTGAGGTGCTGTGAAAAGTGGTATGAAAGGTAGGAAGTCTACTGGAAGCAAATGTCTAGATCCTGGCATGCAAATGAGATGGATAGAAACACAAGGTACTTCCATAATATAACATCAGCAAGAAGGAGGAATAATGGGATTGAGTCTTTGGTAATTCAAGGGAGGCTGGTGAGGAATCAAGCAAGAATTAAGGTTGCCATTCGGGACTTTTATAAACGCCTGTACCACCAGGAGGATTCTCTAAGTGTGAGCTTTAGGGATGGATTAGTTAATCGGCTAGAGAGGGATGAAGCTGAAGCCCTAGAGGTCTTACCATCAGTGGAGGAAGTGAAGGAGGCAGTTTGGGATTGTGAATCTTCTAAGGCTCCAGGGAGTGACGGGTACAATATGAACTTTATAAAAAGGTGTTGGAATGAAATTGGAATGGAGTTCACTGTAGCTGTGAAGACCTTTTTTGAGACAGCAACATTACTAGAGGATTCTAATGTCACATTGGTAGCGTTGGCTCCGAAATTCATTGGAGCTAAAGAGATAAAGGATCTCAGACCTATAAGCATGGTTGGTTGTGTCTATAAAATCATTTCTAAACTGTTAACACAAAGAATGAGGAGTGTAATACCCGGGTTAGTTGGGGAATCACAGAGTGCCTTTTTGAAGGGGAGGAAGATACATGACGGAGCCTTAATTGCATGTGAAACTGTGCAATGGTTGAAATTGAAAAAAAAGGCATCAGCAATTATCAAACTGGACTTTCAGAAAGCCTATGATAGAGTTAAATGGTCTTTTATTGATACAGTGTTAGAGAAGATGGGCTTCAGTAGAACATGGAGGTCATGGATTAGGGAGTGTGTCAGAACGGCCTCTATCTCTATTCTGGTTAATGGGTCTCCGTCAAAACCATTCAAAATGGAGAGGGGGCTTTGATGAGCGGATAATTTATACGCTTTTTGGCATTATTTTTACATAGTTTTTAGTACGATTTAGTTAGTTTTTAATATAATTTTATTAGTTTTTAAATAAAAATCACATTTCTGGACTTTACTAGGAGTTTGTGTGTTTTTCTGTGATTTCAGGTAATTTCTGGCTGAAATTGAGGGACTTGAGCAAAAATCTGATTTAAAGGCTGAAGAAGGACTGCAGATGCTGTTGGATTCTGACCTCCCTGCACTCGAAGTGGATTTTCTGGAGCTACAGAAACCCAATTGGCGCACTCTCAATTAAGTTGGAAAGTAGACATCTAGGGCTTTCCAGTAATATATAATAGTCCATACTTTGCCTGAGTTTTGACGACGCAAACTGGCGTTCAAACGCCAACTCCCTGCCCTATTCTGGAGTTAAACGCCAAAAACAGGTTGCAAATCAGAGTTGAATGCCAGAAACAAGCTACAACCTGGCGTTTAACTCCAAAAAGAGTCTCTACACATGAAAGCTCAATCCTCAGCCCAAGCACACACCAAGTGGGTCCGGAAGTGGATTTCTACATCATTTACTTATCTTATGTAACACTAGCTACTAGTTTAGTATAAAAACTACTTTAGTGATTTATTTTACAACTTTTGATCATCCTTGATCAGGGATCGGTCTTTTTCCCTATTTTCGAATTCATATGCCATTTGGGGAGGCTGGCCATTCGGCCATGCCTAGACCTTGGTCTTATGTATTTTCAACGGTAGAGTTTCTACACACCATAGATTAAGGTGTGGAGCTCTGCTGTTCCTCATGAATTAATGCAAAGTACTATTATTTTTCTATTCAACTCAAGCCTATTTCTTCTCTAAGATATTCATTCTCACACAAGAACATGATGAATGTGATGATTATGTGACGCTCATCACCCAGATGATTAGCCGTGCGGTGACAGCGCATTTGGACCATTTTCACTGAGAGGACGGGATGTAGCCATTGACAACGGTGATGCCCAACATACAGCTTGCCATGGAAAAGAGTATGAATGATTGGATGAAGACAGTAGGAAAGCAGAGGTTCAGAAGGAACAAAAGCATCTCCATACGCTTATTTGAAATTCTCACCAATGAATTGCATAAGTATCTCTATCCCATTTTATATTTTAATTATATTTTAACTATCAATTCACCATAACCATTTGAATCCACCTGACTGAGATTTGCAAGATGATCATAGCTTGCTTCAAGCCGACAATCTCCGCGGGATCGACCCTTACTCACGTAAGGTTTATTACTTGGACGACCCAGTGCACTTGCTGGTTAGTTGTGCGAAGTTGTGAAAAAGAACTAAGATTATGAACGTGCGCATTAAGTTTTTGGCGCCGTTACCAAGGAATGAACAATCACGATTTCATGCACCAAGTTTTTGGCGCCATTGTCGGGGATTGTTCGAGTTTGGACAACTGACGGTTCATCTTGTTGCTCAGATTAGGTAATTTTATTTTAATTTTAAGCTTTTTGTTTTTATTATTTTTATTTTCAAAAAATTTTCAAAAAAATAAATAAATAAATAAATTATCCTATAGCTTCAGAATTTTTAAGAATGAATTCTAGAGTTTCATGGTGATATGCTGAATCCTGGCTGGCTGTTAAGCCATGTCTAATCCTTTAGACCGAGGTTTCAACTATCATTAGAAGAGCTTCTTTTTCTTTCTCAGCAATTTAGCTTTTGTATGTAATGATCTGCTAAAGCTTGGCTGGCCATTGGCCATGTCTAGTGTTTTGGACCGGAGCTTTTACTGAAAGCTTGGCTGGCTAGTAAGCCATGTCTAATTCCTGGACCGGAGTTTTAGACTAACATTGCATGATTCTTGGAATTCTCATTAGAAATTTTGAAATTCTTATTTTTCTTTTTTCAATTAATTTTCAAAAAATCCAAAAAAATTTTATAAAATCATAAAAACCAAAAATAATTTTGTGTTTATTGTTTGAGTCTAGTGTCAAATTTTAAGTTTGGTGTCAATTGCATCTTTTTAATTTCTTAAAAAATTTCGAAAACTCATGCATAATGTTCTTCATGATCTTCAAGTTGTTCTTGATGATCTTCTTTGTTTGATCTTTACATTTTCTTATTTTGTGTCTTTTCTTGTTTTTCATATGCATTTTCAATTTGTTAGTGTCTAAACATTGAAAATTTCTAAGTTTGGTGTCTTGCATGTTTTTCTTTTCTTAAAAATTTGCAAAAATAAGTTCTTGATGTTCATCTTGATCTTCAAAGTGTTCTTGGTGTTCATCTTGACATTCAAAATGTTCTTGCATATTTATTTTGTTTTGATTCATAATTTTCATGTTTTGAGTCTTTTTGTTATTTTTCTCTTTCTTCATTAAAAATTCAAAAATAAAAAAATTATCTTTCCCTTATTCTTCTCATAAATTTCGAATATTTGAGTTGACTTTTTCAAAAAATTTTCAAAATTTAGTTGTTTCTTATGAGTCAAATCAAATTTTCAATTTAAAAATTCTATCTTTTTCAAATCTTTTTTTTTAAATAAAATATTTTTCATTTTTTCTTTCATATTTTCGAAAATTCAAATTGATTTTCAAAAATCTTTTTCTTATTTTATTCCATATTTTTCAAAATCTTTACTAACAATTAATGTGATTGATTCAAAAATTTTTTGAGTTTGTTACTTGCCTATTAAGAAAGGTTCAATCTTTAAATTTTAGAATCATATCTTTTAGTTTCTTGTTAGTCAAGTAATCAACTTCAATTTTCAAAATTAAATCTTTTTAAATTTCTTTTTCAAATCTTTTTTCAAAATGATTTTCAATCACATCTTTTTCAAAATCAATTTCAAAATCTTCTCTAACTTCATATCTTTTCAAAATTGATTTTTAAATATTTTTCAATTAACCACTTGACTTTTTGGTTGTTTTGCTATTTTTTATCTTTTTCAAAACTACCTAACTAATTTTCTCTCTCTAATTTTCGAAAACTTCTCCCCACTTTTTCAAAATTCATTTTAATTAACTAATTGTTTTAAATTTTAATTTTAATTTTATTTTCCTTCTTAATTTTTGAATTCTAACTAAGAATTAAAATAAAAATAAAAATATTTTTTCTTTTATTTTTTTTTAAAATTCGAAATTCTCTCCCTCTCTGTGTTCGAATTTTTCTCTTCTCATCCTTCTACTCTTCTCTTCTTCTACTCGCATAAAGGAATCTCTATACTGTGACATAGAGGATTTTTCTTATTTTCTGTTCTCTTCTTTTTCATTTGAGTAGGAACATGGATAAGAACATTCTTGTTGAAGCTGACCCTGAACCTGAAAGGACTCTGAAGAGGAAGCTAAGGGAAGCTAAAGCACAACTCTCTGGAGAGGACCTGACAGAAATTTTCGAAAAAGAAGGAGACATGGCCGAACCTAATAACAATGGTGGAGATGCAAGGAAGATGCTTGGTGACTTTATTGCACCTTCTTCTAACTTCTATGGAAGAAGCATCTCAATTCCTGCAATTGGAGCAAACAATTTTGAGCTTAAGCCTCAATTGGTTTCTCTAATGCAGCAGAATTGCAAGTTTTATGGACTTCCAATGGAAGATCCTCATCAGTTTTTAGCTGAATTCTTGCAAATCTGTAACACTGTCAAGACCAATGGAGTTAATCCCGAGGTCTACAGGCTTATGCTTTTCCCTTTTGCTATAAGAGACAGAGCTAGAACATGGTTGGATTCACAACCTAAGGATAGCCTAAACTCTTGGGATAAGCTGGTCAGTGTTTTCCTGGCCAAATTCTTTCCACCTCAAAAGATAAGCAAGCTTAGAGTGGAAATCCAAACCTTCAGACAGAAGGAAGGAGAGTCCCTCTATGAAGCTTGGGAAAGATATAAGCAACTGATCAAAAGGTGTCCTACTGACATGCTTTCAGAATGGAGCATCATAAGTATATTCTATGATGGTCTGTCTGAGTTGTCAAAAATGTCATTGGACCATTCTGCAGGAGGATCTCTTCACGTGAAAATCCCTACAGAAGCTCAGGAACTCATTGAAATGGTTGTAAATAACCAGTTCATGTACACCTCTGAGAGGAATCCTGTGAACAATGGGACGCCTCAGAAGAAGGGAGTTCTTGAAATGGATACTCTGAATGCCATATTAGCTCAGAACAAAATATTGACTCAGCAAGTCAATATGATTTCTCAGAGTCTGAATGGATTGCAAGCTGCATCCAACAGTACTAAAGAGGCATCTTCTGAAGAAGAAGCTTATGATCCTGAGAACCTTGCAATAGCAGAGGTGAATTACATGGGAGAACCCTATGAAAACACCTATAATCTTTCATGGAGAAATCATCCTAATCTCTCATGGAAGGATCAACAGAAGCCTCAACAAGGCTTCAATAATAATGGTGGAAGAAATAGGTTTAGCAATAGCAAGCATTTTCCATCATCTTCTCAGCAACAGACAGAGAATTCTGAATAGAGCCATTTTGGCCTGGCAACCATAGTCTCTGATTTATCCAAAACCACACTAAGTTTCATGAACAAAACAAGGTCCTCCATTAGAAATTTGGAGGCACAGGTGGGTCAGCTGAGTAAGAAGATTACTGAAACTCCTCCCAGTACTCTCCCAAGCAATAGAGAAAAAAAATTCCAAGAGAGAGTGCAAGGCCATAACCTTACTTGGTGTGGCCGAATGCCTAGAGGAGGAGGAGGACGTGAATCCCAGTGAGAAAGACCTCTTGGGACGTCCTCTGGACAGAAAGAAGTTCCCTTTTGAGGAACCAAAGGAATCTAAGGCTCATGCAGAGACCCTAAAGATTCCATTGGACCTTATTCTGCCATTCATGAGCTCTGATGAATACTCTTCCTCTGAAGAGGATGAAGATACCATTGCAGAGCAAGTTGCTAAGTATCTAGGAGCAATCATAAAGTTGAATTCCAGTTTATTTGGTAATGAGACTTGAGAGGATGAACCCCCCTTGCTCACCAATGAACTGAGTGCACTAATGAGGCAGACATTGCCTCAGAAGAAACCGGATCCCGGAAAGTTCTTCATACCTTGTACCATAGGCACCATGACCTTTAAAAAAGCTCTGTGTGACCTTGGGTCAGGGATAAAACTCATGCCACTCTCTGTAATGGAGAAACTGGGAATCTTTGAGGTACAAGCTGCAAGAATCTCATTAGAGATGGCAGATAAATCAATGAAACAGGCTTATGGACTAGTAGAGGACGTGTTAGTAAAGGTTGAAGGCCTTTACATCCCTGCTGATTTCATAATCCTAGACATTGGGAAGGATGAGGATGAATCAATCATCCTTGGCAGACCCTTCCTAGCCACAGCAAAAGCTGTGATTGATGTTGACAGAGGAGAGTTGGTCCTTCAGTTGAATGAAGGCTACCTTGTATTTAAGACTCAAGGTTCTCCTTCACTAACCATGGAGAGGAAGCATGAAAAGCTTCTCTCAATAGAGAGTAAAAAAAAACCCCCACATTCAAACTCTAAGTTTGGTGTTGAGAAGCCACAACCAAACTCTAAGTTTGGTGTTAAGAGGCCCCAACATTGCTCTGATTTTCTATGAGGCTCCATGAGAGCTCACTTTCAAGCTATTAACATTAAAGAAGCGCTTGTTGGGAGGAAACCCAATATTATTTAATTATATCTATTTATTTTCCATTGCTATTTTATGTTTTCTTTAGGTTGATGATCATGTGAAGTCACAAAAACTACTGAAAAATTAAAAACAGAATGAAAAACAGCATTAAAAATAGCTCACCATGGAGGAAGAGCTTACTGGCGTTTAAACGCCAGTAAGAAGCATCAAACTGGCGTTTAACGCCAGGAAGAAGCATCAAGCTGGCGTTAAACGCCAGAAACAAGCACCAGACTGGTGTTTAACGCCAGAACAGAGCATGGAATTGGTGTTTAATGCCAAGAATGGGAGAAAAGCTGGCGTTAAACGCCAGAAACAAGCAGCAAGCTGGCGTTTAACGCCAGACATGCATTCTAAGGGCGTTTTGCACGCCTACTTGGAGCAGGGATGCTAAGTCCTTGACCCCTCAGGATCTGTGGACCCCACAGGATCCCCACCTACCCCACCTCTTCTTATCTCCTCTTCACACCTTCTCATAACACTCTTCCCCAAATACCCTTCACCAATCACCTTATTACCTCTTCCCCAAATATCCTTCACCAATCACCTTCTTACCTCTTCCCCATAAACCCCACCTACCTCCAAATTCAAATTCCTTTCCCTCCCAAACCCAACCCTAATGGCCGAAACCTAACCTCCCCCCACCCCTATATAAACCCCTTAACACTACTCCATTTTCACACATCACAACCACTACTTCTCCCCCTTGGCCGAATACACTCTCTCACTCCATCTCCTCCATTTTCTTCTTCTTCTACTACTTTATTTCTTCTTTTGCTCGAGGACGAGCAAACCTTTTAAGTTTGGTGTGGTAAAAGCATTGCTTTTTGTTTTTCCATAACCATCAATGGCACCTAAGGCCAGAGAAACCTCAAGAAAGAGGAAAGGGAAGGCAATTGCTTCCACCTCTGAGTCATGGGAGATGGAGAGATTCATCTCAAAGGTCCATCAAGACCACTTCTATGAAGTTCTGGCCAAGAAGAAGGTGATCCCTGAGGTCCCTTTTAAGCTCAAAAAGAGCGAGTATCTAGAGATCCGACAAGAGATTAGAAGAAGAGGATGGGAAGTTCTCTCTAATCCTATTAGACAAGTCAGAATCTTAATGGTTCAAGAGTTCTATACAAATGCATGGATCACTAGGAACCATGATCAAAGTATGAACCCAAACCCAAAGAACTGGCTTACAATGATTCGGGGAAAATACTTAGATTTTAGTCCGGAAAATGTAAGGTTGGCGTTCAACTTGCCAATGATGCAAGAAAATGCATGCCCCTACACTAGAAGGGTCAACTTTGATCAAAGGTTGGACCAAGTCCTCATGGACATATGTGTGGAAGGAGCTCAATGGAAAGTTGACTCAAGAGGTAAGCCGGTTCAATTGAGAAGACCGGACCTTAAGCCTGTAGCTAGAGGATGGTTGGAGTTCATCCAACGCTCAATTATTTCTACTAGCATCCGGTCTGAAGTTACTGTAGACCGGGCCATCATGATCCATAGTATCATGATTGGGGAGGAAATGGAAGTTCATGAGATTATACCTCAAGAACTCTACAAGGTGGCTGACAAGTCCTCCACTTTGGCAAGGTTAGCATTTCCTCACCTCATTTGCCACCTTTGCAATTTGGCTGGAATTGACATAAAGGGAGACATCCTCATTGATGAGGACAAGCCCATTACCAAGAAAAGGATAGAGCAAACAAGAGATCATGGACCTCAACAAGAGCATGAGGAAATTCCTCACTATAAAATCTCTGAGATGCCTCAAGGGATGCACTTCCCTCCATAAAACTATTGGGAGCAAATCAACACCTTCCTAGGAGAATTAAGTTCCAACATGGGACAACTAAGGATGGAACACCAAGAGCACTTCATCATTCTCCATGAGATTAGAGAAGATCAAAGATCTATGAGGGAGGAGCAACAAAGACAAGGAAGAGACATAGAGGAGCTCAAGAGCACCATTGGTTCTTCAAGAAGAGGAAGACGCCACCCTCACTAAGGTGGACCCGTTCCTTAATCTCCTTGTTCTTATTTTCCTGTTTTTCGGTTCTTGAGCCTTATGTTTTATTTATGTTTGTGTCTTTACTATATGATCATTAGTGTTTAAGTGTCTATGTCTTAAAGCTATGAATGTCCTATGAATCCATCACCTCTCTTAAATGAAAAATGCTTTTAATCACAAAAGAACAAGAAGTACATGATTTCGAATTCATCCTTGAAACTAGTTTAATTATTTTGACGTGGTGAAAATACTTTTTGTTTTCTGAATGAATGCTTGAACAGTGCATATGTCTTTTGAATATGTTGTTTATGAATGTTAAAATTGTTGGCTCTTGAAAGAATAATGAAAAAGGAGAAATGTTATTTGATGATCTGAAAAATCATAAAAATGATTCTTGAAGCAAGAAAAAGCAGTGAATAGAGAAAAGCTTGCGAAAAAAAAAGAAGGCAAAAAAAAAAGAAAGAAAAAGAAAAAGAAGCAAGCAGAAAAAGCCAATAGCCCTTAAAACCAAAAGGCAAGGGTAAAAGGGATCCAAGGCTTTGAGCATCAGTGGATAGGAGGGCCCAAAGGAATAAAATCCTGGCCTAAGCGGCTAAACCAAGCTGTCCCTAACCATGTGCTTGTGGCGTGAAGGTGTCAAGTGAAAAGCTTGAGACTGAGCGGTTAAAGTCGAGGTCCAAAGAAAAAACAGAATGTGCTTAAGAATCCTGGACACCTCTAATTGGGGACTTTAGCAAAGCTGAGTCACAATCTGAAAAGGTTCACCCAATTATGTGTCTGTGGCATTTATGTATCTGGTGGTAATACTGGAAAACAAAGTGCTTAGGGCCACGGCCAAGACTCATAAAGTAGTTGTGTTCAAGAATCAACATACTAAACTAGGAGAATCAATAACACTATCTAAATTCTGAGTTCCTATAGATGCCAATCATTCTGAACTTCAAAGGATGAGGTGAGATGCCAAAACTGTTCAGAGGCAAAAAGCTACTAGTCCCGGTCATTTAATTGGAGCTAAGTTTCATTGATATTTTGGGATTTATAGTATATTCTCTTCTTTTTATCCTATTTGATTTTCAGTTGCTTGGGGACAAGCAACAATTTAAGTTTGGTGTTGTGATGAGCGGATAATTTATACGCTTTTTGGCATTGTTTTTACATAGTTTTTAGTATGATTTAGTTAGTTTTTAATATAATTTTATTAGTTTTTAAATAAAAATCACATTTCTGGACTTTACTAGGAGTTTTTGTGTTTTTCTGTGATTTCAGGTAATTTCTGGCTGAAATTGAGGGACTTGAGCAAAAATCTGATTCAGAGGCTGAAGAAGGACTGCAGATGCTGTTGGATTCTGACCTCCCTGCACTCGAAGTGGATTTTTTGGAGCTACAGAAACCCAATTGGCGCGCTCTCAATTGTGTTGGAAAGTAGACATCCAGGGCTTTCCAGTAATACATAATAGTTCATACTTTGCCCGAGTTTTGACGACGCAAACTGGCGTTCAAATGCCAACTCCCTGCCTTATTCTGGAGTTAAACGCTAGAAACAGGTTGCAAATCAGAGTTAAACGCCAGAAACAAGCTACAACCTGGAGTTTAACTCCAAAAAGATTCTTTACACATGAAAGCTCAATTCTCAGCCCAAGCACACACCAAGTGGGTCTGGAAGTGGATTTCTACATCATTTACTTATCTTATGTAACCCTAGCTACTAGTTTAGTATAAAAACTACTTTAGTGATTTATTTTACATCTTTTGATCATCCTTGATCAGGGATCGGTCTTTTTCCCTATTTTCGAATTCATATGCCATTTGGGGAGGCTGGCCATTCGGCCATGCTTAGACCTTGTTCTTATGTATTTTCAATGGTAGAGTTTCTACACACCATAGATTAAGGTGTGGAGCTCTGCTGTTCCTCATGAATTAATGCAAAGTACTATTGTTTTTCTATTCAACTCAAGTCTATTTCTTCTCTAAGATATTCATTCGCACACAAGAACATGATGAATGTGATGATTATGTGACGCTCATCACCATTCTCACTTATGAACGCGTGCCTGACAAACACGTCCGTTCTATATGAAAGCAAGCTTGAATGCATATCTCTTAGCCTTCTGATTTATGATCAGAGTCTTTGTGGTATAGGCTAGAATTATTGGCAGCCATTCTTGAGATCCGGAAAGTCTAAACATTGTCTGTGGTATTCCGAGTAGGATCTGAGAAGGGATGGCTGTGACAAACTTCAAACTCGCGAGTGCTGAGCGTAGTGACAGATGCAAAAGGATCACTGGATCCTATTCCAGCATGATCGAGAACCGACAGATGATTAGCCGTGCGGTGACAGCGCATTTGGACCATTTTCACTGAGAGGACGGGATGTAGCCATTGACAACGGTGATGCCCAACATACAGCTTGCCATGGAAAGGAGTATGAATGATTGGATGAAGACAATAGGAAATAAGAGGTTCAGAAGGAACAAAAGCATCTCCATACGCTTATCTGAAATTCTCACCAATGAATTGTATAAGTATCTCTATCCCATTTTATATTTTAATAATATTTTAACTATCAATTCACAATAACCATTTGAATCTGCCTGACTGAGATTTGCAAGATGACCATAGCTTGCTTCAAGCTGACAATCTCCGTGGGATCGACCCTTACTCACGTAAGGTTTATTACTTGAACGACCCAGTGTACTTGCTGGTTAGTTGTGTGAAGTTGTGAAAAAGAACTAAGATTATGAACGTGCGTATTAAGTTTTTGGCGTCGTTACCAAGGAATGAACAATCACGATTTTGTGCACCAGGCTTCGTCAAGGCGATCCGTTATCACCGTTTCTGTTTGTTTTGGTGGTAGATATGCTTAACAGGATGATCGGGAAGGCGGTAAGGAATGGTCGAATCTCTCCACTTCTAGTTGGTCGGGATAATATAGAATTATCGCACTTACAATTTTCTGATGACACTATATTATTCTGCCCGTCGGATGAGGAGACAGTCAGAAACTATAAGAGGATGTTGAGGTGTTTTGAAATGATGTCTGGGTTGAGCATTAACTTTGAGAAGTCCAACTTGATACTCGTAAATTGCAGTCAGGAGTGGGTTAGACGGATGTGTTAGCTACTGGGTTGTCAGGAGGCGGCTCTACCGGTGAGGTATCTTGGCATTAACCTAGGAGCAAATCCGAGATTGGTAAAAATGTGGAAGCCGATTTTAGACAAGGTGGAAGAGAAGCTCAGTTTGTGGAAAGCAAAGGTCCTTAGTAAGGCTGGGAAGCTAGTACTCATAAAGTCGGTTATTAATAGCTTGCCGATTTATTACCTGAGCTTGTATAAGATGCCAAAAGGGGTGGCACGTAAAATCATCTCATTGCGGAGGAGATTCTTCTGGGGGAAGGATGATGGGCGACCAGGCATGGCTCTTGTAAAGTGGGAGATGATTTAGGCACTAAAGAAGCTAGGAGGTTTGGGTGTGGGTGATGCGGTAGTCCGTAATGCTGCTCCTGTAATAACTTGAACCCAAATCACCTATTGTCAACCCAGGTATTACCTGAAAGAGGTGGCCCATGGAGAGACATATGTCAAGTGCAAATAAAGGAGCAACATGTAAGGCAGAAGATGATTGATGGCCTTGCTATAGAAGTATGGGATGGTAGATCCACCAGATTTTGGGAGGATACGTGGCTCCAAGTGGAAAGCTGAAAGACTCTTATCTGAGACTCTTCTTGATTTCAAACCAAAAAAGGATTAGTGATTGGGGACTACAGGTTCTGGGATGGGATAGAGTGGGTTTCGCACTTCCAATGGAGGAGGAAATTACGCCAATGGAAAACATATATACTAGACCAGATGCTGCAAGTATTGCAATCTATTAAATTGATAGAGGAAGGGCAAGATAGAGTGGTATAAAAATTTGGCAAAGAAGGTGTTTATTCTACTAACTCATTTGTGCAGGTATTGCAGGAAGAGTCTTTGGATGAGGAGCTCCTGAGGTACAGATTCACAAAGGACATTTGGAAAGGCCTAGCTCCGCCTCGAGTGGAGTTGTTACTTGGTTTGTGTTGGTAGGCCGAGTAAATACAAAGGATCGACTAATTAGACTGGGACTGCTACAACAAAATGATACTTTGTGCGTGTTGTGTAACAAAGAAGCAGAAAATATTCAACACTTATTTATTACTTGTGAGTACTCTTGGCAGGTGTGGTGTGCTTGGATTTTAGAGTTTGGACAGACGTGGACTGTACCTGGTACCTTGAAAGAACACTTTGACAGCTGGAGGTCCATGCCATTGAGAAAAGAGTTGCGCAGGTGTTGGCTAATTGGTTTCTACTCAACTATATGGAACATTTGGTTACGACGGAATGATGTCATCTTTCAGAGAAAGACAACAGGAGTTGTAGATTGTGTGGCTCAAACTTTTTCATGTGCTAAGGAGTGGTGTTGTAAATAGCTCATGTTGTTGATGGCTATGCCGGAGATGACATATGAGTTATCTTATTTTACTCTTGTTCGCTCCACTTGAGTGTTGAGCTCTCTATTAAAAAAAAAAAAAAAGATAAGCTCCTCTAGGTGGAAGAGCTGGCAGTAGGTGCCGGCTCTGACCTCGTCGATGACGGTTGGCTCTAGATCGACAAAGACATCATGAGGAATGTGCTTGTCGGATCTTGTCTCACTGAAGAAAGTGTTGAGTGTATCGTGCACCACTCCAAAGGAAGTGTCACCGGCAGTTACAAAAATCAGATCAAAGAATTGATGAATCGAAAAGTGAAATTGGAATTGAAACTGAAATTGAAACCTAGTTAGCTTGTTAGTTACCTAGGCATCATACCATCAGGCTTGATGCCATTGATAGAGGAAGGTTTCGTTATTGTCGTTATTCTTTCTCCTAGTGAAGAACAGCTAAGAAGAGAAAGTTTGAAGCAAATCTGGGGATTAGGATTTTTAAAATTGGTACAGAGACTAAATTGCCATAGAAAAATTTTGTCCTCCACATCAGTTAGCTGTTATTTTGCCAATGTGTCAGAAATGAATCTACATCTGTTTTTCGATAATGCTGATTGATGGAAATTGCTTGAAGGACGACTTTAAGTCCCTGAGTGCAAAGAATGAATATGAGTAATTATTAATTTGAAGGATCATTACTAGATTCGAATGTAATTTTAGGGACTACTTTAAGACTTATCTCATATATAGTCATATAGATAAATGAAATATGAATGTTGACATGGATATATGAGACAATGCAAGTCATGGGTCATGTAAATACATTTATTTTAATTTTTGGTAAGACAAAAAATACGAAGTATTTTAAAATAAATTATAATAATATTTTAATATTCTATTAATATTAAAATACAAAGTAATTTTTTTAAGTATTTTTAAT
>NC_029787.2:109314040-109322267 GCF_000816755.2 Arachis ipaensis
GGGTATTACCTAAACCCGACCCCGCCCCGCCCCTCCCAAGAATCCGCTCCGCTAAAAACCCGCCCCGGTGCGGGGCGGGTAATTACCCGCCCCGAGCGGGTAGGGGCGTGGTGGGTACCCGCGGGTTCGGGTGGTATTGCCATCCCTATTTTTAGAAAATTCGATTCTAATGGTCTGGGAGCGAAACCTACTCCTCTTTTGCAAGTACCAGTTTTATTTGTATCAAAATCTATGCCTTTGACAATGACGAAGAAGAAAGAACCAAACTTTACAGAAATTTGAAATGAACAATAAAACTTAAATAGCTTGAATAAAAGGGAAATCAAATTATAGAAAGAAAAAGTGTTTGGAAAAATAAATGGAAAATTAAAAGGTAAATACTGAAAAGGGTAAAAGTTGCTTAATTTAAAAAAAAAGAAAGGACATTGCAAGGAAGATAAATTGCATGAAAAGAAAGTTGCAGGGAATTTAAATGAAAAATAAAGACATGGAAGGAACCCTTCAAAGAAAAAGACTCTTGACTGACTCAGAAAGTCGCTGGGGATGTGTCCACCTTAAAATCGAACTGGGTCTCAAATTTGAAAACCAAGTGAAAGCATTTTTTGTTAATGAAGTAGGAAAATACTTCATTCTCAGATTTTCATTATTTGCCAAATCTCCTAATTCGACCATATAGCGAGCTATATGCTCGACACTTGGCTCTCCAGCCTCTCCTGCAAATTTTGTAATTATTTTGGGATTTTCTTACACCCATTGGCACTTTTGTCATTTGCACTGCAGAAGGAAAAGTAGAAACAAAATATGGTCGATGCACGAGATCCATGTTGATACCCATTCCATTGAGAACATACTCGACAATCCTTGTCACCTAGTAATGATATCCACGCTGTGTGTGAAGTCTATTCAAAACTTCACCAGTATTTTGATCTCGTCGAACGAGATAAGGGATATTTTCTTCCCTTTCAGGATTGTTAAATACATTCTCCTCATTATATCCTATGTTCTCCTAGTCTACTACCAAATCTTGGGGAATAGGCTGTCCCTGATCATAATCGACAATTCGGACAATTCTCTCGACTTGTTTAACCAGTCGATCATATTTTGACTAATTGTCAGCCAGGATAGGATTCAAAATAGTAGTCATCCGCTGAGTCAACAGGTTGACTAAATCATGATGACTTTCATCAATATATTGTCGAAATTCAACCATCAATCCTGAAATATTCGATGAAGATCCCACTTGATAATGACTAACGTCAAGATATTAAAAAGAAGGTTAGTTAGAAACCGTACCTGGCACATTTCCATATCTGACTGGAAATGTGTAACTGCTCATAGGAGGCGTACAGCCAGGAGGAAGGCCAAATGGAGGCCAACTTGCAGTTATTTGTGGTTGATTCTGCACTAGGGTGATCCTAGGGCGTGGATTTTACCCACTACCATCAATACTTGCATTAATAACTGCAATATTCTCCCCAGAATTATACTCTGCATGTGGAATCAAATTTGCAGAAATTTGTGTAGTAGTTATTGGGGCATTATTACTTATTTCTGCATTGCCATTTGAAACTTTGTAAGACATGGTAATTATTCTACCACTTGTTAATCACATGCACCAAATATCAACACTGCATGCACAATGCAATAGTTGAAAACAATAAATTTTGATACAATTAAATTTTAAAACTGTCCCACTGGGCGTGCCAATTTATTTTGTCGATTTTTAGCAAATCAATGGTGGTTCGATTCTAATGGTCTGGGAGCAAAACATACTCCTCTTTTGCGGGTACCAGTTTTATTTGCATCAAAATCTATGTCTTTGACAATGACAAAGAAGAAAGAACCAAGCTTTGCAGAAATTCAAAATGAATAATAAAACTTAAATGGCTTGAATAAAAGCGAAATCAAATTGTAGAAAGAAAAAGTGTTTGGAAAAATAAATGGCAAATTAAAAGGTAAAGACAAGAAAGGGTAAAAGTTGCTGAATTTAAAGGAAAGGAAAGGACATTGTAAGAAAGATAAATTGCATGAAAAGAAAGTTGCATGAAATTTAAATGAAAAATAAAGACATGGAATGAACCCTTCAAATGTGAGTGAGTGTGAGTGTTTTCTCTGAAAAGATTCCAACCTTTGTTCCTTCGAGCTTTCACCCATTTATAGAAGTCCTTGATAAACCGCATTTTTAGGGTTTATCTTGTGCTTAATTTAGTAGATTTTATCCACTATTCTCACACTTATTCATATAAATTGCATGTTTTACATTTTCCTTCCTAATTTTGTGCTATGATTGAAAACATGCTTCTTTGGCCTTAAATTTGCTATTTTTTATACTCTCTTATTACCATTCGATGCCGCAATAAGTTTGCTGAGTGTTTTCAGGGTTTATATGGTAGGAATGGCTTAGAGGATGGAGATGAAGCATGCAAAAGTGGAAGGAACACAAGAAATTGAAGTTTTGAGAAGTTGGCAGCGACGCGTATGCGTGGACGACGCGTACGCGTGAATGGCGCAGGAGACAAACGAGGCGTACACGTGTATGACACGTACGCGTGACAGAGCGTCACATGCTGCAGATAGCAGAAAACGCTGGGGGCAATTTCTGGGCTTCTTTTGGACCCAGTTTCAGGCCCAAAAATCCAGATTAGAGGCTGCAGAGTGGAGCTGGATGGAGAATCAATCATTCACACTTTCATTCATAATTTTAGGTTTTAAATGTAGTTTTCTAGAGAGAGATACTCTCTCCTCTCTCTAGGTTTTAGGTTTTTAGGTTTAGTTGTTCTCAATTTCAGAATTCTACTTTGCTTTAGTTTAGCTTTCTTCTACTCTTACTTATTCTAGTACCTTAGTTATCTATTTCTCCTATTGGTTCCTTTATTTTGCTAATTTAGTTTATGAACTCATGTGTTACTCTTAATTTTCATTAATGCAATTCATGGTTCATATTTCTTATTGTTTCTTTTTTCATTTGTTGTTATTGATTCCTTACAATTGGTTGTTTAGATTTTACCTTCTCTTATTACTTTTCTATGTTTTTACTTTGTGCCTTCCAAGTGTTTGATGAAATGTTTGGTAGGATTTTAAATTAGATTTTTAGTATTCTTAGCTTAGATTGAGTAATTTGGAGACTCTTGAATTGTCAAAGTCTTTTGTTGATTGGTGATTGAAAGTTACTAGTTGGCTTGAGTTTCACTAACTCTAGTCTTTGATTAGGACTTGTGAACTCAAGTTAAATTGCTCACTTGACTTACCTTCAATTGTTAGAGGTTAACTAAGTGAGAGCAATTTGCAATTACCATCACAATTGGCAATGACAATGAGGATAGGAATTCCGATTCTCAACCCTTGCTAAGAGTTTTATTAGTTTAGTTTATTTTCTTGCCATTTCACATTCTCATTTATTATTACAAAAACTCCAAAAATATACTTTTTCATAACCAATTATAAGTACACTTCCCTGCAATTCCTTGAGAGACGACCCGAGGTTTAAATACTTCGGTTGATTTTTATTAGGTTTGCTTAAGTGACAAACAAATTAAATTTGATTGAGGTTTAATTGTCGGTTTAGATCTATACTTACAACGTGATTAATTAATTAAATTAATTTTCTTAACCGTTCCCGCTCTTTGAGTCTGTAACTTCCGCCAACTATCTTCACTTAGTAACTTTCTTCGATTGCTTCACTCTCTCTCGATGAGTCCTAATCGATCAGAATCCTCTTCTTCATTGATTGACCATCTTCAAGGAATCCAATACAGTTATTCTCCACTTTGAAGCTCACAACTTGTTTATCTTTCGACTAACAAATTGTACTGCCAACCTCTTCTTTGACATAGTTGACCTTCTTCGAGTCTGCCTCTTCGATTTCCACACTTAAGTCAATCGACTAATAGAGAGTACATAACGGAGTACCTAATTGGCTCCAATCCAAAGTTAATTGTAACATATATTTGGAGGTTGATCGAAATATTATTTTGGCACTTGGCAATGATCGAAGTCTAAACTTGTCGAACATTGACTTGTCAAAGAATTCAATAACATCTTGATCGAAAATATTATTTTTCGATATAACAAATGGCTCCTAAGTATTTAATTTTTCGACTAGAAAGAAGAAAGTATAAATACTTACTATTATTTAATATTTTCGATGGCGATACCAGTCATTTCTTCATCTTCTTCCTCAAAATTTTTCTCGACATAGTTAATCCATTTTTAGGAATGGAGTTTCAGCTGCTTTACCTTGATCAGTCGAAGTAGAAGGAACATGATGCAACTATCGACCACTTTGGTTATCACTAATTCGACCTTGAAAATTGGAATTTCTAGCATGGTCTCGACCAAAATAACCATATCGAGCCTGTTGTTATTGCTATTATCTCATTTTTGGATCAGCAAACTCTTGCCAATTCTTTATCCATCCAACCCCAATAGTCAGGATCGACAAAACTAAGATGAATAATTGTCATGTGGACTTTGAGAGGATGGAGCCTCTGGGCATCTTGCCTCTTTGTCTAGCTTGCTCTTCTTTGTCGAAATTGGTTTTCGATGGCTTGATTAATTTGAAACTGCCCCAAATAATTATTTGATCAATTTCATATCTTGTACAAATTTTCACAAATATTTTCACGTAGTACATGACAAAATATTAGTGAAGTATCATGCCATTCTTGAAGAGTCAAAGAATTTTTTTTTCAATTTATCGAAGAAACATTATCTTTGATATAAGAAATGCCCCCAAATATTTATTTTCGACCTCTTGAGGCAAAATGGATGTTTGTCGAACTATTAGATCTTCGACATTTTGTTGAATATTTTCAACCATATTTATTTTCGATACCTCATCGAATTTTTTTATGACAACATATTACCCAAATCATGGTAATTTTCCTTTTCCTTCTTGGTTAATTGTGGTAAGAGAGTTGTCATATTTGATGATTCGAAAATATCATAATTAAGAAATTTTTTTTTTAAATTTTCAACTTCACAATTTTCAAAGTGAACAGAGAAGCTTTTTCTTTTCTAAAATTTGATCAACTTTATAGAGTTTCAAAGTTGAATAAAGATTTGTTCTCTTTTCCACAGTTATATCTAACAACTACCAATAACCGCTTCTCAAGAACTTCTTTTTACAGACATACTTGTACATACCTTAATAGAGTACGCAACTCCTTCCAAAGTGTTCCAATATGCACCTGTAACTTGATAAAGTTTGAATTTGTCGAAAATTGGCTTGTCGAAAAATTCAACAATAACTTGTCGAAAATATTATTTTTGATGATTTTTTTTGCTAGATGGACAAAAGCAAAAATACTTATCATCATTGAATATTGTTTTCGACAAACTCATATTCAACCATTTCTCTTTCTTTCTTCTTTTCTTCTTTTATCTTTTCAACTTGTCGAACTCTCTCAGCCAAATAGGCTAAATCAGGAATATGCATATTGAGTAATTTTTGACGCATATACAAGCCAAGACCTTTGATGGCTATTTTGACGTTCTCGCTTTCAGGGACCGACACATAACATCGATTTCGAGTATTTTTTAATCGAATTATATAGTCATCTATCGATTCTCCATCATCTCGTTCTATTGCAAGCAAATCTGTCAACGAGACATTCAATTTTGCCCTATAAAATTGAGCATAAAAAGCATTTTCCAATTGTGCCCACTTTAAAATCGAACTGGGTCTCAAATTTGAAAACCAAGTGAAAGCATTTTTTGTTAATGAAGTAGAAAAAATCCATTCTCAAGTTTTCATTATTTGCCAAATCTCCTAATTCGACCATATAGCAAGCTATATGCTCGACAGTTGACTCTCCAGCTTCTCCTGCAAATTTTGTAATTATTTTGAAATTATTTACACCCATTGGCACTTCTGTCATTTGCACTGCAGAAGAAAAAGCAGAAACAAAATATGGTCGATGAATTAGATTCACGTTGATACCCATTCCATTGAGAACATCCTCGAAAATCCTTGTCACTTAGTAATGATATCCACGTTGTGTGTGAAGTCTATTCAAAACTTCACCAGCATTTTGATCTCGTCAAACGAGAAAAAGGGTTATTTTCTTCCCTTTCAGGATTGTTAAATACATTCTCCTCATTATATCCTATGTTCTCCTGGTCTACTACCAAATCTTGGGGAATAGGTTGTCCCTCATCATAATCAACAATTCAGGCAATTCTCTCGACTTGTTTAACCAGTCGATCATATTTTGACTCATTGTCAGCCAGGATAGGATTCAAAATAGTAGTCATCTGCTGAGTCAACATATTGACTAAATCATGATGATTTTCATCAATATATTGTCGAAATTCAACCATCAATCCTGAAATATTCGACGAAGATCCCATTTGATAATGACTAACGTCAGGATATGAAAAAGAAAGTTGGTTAGAAACCGTACCTGACACATTTCCATATCTGACTGAAAATGTGTAATTGCTCATCGAAGGCGTACAGCCAGGAGGAAGGCCAAATGAAGGCCAACTTGTAGTTATTTGCGGTTGATTCTGCACTGGGGTGATCCTAGGGCGTGGATTTTGTCCACTACCATCAACACTTGCATTAATAACTGCAATATTCTCCTCAGAATTATACTCTGCATGTGGAATCAAATTTACAGAAATTTGTGTAGCAATTATTGGGGCATTATTACTTATTTCTGCATTTTCATTTAAAACTTTGTCAGACATGGTAATTATTCTACCACTTGTTAATCGCATGCACCAAATATCAACACTGCATGCATAATACAATAGTTGAAAACAACAAATTTTGATACAATTAAATTTTAAAACTGTCCCACTGGTCGTGCCAATTTGTTTTGTCAATTTTTAGCAAATCAATGGTGGTTCGATTCTAATGGTCTGGGAGCGAAACCTACTCCTCTTTTGCGGGCACTAGTTTTATTTGCATCAAAATCTATGCCTTTGACAATGACGAAGAAGAAAGAACTAAACTTTGCAGAAATTTGAAATGAGCAATAAAACTTAAATGGCTTGAATAAAAGGAAAATCAAATTATAGAAAGAAAAAGTGTTTGGAAAAATAAATGGAAAATTAAAAGGTAAAGACTAAAAAGGGTAAAAGTTGCTGAATTTAAAGGAAAGGAAAAGACATTGCAAGGAAGATAAATTGCATGAAAAGAAAGTTGCAGAAAATTTAAATGAAAAATAAAGACATGGAAGGAACCCTTCAAATGTGAGTGAGTGTGAGCGTTTTCTCTGAAAAGATTCCAACCTTTGTTCCTTCGAGCTTTCACTCATTTATAGAAGTCCTTGACCAATCAAATTCAAATATAAACGGTTCCCGCTCTTTGAGTTTGTAGCTTCCGCCAACTATCTTCACTTAGTAACTTTCTTTGATTGCTTCACTCTCTCTCGATGAGTCCTAATCGATCAGAATCCTCTTCTTCATTGATTGACTATCTTCAAGGAATCCAATACCGTTATTCTCGACTTCAAAGTTCACAACTTGTTTATCTTTTTCAACTAACAAATTACATTGCTGACCTCTTCTTCAACATAGTTGACCTCCGTCAAGTCTGCCGCTTCGATTTCCACACTTAAGTCAATCGACTAATAGAGAGTACATAATAGAGTACCTAATTGACTCCAATCCAAAGTTAATTGTAACATGTATTTGGAGGTTGATCGAAATATTATTTTGGTACTTGGTAATGATCGAAGTCTTAACTCTTCGAACATTGACTTGTCAAAGAATTCAATAACATCTTGATCGAAAATATTATTTTTCGATATAACAGTTAACACATTATCTATTTAGATATATCTAAGCATGTTTGTAAAAAAATTTTTACTTTTTATAAAGACAGTCAAATACAAAAGACACACTTATCGAATGAAAAATAATATATTTGACGTAGAGACGCATCAACTCAACAAAGTCTGGGAATGATCCTCTCAATTTTTTTTTACAATTGAGGGAGTAAAGTGTGGTCTCTCATCATTAATTTTATAAGTTGGACCAAGAATAAATATGAGAGAAAAAACAACGAAAGATAAAAGATCACACTTTAGTACTTTACACTCTCAATTTTTTTAACAATTGAGAGGATCCATTCCCACAAAGTATGAATACTTTATAGAACACGACAAAGAGTATGCCACATATTTGATAGTATGAAATTAAGTTATTTTTCTTTATTATTATTACAATTTCGATGTATTAAATATATAAAAAATTAAAAAATTATTTTATTATTATA
>NC_029787.2:109322379-109322895 GCF_000816755.2 Arachis ipaensis
AAACCACATTAACAAACACATAAACATATACACACACAACATATATTATAATTACTTGTCATTAAACTAAATTAAAATTTTTATTTTTCATAATAATAGAAATTAATTAATAAACATTTTAAATTTTAGATATTCTATTCTCCTCCATAGAATAAAAAATCCTTACATAACATTATTTATAACCAATCATTTATAATTTTTTTTTTCTATTATATTTCTCTCTTCTTTTAAATAACTGTGATGTATATAAGAATTTGCCTTTAATTGTTTAATTTGGGTTTTACTGCGTCATAGGAATTTTGTTGGGAGCTGCATGCATAAATACATTGACAAATTGACATCTATACGCTTCTGCATTTGTGTGGTCACTGGTTAGCAAGGATCCACATCTTTGCGTAAAGTGAGATAAATGAAACAATGAAAAAAAGCTAATAATTACTTAACTCAATATAGATTTTAAATAATCTTATCATACATTAACGAATCGAACAAAACAAGACATGATTAACTCCTTTA
>NC_029787.2:109322971-109326302 GCF_000816755.2 Arachis ipaensis
TATTATTTAAGGTTTAATTATTCTGCAGATTCCTATAATTTTACCGAATTTTCAATTAGATCCTTATATTTTTTTTCTTTTCAATTGGCTCTCTATACATTATTCTTTTTTTTCAATTTAATCTCTGTTAACGTTAAACGTCCAAAAAATGTTAGTGAATTATAAAATTATTTGTATACTGTAAGATCCTACATCGGTTGGGGAGGAGAATGAAGCATGCCTTATAAGAGTGTGGATACCTCTCTCTAGTATGATGCGTTTTGACGAGTGAGTGTGGGGGCTTCGGCTATCATCCCTATTGTCAAAGGCAAAACCGTGAGGCCTTGTGTGCCAAAACGGATAATATCGTGCTAGCGGGTGATCTGGGCTATTACATATACCCATAGGGACCTAATTGAAAAGAAAAAAAATATATAAGGACCTAATTGAAAATTCAGTAAAACTATAAATATTCAATAAAAAATATTCCTAATAATCCCTATTCAATGATTCTACAGCATGAAAAATATTCTCATAATCCCTTTTATTTTGTCACTATCATTCTTTTGCTTATTTATATACAAATTGTACTAAAAATATCTTTTCTTTTTTTATTTTTAAAATACCTTATCTTAAGAACATAAAAAAAAAAGAAATGGATCAAATAAAACATAAATAGTAGTAATAAATATATATAAAATTCAGTTTTTATTATTCAATTATTCATTATCATCATGTAATATTTTACATTTGGCTTAATATAAAAGAAAGAAATGCAACTCCAAGACCATCTCTAGCTAAGTTTGGTATAGGCTTGACAATTATACGATCTAGCTCTGACATCAATATATTTTTGAGTACTAGAACATGAAAATTCAACCGAATCTAGCATATAATAAAAGGCTTAGTTCAAAAAGAATTCATATTTAGATATTATTCAACCAATCGGCAGCACTCCCAACCCTTGACATGCCAGATGATTCCTTCTTAGTCTCGTCCACCTTAAAATTTGTACCACACATCTGACCAGAACTGTCAACTCTTGGGACAGGCTTCACCTCATTAAGTAGATACTCAAAATTGCTCAAACCTCCTGATGTTGTAAAAAGGAATCCTAAACAAGCAGCAATACAAGTTAGTTTTTGTCGCATGATGTATAATTTGAAATAATAAGAGGACTATGAAATGGGAAAGATATTGCAAAGTAAACTATATAAAAACAAAGGTGGGTAAGGAAAAAGAAAATATCTATGTACCTACATTTTCCATTCCTAGGTTACCAACTCTTAATTCCTTTCTTCCTCGAGTAACGATATTGATATAGCATTCTGAAAGTATTCCTAAACATCCTTCTAAATGCTAAATGAAATAAGAAGTATATAATTTCAATGTTCTGAAAACTTTAAAAGCCAATAGGTTCTTTTATCATTTAGTTAAGATGCTTAAAAAGAACCATTAGAAGGATAAATCATTTCTCTTCTTCCCCTTAATTTACTTTTCACGAACATATCTTTGAAATGTGAATTCTCACAAAAAATGCTCAGCACAGCAGGTACAAAACAGTCACCGATTTTTCATATAAACTAAGACCATCAACTATTAGACTAAGACCATCAACTATTCCAGAAAAAGCATTTTCTACATCAATTCTAGCTTTATTACCATTTCAACAGCTCTTTCCTTTGCTTTATGAAGCTCCAAAACTAAACCCAATGCAAGAATAAAAAATTTTACATATTTGATATCTTGTCCTTGATTCAAAATATCAGCACCACTTTTTTATTTGTCTTATTTATTTATTTACTTTTTATGAAAGAAGAATACATTAAATAAAGAGAAGAATAATACAAGCAGTAACACACATTGTTCATTGCTACAAAGGTTTTGCCTATTTCCTACTCCACAAAACCAGCAAACATGGTTAAGAAAAACTAATTGAAGCTTACATAGCAGACCCAATAAAGGGATCAATGAGTAATCCACTAATCTTAGCTCAAATTGGGGGCACAAAGCATCACATAACATGATATGAAATAAGATATTAAGGCATGAAGTAACAAAAAAGATTTGTCATGAGAAGCTTCACGTCTTCAATGGTTAGTGTTACTTCAAGATTTGTCATAAAATATCTGAAAATAAAAAATAACTTTTTAAAATCGCTTAGTCTTTTATGATGCTCACTCCATCGAAGAAATAGCAATTCCAATCTTTTTTCTTCTGTCTTAGCAGCCACACGTTGTTGCAGAGCTAATCCAGGAAATAAGACGGAGTTGAACAGCGGCGATTCAAGGCGAGGCGCGGTGAGACAAGGCGAGGCAAGGTGATGCAATGGGCAAGGCGGACGAGCAGAGCAGAGCACCCGTGGACCTGTAGACGACGCAAACGGATGACGACCACCCAACGACGGACAAGGACGATGCCACAGAAGACGACAGCAGAGTGCGACGGAGGAGAAACTCAATTCGGATCTTAAGAAACTAACTTAGGGTTGGTTAGGGTTTTTTAATTTGGAGACAAAATGCAAAAGGTACTATTGGTATTTTAAAAAAAATGGAGGAGATTTTAATTAATTATTTTAATTTAATTATAAGAATATTCGATTTTTAACAGAATATTCTGTTATTTTAAACAGATTAAATTTAGGACAATTTACGAAAATATAACTTTCTACAAAATTATGTAAAACGCGGGAGGGATCCAACGCTTTCCAAATACACATAAACCGCTGATGGATCCCGCAGTTTACGTTAATGCTGAATTTGGCCAGAAACCGGGTAAAGGTTCCACAATTTCTTTGTTAACGGGAAATAAGCATAAACCGTGAAAGGGTCCAGCGGTTTATGATTGCACCAAGTTCTACTATATGAGGCATTGAAGCATTATGAATAATGCATTGACATGCTTCGCCTTTTGCTACTCAAAATCTGACCCATGAGCACACTAAATGATCTATACAATACTATTAATAAGCTTCTGCTATCGCACAAACTATTATACAAACAATATATGATGGAAGTGATTTTGAATTAGTTTTACAGGACTTTACTATTTGCTTTAAGATTTTCTGACGTTGTTTGAACAGTAAGATGCATTACCAGGAATAACATCAAACTTTAGAAACTGTGTAGATGGTTGTGGTGATCTTTTAAATAAAGCTTTTGAGGAGGCTTTATGATCTTTGGAAGGGCTCCATGATATCGGTGGCATAGAATTTGATGATCCGAGAATGTTTGGACCATTAAATGGTCCAATAACAAAATAAGTTTTTTTAAATTTTTTAATAATTGCTAAATAATTTTTATTTAATTTTAACTACAATTTAATCCTTTATATATTATTTACACATAAAATT
>NC_029787.2:109326487-109326897 GCF_000816755.2 Arachis ipaensis
AATTGATTAAATATCGCATGCTTCTTCAAAATTCAATCGATTGATGTTATTCCTAATAAAGCATCTTACCATTCAAAGGATGTCAGAAAAGCCTTAAACCAGGTAGCAAAGTCCTGTAAAACTAATTTAAAATCATCTACATCATATATTGTTTGTATAATGGTTTGTGCTATAGTAGAAGCTTATTAATAGTATTGTATAAATTATTTGGTGTGCTTATGGGTCAGATTTTGAGTAGCAAAAGGCGAAGCATGTCAATGCATTATTCATAATGCTTCAATGCCTCATATAGTAGAATTTGGTGCAAGTATAAACCGCTAGATCCTTTCCACGGTTTATGTTTATTTTCTGTTAACAAAAAAATCGTGGAACCCCTATAGGGATGACAATACCACCCAAATTCCAAATTC
>NC_029787.2:109326934-109343772 GCF_000816755.2 Arachis ipaensis
AACCCCTACCACGATTTCTGGCCAAATTCAGCATCAACGTAAACCGCAGGACCCATTAGTAGTTTATGTGTATTTCGAAACCGTAGGATCCCTCTCGCGATTTTTACATAATTTAATATAAAGTTGTATTTTCATATTTAAACTGTAAGAATTGTATTTCAATAATTTTAGAACCTAAATATTTTATTTTCGTAAATTGTCCATAAATTTATTTAACAAAAGGTTCAGAATGCGACATCCTCACTTTCATGTTTCAATTTTGTTCCTTTGATAAACAAATCAAATAATTGCGACAAAAATATCATCAGAAATTATTAATCTTGATCAATAATTAATTAATAATATTTAAAATATATACTAAAAATATATTATTAAATTAATAAATGAACAAAAAAGTACTTTTATCTTATTTTACCCAAATATAATTGATAGATAAAAATATCTTTTTATATGAGATATCCAAACATATAAAATTACTTTTACTTTTGCAAAAGATCTTTTAAAAAAATATCATTTAAAAAAAAATCTTTTTCGAAAATGACGCTCAAACGCACTTTGTCTAAGAGACTTCTTGATCCTTTCTTCTTCTTTTTCTTTTTACTTCAAGTGATTCTTTTGCATTCTTTCAACCTATTCTAGTGATTCTTGCAAAACCTTTCTTCTTTACAATTATGACTTTGATCCTATGAGGGTTCACAATCAACAAAACCCTTTTAATTCCTATTGTTGAGAAGCTTGATGAACATAACTTCATCACATAGAAGCATGATGCATGTCTTACAATACATATTTTAGGCATGGAAAAACACATTGATGGAAATAACACTCCACTACGTTTTGAACTAGTAACAACAGCAAAATCAAATTCTTCCACCACAGAGATTCCTGCAACAACAACTCTTCAAGAAATCACTGCCTATAAGGAATAGAGAAAAGATTATCTTGCTTTGACAACTTGGTTATTGGCATCTATCAGCTCCAATTTCAAGAATAAAGTGGTTCAATGCACAAAATTTTGTGAAGTCTAGAATGTTATCATCAATTACTCGTCAACTACTTCAAAACTCAAGTACAAAGTCTTAAATTTCAACTCAAATTTGTCAAGAAAACTAGACCTGTCTTAGATTACCTCAACAAAATAAAAAAGTTTATTGATTCTCTTCTTGCAGTTGGCTATCAATTACACGATGATGATCATATCCAGGCCATAATAGATGGCCTCCTAGAGGAATATAGTGGTTACATCAAGATTAGGATCTTTCTCAGAATGTGAAGTAGAATATTTTCTTCGAGCATATGAAGATACGCTTTCAATTAGTGTCATTTTTTCTTCTAATCCAGTCAACAATATCCTTATAACATAAATTCAATTTTAACTCTTTTTCCACAATATCTACTTCTTCCAACAAGAATAGCACCCATCTCCTTTATTTCTCTCACTTACAGCATTATCCATGAAACATATTATGTCACCATTATTATTTGTCAAGTATCCTCCAATAACAAATTTATTTTAGGTTGATACACTGCATATTGTCACTATATCCATTTTTTATTAGTTGTCTCCTCTTCACCAGGTGCTATTATATTTTTAACTTTTTTCTCTTTAACACTTCAATTCATTACTAAAGATTTAACTTGCTCCCACCTATTATTCCATGTATTGATTCTATCTTCAAAAATTATTTGATTTTTATGTTTTTCACACAACCCATATAATAGCAAAAAAATAAGTTATCCATTTCTTTCATTTTTTTCTATATCCTGACACATCTAACTCTCAAACTATATTTTTACCTCCTCACTATCCACGCAATATATATTCTCCCACATCACAGCTAACCACCACAATTTTGTCACATATTTGCATTGCAAAAATAAATGGTTTATCGTCTCAATTTCGTCACTACATAGAATGCACACTTCTTCCCTTTGTCTTATGATGTGTCTTTTGAGTAGGACATCTTTTATATTTAACCTCTCTCTCATTACGAACCATACAAGCATTTTCAATTTTGGAGGAACCAGGCCACACTATATATCATCAAACACGTGCTTCATTGTTGATAAACTATATGCTTTTTCTGTGGCTATACTGGTAAACGACTTTGTAGAGTATCTCCCATTCGTACTATATGATCATGCCAAATTTTTTCTGTAACCTTCACAAAAAAACGCACTATTCAACATATTTTGTTACTTTATAACTTGTGTTTTCTCTCTCTCTCAAAGAAATTTTTCCGTCATTGGAGGTTTTAGATCCAGTCGGAGTCAATCCACACACCACATTCACTAATGTAACTCTCCTTCATGCTGGACACTGTAAATAGTCTTGGGAACTTCTCTTCTAAAGTTTTATTGTTCACCCACATATTCTTTCAGAATTTTATTTTTTGTCCATCTCCAACACACATTTTTCACCCTTCCTTGGAAATATTTTTTATTGCATTTTTATTTGCAATGCCAACAATGTCATTCCACAAACCATTAGACCTCTTGCACTCATGCTCACCCACAAATATATTTTCGTCCATATCATAGCACGAACTAATCACCCTCTTTTACAATGTATCATTATCGTCTGAAAATCTCCACCACCATTTAAAAAGTATTGTAGCATTCTTCATTGTCATGTCACCCATTCCCATCCCTCCATGCTCCTTTGACTTCTGTATAATACTCCACTTTATGGTTGGTATAACTTTTTTGTCTATATTGTTTCTCCAAAAGAACTTATATTGCAGTGAGATAATCTTCTTCTCCACCTCTTTTGGAATATTGAACAGTCCAAAAAATACATTGGTAGACTATTAATGATAGACTTTATTATTACCAATCCTCTTGTCTTTGTTAGTAAGCTGGCTTTTCATGAATTCACTTTCTTTTCAATCTTGCCAGTCAGCGACTTTCACGTACTTACTCTTCTTGGATTTGCCTCTAGCAAAATGCCAAGATACGATATGGAAAAAATACCCGCATTGCATCTCATTGCAATCTTCAAATTATTTATCACCTGTTCATCACAATTTATTAGAATGATTGTTGACTTCTCAAAGTTTATCTCTAGGCCCAACATTATACCAAATCACATTAAAATTCTTCTGTAGTTCCTCACAACCTCTAGTTTAGACGGACAAAAAGGAATTTTGTCGTCCGTAAATTGAAGGTGCAATAACAACACTTTTTTTCCCAATTCCAATCCTTCTACCATATGCGCACCTAGAGCATAGTCAATTAACCTATATGCACATCCGCAACCAACATAAATAGAACAGGTGATATAGAATCACCTTGCCTTAAACCTCTTTCCATTTTAAATGGCCTTATCAGGGAGCCATTGATTAAAATTGACATTTTTGTTGACTCTAGTAAGCTTTGAATCTAACTATGCCACACCTTTTCAAACCCTTTTCTTTCTAATATGTGGTAAAGAAAACTCCACCTAACTGAGTTATATGCCTTTCTGAAGTCAAGTTTGATAACCACCCCTAATATTTTTGCTTTCTTCAGCCACACTACCGTCTCACATGCAGTCAACACACCATCCAAAATTTGGCAACTCTAGACAAACATTGTCTAATTATCACCTACTAGGATGAGAGGCCCAATCTTATAGTCATCATTTTTTATATAACCTTATATATGCTTCCAACTATACTGATAGGGCATAGATCCTTGACCTCTCTTGCACCACCCGGCTTGACAACCAACACTACCCAAGTCGTGTTAACCTCTCAGCATTTTTCATTCAATAAAAAATCTTTTTACTATATCTATGAACTCCACTCCAATAGTGTCCCACACCTTCTTCACGAATCTTAAATTGTACCCATTTGGTTCCGAAGGTCTTGTTGATTCACATGATTGAACTACTGCCCTTATTTCATCATCCGAGAGTATCGCTTCATTGCTTTGTGATTGATCTCCTTAATTTTAGGCATTATCCCATCCCGAATTCCAATACCAGACATCACTTTCGAAAAATATAACTCTTTAAAGTATCTTCTCGCTACTTGTTTTATTTTGCATGACTCCCTAATCATCCTTCCTCTCACATGCACCTCATTTATCTAACTTTTTTGTATACATATCATTTTTTTATTTATCTAACCTTTTTATTACTTTATTATATATATTTCTTATAACATATTTTATATCAATAGATTTATTGTTCCACTTTTATTCAAAAACAATATCTCTGTAATTTTTTTTGATCCAAAAGAGAGTACTTGCGTATCATGCATGTTAAAATTATAATTTATTGACTATGATGAACGGACACTGATACGGACACGGGACACGACACGACACGGAATACGCCAACACGCGAATTTTAAAATCTTACATGACACGGGGACACGTATACATATAAAGTATTTTTTAGTTAAATCGTAATGATATTTTGATATTTTATTGATATTAAAATATAAATTAAAATTTTTAATTTTTTTTAGAGTAGACTACCATTTGTACCCACGAAAGTTAAAAACGCTAACATATCTATCCATAGAAAAAAGAAATTACCATTTATACCCATAAAACATGAGTTTCACACAACAAAAATATCCAAACACTAAAAAATTATCTAAAAACCCCAAAATACCCTTATCATTACCACTGCTACCATCATCCCCCATCTCTCTCTTCACATCACATGAACACTCTCTGATCTAACCTCCATTTTTCTGCCACAAACCACCTCTGCCACAAACCACCTCATTGCCACTCCTTCATCACCATAAACTTCACCTTTGGAGGAATCAAAATCAACCCAGAGAGGAATTTGAAATGGATGACGATGGGTGAGAGTCAAAATTGGATCTTGGTTTCAGTTGAATCTGAAGCTGTTTGAGGAAACAAAACATTGAAAAGGGTGTCATGGAGAAAGCTAATAGAAATAGGGCGAAAAAGAACACAGATCCAAGGTGAGAAGAGAGTGAGGAGAGAGGATCAAATCTGAACAATCAAACACAGAAGCCTCATGTATTTGGATTCACTTTTTCTGGGAGAAAAGAAAAATGGTGAAAGAGACAGAAAGAGAGAGAGAGAGCTCACCGCGATTTTGGTTCGCAAAGGGGACCGCGGTGGCGGCGGCTGGCGTGGTGGCCCGTCAGGGGCACTGGTTCGGTGATGAGGAGAAGGTAGCCCCGGTAGGTGAGGGTGGTCGGCGGTGAAAAGAGGAGAAGGGAGCACTGCGGCTCTAGGGTTGCTAGCGGCGGCGAAGCAGGGGAGGAGTGGGTGCGAAGGTCCTCTAGTCGGCAAGACCGAGACAGGGAAGGAGAGAAGGAGGGGTGGTCACTGACAAAGGTCTCTGACGCGGTAGGCTCTGGTTTGAGGCCGATGGTGATGGTGGCGAGGAGAAGCTAGCGCGGTGCTCTTGGGCTGGCGGAGGTCCGCGACGTTGCTAGCGGAGAAGGGTGAACGATGATGAGGAGGGTGAGACAGTGGTTTGTGGTTGATGCTGGGATTGGGTGGCTGTGAACATTGAGAGAGAGAGGAGGGAGGATGAGGAGGGTGAGACGGTGGTTTGTGGTTGATGCTGGGATTGGGTGGCTGTGAACATGAGAGAGAGAGAGAGAGAGGAGGGAGGAAGGAAATGATAGTGTCGAAAGAAGGGTAATTTAGGGATTTTAGATAATTTTTTAGGGTTTGGATAATTTTGCATATAAAAACAATTTTTTATAGGTACAAATGGTAATTTCTTTTTTCTATGGGTAGATATATCAGCGTTTTCAACTTTCGTGGGTACAGATGGTAGTTTACTCTTATTTTTAATGTTTTATTTTAATTATATAAAATATTTAAAATATTTTTTATTTTAATAAATAATAATATATACTATATCTAAATTTATTTTAAGAATATAGGTTAAGAATAAGACTGGATACGTTGACACGTGATGGTATTTAGGTGTGTCCAGACGTGTCCGAAAAAGAATTTTTTCTTTTTTATTAAGACACGGTTGGACACAGCAGACACGCGTGTCGAACGAGTGTCGGTGAGTGTCGTGTCCAAAATGTATCCGACACAGACACGGCAACTCAACGAAGTGTCCGTGCTTCATAGTTTATTGATAAAGCATTGCTATATGAATATCTCCTTTTGTTATTTTTTTTAATTATAATTGTATAAGCTAATTAATTAATCAATTACAAAGTCTCACAAGATTATTAAAATATAAACTTTTAAAATTTTATTGAACCAAAATCAAATTTTTCTTTATAGAAATTAAAACAAAAAATAGATAGTCTATAAAAAACAAATACTGATTTAGGTCTTTATTTTAATATTATGCTTTTAAAATATAATTAACTATCATTATCATCTTAAAAAATAAAATAATACCCTTTCATAAGGAAATAAAGTAGTAGTACTATTTTGCTGAATAATTAGAACATAATTCAAAAAACACTGATTAAATCATCACTCTAGCTTGGTCGAAAATTATAGTACTACTACGATCTATTGGCTTGTAAATAAAATAATTCCTGCTAGCACATAAATTGTCCTTCCAAGACAAAACTTTTTTCCAAATATATATATTACGCTCACCTCCCTGCTCCATCCAGAGATATGCACCAATTAAATAAGATCAGATGAGATTCAATATTGTGGATAAACGTCTAATATATTTTTCTTAAATTATTAGCACAGGATATACTACTTTTTAAAAACAAGTTGAAAACTTGAACTCCATGTTTGTTTTAAATTTTTAATGGAAAAACGCCAAAAGAGGAAGGTAAGAAGAAACCCAGGAAGATCTCTTTTTCCATGAAAGGAGGAAGAAATGCAAGATTACGTTAAATGGCTTTGGTTTAATTTTTATTTTCATTTCAAGCCATAGATGGATTCCGAAATTTTTAATATTCAGGGATCGAATTTCAAACAAAATTTTGTATTTTTTTTATTATATATTTTTATTATATTAAAATAATTTAGATATAAAATATTAAATTGGTTCAATAAAAAAATTAAAACATAAATATAAAAAAAATACATATTTTATGGTGATTGAGTGGTTATTATGGGGTTAAGTACTGTTTTCATCCCTAAGGTTTGGGGTGAAAATCAAATTTGTCCCCGACCCTTTTTTTGTTATTAAAATCATCCTCAACGTAACAAAACGTTAAAATATCATGCTTTTGTCCATAATTAATATTTTTTGAATAATTTTACCCTTAAACAAAAAGAAAAAATAATAAAAATAAAATAAACCACTTTTAAAAGAATAATAAAATAAAAAATAGTTTATGATGTTAATTTTCTGGCTGAAATTGAGGGACTTGAGTAAAAATCAGATTCAGAAGCTGACAAAGGACTGCAGATGCTGTTGGATTTTGACCTCCTTGCACTCAAAGTGGATTTTCTAGAGCTACAGAACTCCAAATGGCGCGCTCTCAATTGCGTTGGAAAGTAGATATCCAGGGCTTTCCAGAAATATATAATAGTCCATACTTTGCTTGAGTTTAAATGACGCAAACTGGCATTGAACGCCAGCTCTCTGTCCAATTCTGGAGTCAAACGCCAGAAACAGGTTGCAAAGCAGAGTTAAACGCTAGAATATGTGCCATTTTGGGCGTTTAACTCCAAGGAAGACCTCTTCACGTAAAAGCTTCAAGCTCAGCCCAAGCACACACCAAAGTGGGCCCCGAAAGTGGATTTCTGCATCATTTACTATTTTCAGTAAACCTAGTAACTAGTTTAGTATAAATAGAACTTTTTACTATTGTATTTACATCTTTGGATTATTCTTAGTTCATCTTTGGACGTCTAGTTCTTAGATCATGGGGGCTGGCATCTCGGCCATGCCTAGACCTTGTTCTTATGTATTTTCAACGGTAGAGTTTCTACACACCATAGATTAAGGTGTGGAGCTCTGCTGTTCCTCATGAATTAATGCAAAGTACTACTATTTTTCTATTCAATTCAACTTATTCCGCTTCTAAGATATTCATTCGCACTTCAACATGAATATGATGATCGTGACACTCATCATCATTCCCTACGAACGCGTGCCTGACAACCAATTCTGTTCTACATTAGATTGAATGAGTATCTCTGAGATTCTTTAATCAGAGTTTTCGTGGTATAAGTTAGAACCCATGGATGGCCATTCTTGAGATCCGGAAAGTCTAAACCTTGTCTGTGGTATTCCGAGTAGGATCTGGGAAGGGATGGCTGTGATGAGCTTCAAACTCGCGAGTGCTGGCATAGTGACAGACGCAAAAGGATGGTGAATCCTATTCCAGTATGATCGAGAACCTCCAGATGATTAACCATGCAGTGACAGCGCATCAGACCATTTTCACAGAGAGGACAGGATGTAGCCATTGACAACGGTGATGCCTAACATACAACTTGCCATAGAAAGGAGTAGGACTGATTGGATGAAGACAGTAGGAAAGCAGAGGTTCAGGAGGAACGAAAGAATCTCTATACGCTTATCTAAAATTCTCACCAATGAATTACATATGTACCTCTATCTTTATTTTACGTTTTATTTATCTTTTTATTATTAAATATCCATAACCATTTGAATCTGCCTGACTGAGATTTACAAGGTGACCATAGCTTGCTTCAAGCCGACAATCTCCGTGGGATCGACCCTTTCTCACGTAAGGTTTATTACTTGGACGACCTAGTGCACTTGCTGGTTAGTTGTGCGGAGTTGTGAAGAAAGTGCTGAGATTATGAACGCGCATACCAAGTTGAGCGCCATTGTTAGAGATCACAATTTCGTGCACCAGCCTTCAAGGTCTTCAACTACTCTACCGATCTTGTTGGGAATGGGCTTTCCCTTGATGGCTTCTTGGTTTACAAGCGAATGCGCCATCTGGGTGTCACTCCAGATAAGTACCCATTCTCGTGTGTGATCAGAGCCTGTGTGGAGGATTTAGAGGTTAAGAAGATTCATGGATTGTTGTTGAAGTTTGGATTCGAGTTGGATGTGTTTGTGGGGAGTGCTCTGGTTAATACTTATATGAAATTTGGGTTGGTGATGGATGCACATGAGGTGTTTGAGGAATTGCCTGTTAGAGATTTGGTACTTTGGAACTCAATGCTCAATGGGTATGTATTTGGCGGTGACTTCGAATATGTTCCCAAATATGTTGTATTGGATGAACCTACCGCCGTGGCTCAGCGTCGCCGGAATATTCTCCACACCCGTGGGCACTGCCGGCTGCTGGTGCTGCTGTTGATGGTCTAATTCCATGTGACAAAAGAATGTTAAACAATAGAGTGAGGAGGTTAAGGGAGAAAGATGATGATGAAGGGTATTTGAGTTGCTGTTGCCATTGTTGGTGTTGTTTGGATGAAGGGGTGGTGTTGTAATGGGTTCAGATTAAAGAATAGTGTGGTAGTGGTGAAGACTAATGGGGATTAGTGGTGAGGATAGAAAGAATTTTTTTTTTGTTTAGGGCAAAATTGTCCAAAAAATGTCATTTATGGACAAAATGATGATTTTATAACGTCTTGTAACGTTGAGGATGATTTTAATAACAAAAAAAGGTCGGAGACGAATTTGATTTTCACCCAAACCTTAAGGACGAAAACAGTACTCAACCCTTATTATGGTATTTAAAAGTATTTGTCTAACTTATTAAAAAATTAAAAATTATATTTAATTTAAAAATATAAAAATAAATAATTATTAAATATAAAAAACAAAAACAAAAATACATTTAACAAAATCATTTGTCTCTTCATAAACCCTAATCAATTATTCATACCAAAAAAATTAAATAAATTTAAAAAGTATTAAACAAAATCACTTTGTTCTTTGTTTACTGGGTTCTCACACAACCCTCATCTCTAATTGTTCATAAAAAAAAAATCATCTGAAAAATTGAGAAAAAAATAAAAGAACAGAGCTTCATGTCTTCATCTTCTTGGGTATTTCACCAGCACACTCTCAACGAGCTTCTCTCTCATTCCCAATTCTGAGACTCAAACTCTCTCCTCTCTTACTGCCACTACAGTCTCTCTCGGTCTCACTAGAGTCTCTACTCGTTCACATAGTCACACTCACCGGCATCTCGTTGCTCCTCTCCTATCGTTGCCGGCGTTTCAACATCTCGCGGCCTTCCCTGGGCTCCTCCTCGCCGGTGACAGAAGCACTCGTCGGATTGTCGTCGCTCGTCATCTTTTGGTTTCAAGCACTCGCCGTCGCGAGTCGTCGTGGATCGTGGACCGTCGTAGGGTCGTCACTTGCTTTGTCGCTCGTCCTCTTCTGGGGTCGGGTCCTCTTCGTCACCCAGTCGCCCTTGGTAAGTCCATGCATCATCACTTCCCCTATACTCCCTGTACCTTCCCGATATCCTCGGCCAAATATTCCAATATCCTCGGCCAACAAACTATAAAACCGAGAATAAGTCCACCAATTCAAATCATGCTGATATCCTCGCATAACAGAAATTCAGAATCCCAATCCTAATAACAAACAAACCCGAGCATTACTCGAATATCCACTTATTTAAAATGACGAATATAACTCGTCAAGGCAGGAAAAAAGGAGGAAAAGAGCGAGTAATCGGCAATTCATAAGAAATATCCGATCATCATCCCCATACTTTACTTTTTCTCAGTTTTATTTCTTAACGTTTTGCTTTTAAGTTTCTTATTCCGATAACTAACTTGGGCGTCGGAGTCCTTTTTGTAGGGTCCACGCCGAGGTCACCAGTTCACAGGAGCAAGCTTCAGAGTCCTCCCTCAGCTGTGTCGCCGACCATATCTCGAAAGCATACTCTGGACAGAACAATTGGCGCCCACTATGGGGCACGAATTTTCTCACTTTCAAGTTTAACCCCATACACCCTGTGCTCTCTTCTTCTTTTTAAGGAACTGAAGCATGACGGATCAGTCGGGCACCCACCAACACGCTGGTCCCGATCTCGTAGTAGCAAACACAGTGCTGCTCGCAGAAAATCAGCGACTGGCCGAGTTATTAGCCACCTTGCAGAACAAAGGTGAAAGGAAAAACGTCAACATGGAAGTGAACACCGACCAACAAGATGAGCACCAGTCAGATTCTAATGCCAAGACCGAGGAGAAAACCTCGAAGACAGGGAGACGCCGAGCTAATCCTTTCTCGGAAGAAATCATGAGCTTTAAGATGCCTCGAAATTTCACGCTTCCTATAACGCTGGTACCCTATAAAGGGATCAGAGACCCTAAGATTCATGTTCGAATTTGAGTCCATGATGTTCCTCAATAGTGACTCCGATCCCATATTATGTCGTTCATTTCCTACTTTTTTAGATGGTGCTGCGCTTTTATGGTTTTCCAATTTGCCTGCAGGTTCGATAACGAGCTTCGATGATTTCTCCAAACTGTTTATCAATCAGTTCGTAGCCTCCAAGATTTACGTACAGGACTCGGACTACCTCACCACTATTAAACAAGGACCGCACGAGAGCCTAAAAGACTATATGACCCGCTTCACAACGGCAGCCATGGAAATTCCCGACCTCAACCCCGAAGTCCAACTGCACGCCATCAAAAGTGGTTTACGACCAGGAAAATTCCAAGAAGCCATAGCAGTGGCGAAGCCAAAGACGCTGGAGGAATTTCGAGAAAAGGCAACCGGACAGATTGAAATAGAAGAGTTACGTGAAACTTGGCGGAGCGAAAGGCAGCCAAACAGAAGGGATGAGGACAAACCGGTCGCCAAGGACACCAAGAAGCCTTTCAGGCTGACGCCAAAGTACGATTCGTACACGAGGTTCAACGCTAGAAGAGAAGACATCATCAAGGAGATACTACATAACAAACTAATAAAGCCACCGAATAGGGCCGGCTCATATCAAGATCAACGCTATGTGGACAAGTCCAAGCGTTGCGCCTTTCATCAGAAGTTCGTCCATACAACTGATGAATGTGTGGTCACAAAAGACCTCTTGGAAAGATTGGCAAGACAGGGGCACCTGGACAAATACATCAGTAGCAAAACAAGGACGATTTCAGACGACTCTAACGATCGACGACAAGACCGACCGCCTCACACCTCGGACAAAGCCAGAACCCAACCCCCACCAACCAGGGGATCATCAATTGCATCTCTGGAGGGTTTGCCAGTGGTGGACAAACAAGCTCGGCACGAAAGCGCCGATACAAGGACATGTTAACACTCCAGCGGACAGCCGATGTATTGACTGTCAAACCAAGAACACCTAGCATATCTTTCAAACCATCAGATTGCCAAACAAACTCTAATAATCTGGATGACCCAGTGGTAATTTCTATCCAAGCAGGGGACCTCCTGGTAAAGAAAGCCCTTCTCGACCCTAGAAGCAGCGCGGACGTCCTTTTCTATTCAACCTTCAAAAAGATGAAACTCAGCGAACAAACCTTGCTACCATCCTCAGGAGAACTAATCGGGTTCTCAGGGGAGCGAGTGTCAATCCTCGGCAGCATCTGGCTTAAAACAACCTTAGGAGAACATCCCATGAGCAGAATGAAGGACGTACAGTTCCTCGTCGTCGATTGCATTAGCCCATACAACATCATTCTGGGCAGACCTTTTCTAAATTCCTTTGGTGCCATTGTCTCCACGATCCATTTGTGTGTCAAATTTCAGGTACAAGAGGACCAGATAGCCACAATACATTCCGACCACATTGAAGCTCGGAAATGTTATAATGAGAGCTTGAAAATCAAAGCAGACATCCGACAAGGAACACGGCTGGCCCAAGGGACATACAACGTTGCCAACATCTCGGGTACTGCCGAACTCGATCCAAGAGGAGATCTCCAGGACAAACCAACACCAATCGACGACTTCGAAAAGGTACAATTAGATGACAATGTTAACCACGATACTTATATCAGCTCTTCTCTCCTTTCAGGAACAAAACAGAAGATAACAACCTTACTACGGCAGAATGCCGACCTTTTTGCCTGGACACCGACAGACATGCCCGGTATAGACCAAGGCCTCATATGCCACAAATTACAAATTGACCTAAGAGCACGGCCCGTTTCCCAAAAGAAGCGCAACATGGGAGACGAGAAGCGCAAAGCATGTCTCGAGGAAACACAAAAACTCCTCTGAACAGGATTTATAGAAGAACTCTGATTCACAACTTGGCTATCAAACGTGGTTATGGTAAGAAAAGCCTCAGGTAAGTGGCGAATGTGTGTTGATTTCACTAACTTGAATAAAGCATGCCCCAAGGATGCCTATCCACTCCCATGCATAAACAAACTGGTAGATAATGCATCAGGATATAACGTTTTAAGCTTCTTAGACGCATATTCTAGTTATAATCAGATACTAATGCATCCAAAAGATAAAGATAAGACAGCTTTCATAACTGAATATGGAAATTACTGTTATACTGTTATGCCTTTTGGACTTAAGAATGCAGGGGCTATGATGAGCGGATAATTTATACGCTTTTTGGCATTATTTTTAGTATGTTTTTAGTAGGATCTAGCTACTTTTAGGGATGTTTTCATTAGTTTTTATGTTAAATCACATTTCTAGACTTTACTATGAGTTTGTGTGTTTTTCTGTGATTTCAGGTATTTTCTGACTGAAATTGAGGGACTCGAGCAAAAATCAGATTCAGAGGTTGAAGAAGGACTGCTGATGCTGTTGGATTCTGACCTCCCTGCACTCAAAGTGGATTTTCTGGAGCTACAGAAGTCGAAATGGCGCGCTTCCAATTGCGTTGGAAAGTAGACATCCAGGGCTTTCCAGCAATGTATAATAGTCCATACTTTGGCCAATTTTAGACGATGCAAACTGGCGTTCAACGCCAGCTCTCTACCCAAATCTGGCGTCCAACGCCAGAAAAGGATCCAAAACCAGAGTTGAACGCCAGAAATGGATCAAAACCTGGCGTTCAACTCCACAAATGGCCTCTGCACGTGGAAAGTTAAGGCTCGGCCCAAGCACACACCAAGTGGGCCCCAGAAGTGGATTTATGCATCAATTACTACGATTGCGGGGCGTTAGTGACAGACGCAAAAGGATAGTAAATCCTATTCCAGCATGATCGGGAACCGACAGATGAATAGCCGTGCCGTGACAGGGTGCGTTGACCATTTTCACTGAGAGGATAAGATGAAGCCATTGACAAGGGTGATGCCTCCAGACGATTATCCGTGCCGTGACAGGGCATTTGGATCATTTTCCCGAGAGAAGACCGAAAGTAGCCATTGACAATGGTGATGTATCACATAAAGCCAGCCATGGAAAGGAGTAAGATTGATTGGATGAAGATAGCAGGAAAGCAGAGGTTCAGAGGAACGAAAGCATCTCTATTCACTTATCTGAAATTCTCACCAGTGATTTACATAAGTATTTCTATCCCTATCTTATTAATTACTTTCGAAAACTCCATTAGTATTTTATATCCGCCTGACTGAGATTTACAAGGTGACCATAGCTTGCTTCATACCGACAATCTCCGTGGGATTCGACCCTTACTCATGTAAGGTATTACTTGGACGACCCAGTGCACTTGTTGGTTAGTTATGCGAAGTTGTGAAGATATGTTTAGACCATGGTCCTGCGCATCCGTTTTTGGTGCCATTGCCAGGGAATCAATTTCGAACAACAATTCACAACCTGAGTAGCAATTTCGCATACCAAGTTTTTGGCGCCGTTGTCGGGGATTGTTCGAGTTTGGACAACTGACGGTTCATCCTGTTGCTCAGATTAGGTAATTTTCTTTTTGTTTTGTTTTCAAAAACTTTTCAAAAATCTTTCAAAAATTTTTTCTTTTGTTTTCGAAAAAAAAAATTTTATTCAAAATTTTTAAAGAATGAATTCTAGTGTTTCATGAAGCATGTGAAGCCTGGCTGGCTGTAAAGCCATGTCTAAATTCATTTGGACTGAGGCTTGCAATTTGTTATCAAGAGCAAGCTAGTTGTTGCTAATCCACCTGCTGCTGTTCCTGATTTACATGCTGAAGCTTGGCTGGCCATTGGCCATGTCTAGTGTTTTAGACCGGAGCTTTCATTGAAAGCTTGGCTGGCTAGTGAGCCATGTCTAATTCCTGGACTGAAGCTTTAGACTAAGAATGCAAGATTCCTGGAATTCATGTTAAAAATTTTGGAATCCTTATTTTTTCTTTTTCATATAATTTTCGAAAAAAAAATCCAAAAAATATAGAAAATCATAAAAATCAAAAATAATTTTTGTGTTTCTTGTTTGAGTCATGAGTCATGTTATAAGTTTGGTGTCATTTGCATGTGCATCTTGTATTTTTCGAAAATTTCCATGTATTCATAGTGTTCTTCATGATCTTCAAGTTGTTCTTGGTAAGTCTTCTTGTTTGATCTTTGCATTTGCATGTTTTGTGTCTTTTCTTGTTTTTCATATGCATTGTTGAATTCTTAGTGTCTAAGCATTAAAGAATTCTAAGTTTGGTGTCTTGCATGTTTTCCTTGCATTAAAAATTTTTCAAAAATATGTTCTTGATGTTCATCTTGACATTCATAGTGTTCTTGGTGTTCATCTTGACATTCATAGCATTCTTGCATGCATCACATGTTTTGATCTAAAATTCTCATGCATTGCGTCATTTTTCTTGTTTTTCTCTCTCATAAAAAAATTCAAAAATAAAAAAAATATCTTTCCCTTTTTCTCTCATCAAATTCGAAAATTTGAGTTGACTTTTTCAAAAATTTTTAAAATCAAATTGTTTCTCATGAGTCAAATCAAATTTTCAATTTGAAAATCTTATCTTTTTCAAAATCTTTTTCAAAAATCAAATCTTTTTCAAAAAATCAAGTCTTTTTCAAATTTCTTAGTTATTTTCGAAAATTCCAACAATATTTTCCAAAAACATTTTTCTTATTTTTGTATCAAATTTTCGAAAATAACAATAACAATTAATGTTTTGATTCAAAAATTTCAAGTTTGTTACTTACTTGTTAAGAAAGATTCAAACTTTGAGTTCTAGAATCATATCTTGTGATTTCTTGTGAATCAAGTCATTAATTGTGATTTTAAAAATCAAATCTTTTTCAAAACTAATTTCAATCATATCTTATCAAAAATATATTCTCATCTTATCTTTTTCAAAAATCTAATTTCAAAATATCTTCTCCAACTTCCTAACTTCTTATCTTTTCAAAATTTGTTTCAACTAACTAACTAACTTTTTGTTTGTTTCTTAACTTTTTCAAAACTATCTAACTAACTCTCTCTCTCTCTCTCTAATTTTCGAAAATATCTTTCCTCTTTTTCAAAAATTTCTTTTTTATTAACTAATTATTTTTATTTTTGATTTTAAAATTTTTCGAAAAAAATACTAACCTTTTTCAAAAAACTATTTTCGAAAATCACTAACTCTTTTTCAAAAAATTATTTTCGAAAATTCTCCCTCTCCCATCTTATTCTATTTATTTATTCATTTACTAACATCTCATCTCACATCTCTGTCCTCCTCACAGTTGTGTTTCTTTCTTTACATCACATTCTTTGTCTCCCTCTTTTCTTCCACTCACAAAGGGATCCCTATACTGTGGTATAAAGGATCCATATTATTATTATTATTTTTTCTGTGCCCTCTTCTTTGTCATATGAGCAGGAGCAAGGACAAGAACATTCTTGTTGAAGCAGATCCAGAACCTGAAAGGATTCTGACATGCTTTTCCCTTTTGCTGTAAGAGACAGAGCTAGAATATGGTTGGACTCTCAACCTAAAGATAGCCTGAACTCTTGGGATAAGCTGGTCACGGCTTTCTTAGCCAAGTTCTTTCCTCCTCAAAAGCTGAGCAAGCTTAGAGTGGATGTTCAAACTTTCAAACAGAAAAAAGGTGAATCCCTCTATGAAGCTTGGGAAAGATACAAACAGTTGACCAAAAAGTGTCCTTCTGACATG
>NC_029787.2:109343786-109344468 GCF_000816755.2 Arachis ipaensis
CCAGAACAAGCATGGTTCTGGCGTTCAACGCCAGAAATGGCAACAAATGGGCGTTGAACACCCAAAATGGGCACCAACCTGGCGCTGAACGCCCAGAGTTGTGTGCAAGGGCATTTTACTTGCCTAATTTGGTGCAAGGTTGTAAATCCTTGAACACCTCATGATCTGTGGACCCCACAGGATCATCTCAGGATCTGTGGACCCCACAGGATCATCTCAGGATCTGTGGATCCCACAGGATCCCCACCTACTTCCTCATCTCTCTTTCCATTCATGATCATCCCTTCTGTTTTCCATTTACCACTCACATCCATACACCCACTACCTTCAAAATTCAACATCTCTCTCCCACCCAATCCCACCCATATGGCCGAATAAACACATCCATCCATCTCCTCCATATCTTCTTCTTCTTCTTCTTCTATTCTTTCTTCTTTTGCTCGAGGGCGAGCAACATTCTAAGTTTGGTGTGGTAAAAGCATAGCTTTTTTGTTTTTTCCATAACCATTGATGGCACCTAAGGCCAGGGAAACCTCTAGAAAGAGGAAAGAGAAGACAAAAACTTCCATCAAGGGTCTATAGCTCAGTGGTAGAACATTTGACTGCAAATCAAGAGATCCCTGAGATACCTCAGGGGAGACATTTTCTTCCACAAAATTATTGGAAGCAACTAAGGGTGGAA
>NC_029787.2:109344514-109361668 GCF_000816755.2 Arachis ipaensis
ATGCTTGAACAGTGCATATGTCTTTTGAAGTTGTTGTTTAAGAATGTTAAATATGTTGGCTCTTGAAAGAATGATGAACATGAGACATGTTATTGATAATCTGAAAAAATCACAAAAAATGATTCTTGAAGCAAGAAAAAGCAGCAAAGAACAAAGCTTGCAGAAAAAAAAATAGGCGAAAAAAATAAAAAATAAAATAATAATAGAAAGAAAAAGAAAAAGCAAGCAGAAAAAGCCAAAAGCTCTTAAAACCAAGAGGCAAGAGCAAAAAGCCAATAACCCTTAAAACCAAAAGGCAAGGGTAAATAAAAAGGATCCCAAGGCTTTGAGCATCAGTGGATAGGAGGGCCTACAAGAATAAAATTCTGGCCTAAGCGGCTAAACCAAGCTGTCCCTAACCATGTGCTTGTGGCGTGTAGGTGTCAAGTGAAAACTTGAGACTGAACGGTTAAAGTCAAGGTCCAAAGCAAAAAAAGAGTGTGCTTAAGAACCCTGGACACCTCTAATTGGGGACTTTAGCAAAGCTGAGTCACAATCTGAAAAGGTTCACCCAATTATGTGTCTGTGGCATTTATGTATCCGGTGGTAATACTGGAAAACAAAGTGCTTAGGGCCACGACCAAGACTCATAAAGAAGCTGTGTTCAAAAATCATCATACTGAACTAGGAGAGTCAATAACACTATCTGAACTCTGAGTTCCTATAGATGCCAATCATTCTGAACCTCAATGGATAAAGTGAGATGCCAAAACTATTCAAGAGGCAAAAAGCTATAAGTCCCGCTCATATAATTGAAGCTATGTTTCATTGATAGTTTGGAATTTATAGTATATTCTCTTCTTTTTATCCTGTTTGATTTTCAGTTGTTTGGGGACAAGCAACAATTTAAGTTTGGTGTTGTGATGAGCGGATAATTTATACGCTTTTTGGCATTGTTTTTAGTATGTTTTTAGTAGGATCTAGCTACTTTTAGGGATGTTTTCATTAGTTTTTATGTTAAATTCACATTTCTGGACTTTACTATGAGTTTGTGTGTTTTTCTGTGATTTCAGGTATTTTCTGACTGAAATTGAGGGACTCGAGCAAAAATCAGATTCAAAGGTTGAAGAAGGACTGCTGATGCTGTTGGATTCTAACCTCCCTGCACTCAAAGTGGATTTTCTGGAGCTACAGAACTCGAAATGGCGCGCTTTTAATTGCGTTAGAAATTAGACATCCAGGGCTTTCCAGTAATGTATAATAGTCCATACTTTGGCCAAGTTTAGACGACGCAAACTGGCGTTCAACGCCAGCTCTCTGCTCAAATCTGGCGTCCAGCGCCAGAAAAGGATCCAAAACCAGAGTTGAACGCCAGAAATGGATCAAAACCTGGCGTTCAACTCCACAAATGGCCTCTGCACGTGGAAAGTTAAAGCTCAGCCCAAGCACACACCAAGTGGGCCCCGAAAGTGGATTTATGCATCAATTACTTACTTCTGTAAACTCTAGTAGCTAGTTTATTATAAATAGGACCTTTTACTATTGTATTAGGTATCTTTGATCAGTTGTATGCTATCTTAGATCACGTTTGAGGGCTGGCCTCTTGGCCATGCCTGGACTTTCACTTATGTATTTTTAACGGTAGAGTTTCTATACCGACAATCTCCGTGGGATTCGACCCTTACTCATGTAAGATATTACTTGGACAACCCAGTGCACTTGTTGGTTAGTTATGCGAAGTTGTGAAGATATGTTTAGACCATGGTCCTGTGCATCCGTTTTTGGTGCCATTGCCAGGGAATCAATTTCGAACAACAATTCACAACCTGAGTAGCAATTTCGCATACCAGGCGACCTACCAACGCCTCATGGACAAGGTCTTCAACAAACAAATAGGGAGAAATTTGGAAGTATACGTCGACGACATGGTCGTCAAGACTCAACAAGAACACACCCATGATGCCGACCTACAAGAAGTGTTCGGTCAGTTAAGGAAACATAACATGCGACTTAACCCGGAGAAGTATGCCTTCGGGGTTAAAGGAGGAAAGTTCCTGAGCTTCATGTTGACATCAAGAGGCATTGAGGCCAATCCCGAAAAATTTGAAGCAATCATTAACATGAGAAGTCCCCGAACAATAAAGGAAGTCCAGAGACTAAATGGAAGGCTAGCCGCACTATCTCGATTTATACCAAGTGTATCAACACACTCTCAGCATTTTTTCAACATACTAAAAAGGCAAACAAAGTTCAACTGGAACACGGAGTGTGAAGCAGCTTTCCAGAAGTTGAAATCCATAATCTCGTCACCGCCGATCTTACAGAAGCCGAACTTAGAAAAACCAATATTACTATACTTATCGGTATCCTCAAAGGCTATCAGTTCAGTACTCGTCACGGAGATGCAAGATAAATAGGAGCCAGTCTACTTCGTCAGTAAAACATTACAGAATGCCGAACTCAGATATCCACCAATGGAGAAGCTAGCATATGCAGTAATACTTACGGCAAGAAGATTAAGGCACTACTTCCAAAGCAGTAAGGTTATCGTTAAAACAAATCAGCCTCTGCGACAGATCCTCACTCGACCCAAGGTCTCAAGAAGACTCACCAAATGGTCAATAGAATTATCCAAATTTGACATAACATACGAGCCGAGGAGGACAATAAGGGCACAATTCTTAGCAGATTTTCTAGCCGAATTAACAGACCAAGCAGATCACGAACACACTTGGGAGCTCTATGTAGATGGAGCTTCAAACTCAGAAGGATCAGGAGCAGGCGTATATCTAACAGACAAATCCGACCTCCAAGCGGGACAGTCAATCAGGTTCTCATTCCAAACAAGCAACAATTAAGCCGAGTATGAAGCTCTACTCGCCGGACTTCGACTTGCACAGTCTTTAAACATAACACACCTACAGGTATACTGTGACTCGCAACTGGTGGTACAACAGGTAACCGGGAATTTTCAGGTAAAGGACCAATTGTTAGAAAAATATCACGCACTGGTAAGAGAACTCATACCTCAGTTTACTTCAATACAAATCACACATATAGCTCGGGAACAAAACACCCGAGCAGATGCTTTATCAAAACTAGCAACAACTAGGAAATGTATGCATGATTCTGTTATATCTCAGCTAACCCTCGCTGAACCGAGCTTTAGCAAAAGAATATTCTCTATATCATAGGAACAAGACTGGAGGGCAACATACAAACAATACCTACAAACTGGAACCATACCAACAACTATCACAGACCAAAGAGCATTCAAAAGGTGAGCAGCATCCTTCACACTGATAGGAATAAAACTATACAAACGAGGTTTCTCCCAACCATTACTAAGATGTCTAAACACGGATGAAGCTAAGATCGCCATGGACGAGGCCCATGAAGGAGTATGCGGTAACCACATTGGAGGAATAAGCCTGGCATCTAAGGTTGCCAGAGCAGGTTATTATTGGCCAACAATGAAGAGCGATTGTATCAAAAAGGTAAGGAGATGCGACAGCTGCCAAAAACACGCACCACTAATACATAGCCCGGCCGAGAATCTACATACCTCGGAGGTAAGCTGGCCATTTTATAAATGGGGGCTTGATATTCTCGGCCCTTTCCCCAAAGCTCCCAGGCAGGTAAAGTATTTACTTGTAGCAATTGACTATTTTTCGAAATGGATGGAAGCAACGCCTTTAGCAAAAATAGGGGCTGAAAAGGTCCGAGCTTTTCTCTGGAAAAACATTATTTGTTGTTTTGGTATACCACATGCTATTATAACTGACAATGGTCGGCAGTTTACCGATCAAAACCTGGCAGAATTTTTGCAGGGTTTCAAAATTAAGCATCACTTTTCATCAGTAGAACACCCACAAACAAACGGACTCGCCGAGGCAGCTAACAAAGTAATTCTCATCGCACTTAAGAAAAAGCTCAGCGAAGCCAAAGGAGAATGGGCGGAGTTAATCCCAGAAATACTGTGGAGTTACAATACAACAAAACAAACAACCACCAACGAGACCCCTTACCGACTTGTCTATGGTGCCGACGCAATGATCCCAGTCGAGATCGCCCTAACATCAGGAAGAACAACACAAACATCGGCACCAAACAATGATAACATCAGACAAGCAGAATTGGATACAATAGAGGAAGACAGATACAAAGCTGAGATAAGGCACAAAGCAATGCAAAGCATAATAAAAAGAAAATACAACAAGATGGTCAAACCCAGGTCCTTCACCAAAGAAGACCTCGTCTTAAGACGAACGGAAGAAGCACGGAAACCACAAACACATGGAAAGCTCGCACCAACATGGGAAGGCCCTTACCGAGTAATACAAATACTCGGCAAGGGAGCATATAAACTTCAAACGTTACAAGGAAATGACATCCCTGGAATATGGAATGTATCATCTCTTAGATCTTACTTATCATCTCTTTTTCTTACTTATCAATCCCTGCCATTGGAGCAAACAATTTTGGGCTTAAACCTCAACTAGTTTCTCTGATGCAACAAAACTGCAAGTTTCATGGACTTCCATCTGAAGATCCTTTTCAGTTTTTAACTGAATTCTTTCATATCTGTGATACTATTAAGACCAATGGGGTTGATCCCGAGGTCTAAAGGCTCATGCTTTTCCCGTTTCCTGTAAGAGACAGAGCTAGAATATAGTTGGATTCTCAACCTAAAGATAGCCTGAACTCTTGGGATAAGCTGGTCATGGCTTTCTTAGCCAAGTTCTTTCCTCCTCAAAAGCTTAGCAAACTTAGAGTGGATGTTCAAACCTTCAGACCAAAAGAAGGTGAATGCCTCTATGAAGCTTGGGAGAGATACAAGCAACTGACCAAAAAGTGTCCTTCTAACATGCTTTCAGAATGGACCATCATGTATATATTCTATGATGGTCTGTCTGAGTTATCAAAGATGTCATTGGACCATTCTGCAGGTGGATCCATTCACCTAAAGAAAATGCCTGCAGAAGCTCAAGAACTCATTGACATGGTTGCTAACAACCAGTTTATATACACTTCTGAGAGGAATCCTGTAAGTAATAGGACACCTCAGAGGAAGGGAGTTCTTGAAATTGATGCTCTGAATGCCATATTGGCTCAGAACAAAATATTGACTCAGTAAGTCAATATGATTCCTCAAAGTCTGAATGGAATGCAAGCTGCATCCAACAGTACTCAAGATGTATCTTCTGAAGAAGAAGCTTATGATCCTGAGAACCCTGCAATAGCAGAGGTGAATTACATGGGTGAACCCTATGGAAATACCTATAATCCCTCATGGAGAAATCATCCAAATTTTTTATTGAAGGATCAACAAAAGCCTCAACAAGGCTTTAATAATGGTGGAAGAAACAGGTTTAACAATAGTAAACTTTTTCCATCATCCACTCAGCAACAGATAGAGAATTCTGAGCAGAATCCATCTAGCTTAGCAAAAATAGTCTCTGATCTATCTAAGGCCACTTTAAGTTTTATGAATGAAACAAGGTCCTCCATTAGAAAATTGTAGGCACAAGTAGGCCAGTTGAGTAAAAAGGTCACTGAAATTCCTCCTAGTACTCTCCCAAGCAATACAGAAGAAAATCCAAAGAGAGAGTGCAAGGCCATTGATATAACCAAAATGGCCGAACCCACAAGAGAGGAGGATGACGTGAATCCTAGTGAGGAAGACCTCCTGGGATGTTCAGTGGACAATAAGGAGTTCCCCTTAGAGGAACCAAAGGAATCTGAGGCTCATATAGAGACCATAGAGATTCCAATGAACCTCCTTCTGCCCTTCATGAGCTCTGATGAGTATTCTTCTTCTGAAGAGAATGAAGACGTTACTGAAGAGCAAGTTGCTAAGTACCTTGGTGCAATCATAAAGTTTAATGCCAAATTATTTGGTAATGAGACTTGGGAAGATGAACCTCCCTTGCTCACTAATGAACTGAATGCATTGGATAGGCAGAAATTACCTCAAAAGAAGTAAGATCCTGGTAAATTCTTAATACCCTGTAACATAGGCACCATGACCTTTGAGAAGGCTCTGTGCGACTTGGGGTCAGGAATAAACTTAATGCCACTCTCTGTAATGGAGAAACTTGGGATCTTTGAGGTACAGGCTGCCAATTTCTCATTAGAGATGGCACACAAATCTATAAAAATGGCTTATGGACAAGTAGAGGACGTGTTAGTAAAGGTTGAGGGCCATTACATCCCTGCTGATTTTATAATCCTAGACACTGGGAAGGATGAGGATGAATCCATCATCCTTAGAAGACCCTTCCTAGCCACAGCAAATGCTGTGATTGATGTGGACAGAGGAGAGTTGGTCCTTCAACTGAATGAAGACTACCTTGTGTTCAAGACTCAAGGTTCTCCTTCTGTAACCATGGAAAGGAAGCATGAAAAGCTTCTCTCACTGCAGAGTCAACCAAAGCCCCCACAATCAAACTCTAAGTTTAGTGTTGGGAGGCCACAACCAAACTCTAAGTTTGGTGTTGGGAGGTCTCAACAATGCTCTGAACATCTGTGAGGCTCCATGAGAGCTCACTGTCAAGCTATTGACATTAAAGAAGCGCTTGTTGGGAGGCAACCCAATATATTTAATTATAACTATATTATTTTCATGTTTATTTTGTGTTTCTTTAGGTTGATGATCATGTGGAGTCACAAAAATTATAAAAAAATAAAAATAAAAAAACAGAATGAAAAATAGCTCACCCTGGAGGAAGAGCTTACTGGCATTTAAACGCCAGTAAGGCTAGCAGAATGGGCGTTAAACGCCCAATCTGGCACCATTCTGGGCGTTCAACGCCAGAAATGGGCACCAGACTGGTGTTTACCGCCAGAACAGAGCATGAAACTGGCGTTAAACGCCAGAAACAAGCAGCAGTCTGGCGTTTAAACGCCAGGATTGCACTCTGAGGAAGGCTGGCGTTAAACGCCAGAAACAAGCTATATTTGGGCGTTTAACGCCAGAACTAAGCATGGAAGTGGCGTTAAACACCAGGATTGCATGCTTAGGGCGTTTTACACACCTAAAAGGTGCAGCGATGTGAAATCCTTGACACCTCAGGATCTGTGGACCCTACAGGATCCCCACCTACCTCAACTCACCTTCTCCCTCTTCTTCACACAATCCAATAATCCTCCTCCCCAAACACTCTTCACCAATCAACTCAACCACTCTTTTCCATTATCCTTTCATCAATCACCTCCACCACACTTTCCTATAAACCCCACCTACCTCCAAATTCAAAATTACTTCCCCACCCAAACCCACCCTAAATGACCGAACCCTAACCCCTCTCCCTCCACTATATAAACCCCCTCATTCCTTCTTCATTTTCACACAACACTACCCTCTCTTCTCCCCTTGGCCAAAATACACCATCTCTCCCTCTCCTCCATCTCTTCTTCTTCTCCTTCTTTCTCTCTTCTTTTGCTCGAGGACGAGCAACATTCTAAGTTTGGTGTGGTAAAAAGCATAGCTTTTTGTTTTTTCTATAACCATCAATGGCACCTAAGGCTAGAGAATCCTCAAGACAGAGGAAAGGGAAGTCAATTGCTTCCACCTCTGAGTCATGAAAGATGGAGAGATTCATCTCAAAAGTCCATCAAGACCACTTATATGAAGTTGTGGCCAAGAAGAAAGTGATCCCCGAGGTTCCTTTCAAACTCAAGAAGAATGAGTATCTGGAGATCCGACTTGAAATCCAAAGAAGAGGTTAGGAAGTCCTCACTAACCCCATTCAACAAGTCAGAATCCTAATGGTTCAAGAGTTCTATGCAAACGCATGGATCACTAGGAACCATGATCAAAGTGTGAACCCGAATCCAAAACATTGGCTTACCATGGTTCGGGGGAACTACTTAGATTTCAGTTCGGAAAATGTAAGGCTGGCGTTCAACTTGCCAATGATGGAAGAGAACGCACGCCCCTACACAAGAAGGGTCAACTTTGATCAAAGGTTAGACCAAGTCCTCATGGACATATGTGTGGAAGGAGCTCAATGGAAGATTGACTCAAAAGGCAAACCGGTTCAACTGAGGAGACTGGACCTTAAGCCTGTAGCTAGAGGATGGTTGGAGTTCATTCAACACTCAATTATTCCCACTAGTAACCAGTCTGAAGTTACTGTAGACCGGGCCATCATGATCCATAGTATCATGATTGGGGAGGAAGTGAAGGTTCATGAGATTATACCTCAAGAACTCTACAAGGTGGCTGATAAGTCCTCCACTTTGGCAAGGTTAGCCTTTCCTCACCTCATTTGCCATCTATGCAATTCGGCTGGGATTGACATAGAGGAAGATATTCTCATTGATGAGGACAAGCTTATCACTAAGAAAAGGATAGAGCAAACAAGAGATCACAGATCTCAAGAGACGCATGAGGAAGCTCATCATCAGGAAATCCCTGAGATGCCTCAGATGCACTTGCCTCCACGGAATTTTTGGGAGCAAATCAACACCTCCCTAGGAGAATTAAGTTCCAACATGGGACAACTAAGGATGAAGCACTAAGAGCACTCCATCATCCTCCATGAAATTAGAGAAGATCAAAGAGCTATGAGGGAGGAACAACAAAGGCAAGGAAGAGACATAGAGGAGCTCAAAAGCACCATTGGTTCTTCAAGAAGAGGAAGACGCCACCCTCACTAAGGTGGACCCGTTCCTTAATCTCCTTGTTCTTATTTTCCTGTTTTTCATTTACTATGCTTTATGTTTGTGTCTTATTTCATGATCATTAGTATTTAAGTGCCTATGTCTTAAAGTTATGAATGTCCTATGAATCCATCACCTCTCTTAAAGAAAAACTGTTTTAATTACAAAAGAACAAGAAGTACATGGTTTCGAATTCATCCTTGAAACTAGTTTAATTATTTTGATGTGGTGACAATACTTTTTGTTTTCTGAATGAATGCTTGAACAGTGCATATGTCTTTTGAATTTGATGTTTAAGAATGTTAAATATGTTGGCTCTTGAAGAATAAGGAAAAAGGAGAAATGTTGTTTGATGATCTGAAAAATCATAAAAATGATTCTTGAAGCAAGAAAAAGCAGTGAATACAAAAGCTTGCAGAAAAAAAATATGCGAAAAAAAAGAAAAAGAAAGAAAAAGAAAAGCAAGCAGAAAAAGCCAGTAGCCCTTAAAACCAAAAGGCAAGGGTAATAAAAAGGATCCAAGGCTTTGAGCATCAGTGGATAGGAGGGCCTAAAGGAATAAAATCCTGGCCTAAGCGGCTAAACCAAGCTGTCCCTAACCATGTGCTTGTGGCGTGTAGGTGTCAAGTGAAAACTTGAGACTGAGAGGTTAAAGTCGAGGCCCAAAGCAAAAATAAGAGTGTGCTTAAGAACCCTAGACACCTCTAATTAGGGACTTTAGCAAAGCTGAGTCACAATCTTAAAAGGTTCACCCAGTTATATGTCTGTGGCATTTATGTATCCGGTGGTAATACTGGAAAACAAAGTGCTTAGGGCCACGGCCAAGACTCATAAAGTAGCTGTGTTCAAGAATCAACATACTGAACTAAGAGAATCAATAACACTATCTGAACTCTGAGTTCCTATAGATGCCAATCATTCTGAACTTCAATGAATAAAGTGAGATGCCAAAACTATTCAAGAGGCAAAAAGCTACTAGTCCCGCTCATCTGATTGGAGCTAAGTTTCATTGATATTTTGGAATTTATAGTATATTCTCTTCTTTTTATCCTATTTGATTTTCAGTTGCTTAGGGACAAGCAACAATTTAAGTTTGGTGTTGTGATGAGCGGATAATTTATACGCTTTTTGGCATTGTTTTTACATAGTTTTTAGTATGATTTAGTTAGTTTTTAATATATTTTTATTAATTTTTAAATAAAATTCACAATTCTGGAGTTTACTATGAGTTTGTGTGTTTTTCTGTGATTTCAGGTATTTTCTGGCTGAAATTGAGGGACCTGAGCAAAAATCAGATTCAGAGGCTGACAAAGGACTGCAGATGCTATTGGATTATGACCTTTCTGCACTCAAAATGGATTTTCTGGAGCTACAGAACTCCAAATAGCGCGCTCTCAATTGCGTTGGAAAGTAGATTTCTGGGCCCCGGAAGTAGATTTCTGCATCATTTACTATTTTCTGTAAACCTAGTAACTAGTTTAGTATAAATAGAACTTTTTACTATTGTATTTACATCTTTGGATTGTCTTTTGATCCTTTGATCACGTTTTGGAAGCTGGCCTCTCGGCCATGCCTAGACCTTGTTCTTATGTATTTTCAACGGTAGAGTTTCTACACACCATAGATTAAGGTGTGGAGCTCTGCTGTTCCTCATGAATTAATACAAAGTACTATTGTTTTTCTATTCAATTCAAGCTTATTCTGATTCTAAGATATTCATTCGCACCTCAATATGAATGTGATGATCGTGACACTCATCATCATTCCCTATGAACGCGTGCCTGACAACCACTTCCGTTCTACTTTAGATTGAATGAGTATCTCTGAGATTCCTTCATCAGAGTCTTCGTGGTATAAGTTAGAATCCATGGACGGCCATTCCTGAGATCCGGAAAGTCTAAACCTTGTCTGTGGTATTCCGAGTAGGATCTGGGAAGGGATGGCTGTGACGAGCTTCAAACTCGCGAGTGCTAGGCGTAGTGACAGACGCAAAAGGATAGTAAATCCTATTCCAGTATGATCGAGAACCGACAGATGATTAGCCATGCAATGACAGCGCATTGGACCATTTTCACTGAGAGGACAGGATGTAGCCATTGACAACGGTGATGCCTAACATACAGCTTGCCATAGAAAGGAGTAGGACTGATTAGATGGAGATAGCAGGAAAGCAGAGGTTCAGGAGGAACGAAAGCATCTCTATACGCTTATCTGAAATTCTCACCAATGAATTACATAAGTATCTCTATCTTTATTTTACGTTTTGTTTATCTTTTAATTATTAAATCTCCATAACCATTTGAATCTGCCTGACTGAGATTTACAAGGTGACCATAGCTTGCTTCAAGCCGACAATCTCCGTGGGATCGACCCTTACTCACGTAAGGTTTATTACTTGGACGACCCAGTGCACTTGCTGGTTAGTTGTGCGGAATTGTGACAAAGAGCTAATATTATGAACGTGCGTATTGAGTTTTTAGCGCCGTTACCGAGGAAAGAACCGTCACGATTTCTGCGCACCACATGCAACCCCTATTTTTCCAGCATCATGAATCGTCTTCACATCAGCATCAACCTGCGCAAACTCATCAACCACTGCCATGAATGGAAAAGAAGCTGATCATATAGAATTACTCGGCCCATCACGATAACCATGAAGGACAAGCTGACTCTGGTAGGCAGACTCAATCACCTCCGCGGTAAAGACAACATTATCCTCTTTCACTCCAGTTAGGTCCACCACCTTCGTAGTCCCCCTACCTCTTTTCCTTTTAAGAGGAATCTCTTGACCAACAGAACCCCCACCCTCCTTTGCCACATTTGTTGAAGATCCCTCCTTTTCTTTCTTCTTAGCCTTCGAAATGAAAGCCTTCAAATTAGCAGTGGTTAAAGTCGAAGCCTTTTCACCTAGCAAAAACAACCAACAAAATCAATAACTTTCGAAAACATTAAGCACAACAACAAATCCACATAAAGTATACCTAGATATTCCTCTAAAGCCTCCCTATCACCCTCAAGCCTTAGCAATGTCGGTATAGATAAAAGCTCAGAAGATGACATAGCAGACATAAAAAAACCAATAATATAATCTTCACTCTTAACCCTATCCTCGCACTCTAAAACTTGCCGAGGCTCAGCAGACCAGAAAACAGGGAACCTCTCTTCCATCAGGGCATCAAGAAAAAAAGGGTAACACTCCTCACAAATCTGAACCTTCACAAAAAACTCCTTGAAATCCTTAAAAGAAGACTTGTAAAGGCTGAAGATAGCTCGCCCCAGATGACTACTCAAGTTCACCCAGCCACCCTTCCAAACACCTTTCGCTTGAAATAACGAAAAGAAAACTCCAAGGGAAGGATAACAACACAGATGCTCCATAAGACACTCAAAAGCACGAACGAAAGCCCACGAATTTGGGTGAAGTTGCGTCGGAGCATAGTTCAACAAAGACAAAACCCCACACTAAAAATCAGTAAAGGGAAAGCGAACACCCAACTCAATCAACATACATGTGTACACATAGAAATAAGTCCAGTCATCTCTCTTCTCGCAAACTCCATCACTCTTCTCGCACGGTAAGAACCTAACCCTCAAACTGTCCCTACCTCTGACCCACCTCGCACTATTCAACTACATCAACATATCAGAACTACTAAACACCAAAATCCACGATTTCACGTCACTATCAACCCAACCATAAGGGTCATTTTCATCTACAACAACCCCCTTCTTACCCATGCAAACCAAGAAGAAACAGCAGCAAAATGACAAAGAAAACGGAAAAGTTACCTTTTTTACTCATCATGCCACTCATAAACAAAATCCAAACTTGTAGAAGCCTAACGGATGAGGGGACAGGGAGTTACTTCGGCACATTACCCCACGAAGCCCCCTCCACTTCCCATTAACTACACATGGCGTCACCCCACTTCCCGCCATAAAAAAACATTCCATATAAAGCCCAATTTACAAAGCCCAAAAACAAATAAACTTGGCAAGAGGAACACGTTGAACTTGGGGGCTTCCTAAGGCAACGAATCCACGACAACTAAAAGCTCCAACATCAATAGGCCGAGGATATAAAAAAGCTCAACATGTTCCTCATGCCGAGCTTGGGGGCTGTGTACCTTCCCGATATCCTCGGCCAAATATTCCAATATCCTCGGCCAACAAACTATAAAACCGAGAATAAGTCCACCAATTCAAATCATGTCGATATCCTCGCATAATAGAAATTCAGAATCCCAATCCTAATAACAAACAAACCCGAGCATTACTCGAATATCCACTTATTTAAACTGATGAATATAACTCGTCAAGGCAGGAAAAAAGGAGGAAAAGAGCGAGTAATTGGCAATTCATAAGAAATATCCGATCATCATCCCCACACTTTACTTTTTCTCAGTTTTATTTCTTAACGTTTTGCTTTTAAGTTTCTTATTCCGATAACTAACTTGGGCGTCGGAGTCCTTTTTGCAGGGTCCACGCCGAGGTCACCAGTTCATAGGAGCAAGCTTCCGAGTCCTCCCTTAGCTGTGTCGCCGACCATATCTCGGAAGCATACTCTGGACAGAACACTCCCTTTTCCAGATTTCCTTCTCCCTGTATTTTGAGATGATGTTGAATTGGTAATCAATTAATTTGTTAGCGATTGAATCTTGAATTTGTTGCTGTCTTGCTGAATAATCACCGAGTTTAATTTTTTTTTGTCTTTGCTAAAAATCATCAGAGTTGAATTTGTTACTGATTATCATCGAACCTTGAATTTGTTGCTGGCTTGCTCAAACACCTCCTATTATGTTTTCTATGCACTACTTGTGTATGTTACAGTTTTCATATGATCGGGCTTACAATTTGTTGTTGTCTTGCTCAAACACCCCCTATTATATTTATCTCTACAATTTTCATATTGTACATTGCTTCATGATTTCAGTTTGTTTTTGCATGATATACTTCAACCGATAGCTTGTTTCCCCTGAATGAATTAAAATAAAAAACTATAAACTGAACATGTACCCCATTCGGGTATTTGGATCAAATAAAAGCAAACAAGCTAAACCCCCAACTGACAAAAGGAAAATATAGCCAGTCTTATGATTGGACCAAGAGCAAGAATGTTCATTTGTTTCACATTTTGATAGGAACCTGGGGGTCTTAATACACTGTGATCTGTGGAGCTGTTTTATGTGATTACATTCTATTTTATGTAATCCTTTTACCAAAAAAAGGAAAAAGAATCTGTATCCCTCAACCATTTCTTAATGGATGCAGCGCTTTGAGATAGTTAATGGTGTCACTGAAGTTGAAGGAATAGCAGAGGAGAAAACTACAGGTGCTGAAGCGGACGAAGGTACTAATTACAAGATCACACATTTTCCTTAAATAGCATTTCAATTCATTCACTGATAACATTTTGATTTGGTTTTGTAGAAAAAGGAGTACCTGCTTTTTGGCTCAATGCAATGAAAAACAATGAAGTGTTAGCTGAAGAGGTTAGTTGATTCTATCAATAGTAACTCCTTTTTTTTTAATATTTATTTTATATCTTGCAACCAAGTCTTAGTGTTAGCTTAAGAGGTTAGTTGGTTCTATTCAATAGTAACTCCTTTTTTCTTTTAAATGTTTATTTTATGTCTTGCAACCAAGCTAATTTTAAGTCTTTGTGAAATAGATTTCAGAGCATGATGAAGGTGCTCTCAAGTTTCTCAAAGATATCAAGTGGAGCAGGATAGACAACCCAAAAGGATTCAAGCTTGAGTTTTATTTCGATACTAATCTTGATTTCACAAACACTATTTTGACAAAAGCATATCACATGATTGATGAGGATGAGCCAATATTGGAAAAAGCAATTGGGTGAAGACCCCTTCAATGGAAATAATCAAATCCATCTCAGGCATCAAGGTTATTCCTCTTTTAGGCCTTCATTTACTTTATAGCAAAGTGTGTACTAAAATTTTTTGTTAATGAATAATTTGTAAAGCCACATTGATCATATATAACCACAATTAGTTATTTGGAAAGTGTATTTTTGTGGCTTTCTCTTTACATCTCAAACTCAATTTTTTTTAAATATATATATATTTTTTGGAAGTTCGATGTTTGAGTTCTTTTTTAAAGTCAAACCATTATAAAAAATATGATAACTTTTATAGGAGGGAAGATTAGGCCCTGGTTAGGTCATTTGTTTTTTGCAATCCTGGTTGTCTCTCTTTATCATGATTTTCCTTTCCACCTGCTAACAGTATATAGGTTCTCACAATCTGTGATTACTTTTAAGATCTGGTATTCACCTTCAATCCAAAAGATAAGATGTGACTTGTTACTTTTGTAGGTTCAAGTCCGTGAAAGAAACCACCAACCCGTTGATGAGGTCACGGTATGTGAATACACAAACTTATCTAGTTGCTTATGAATATTCCATCCTCTTTTGAAAACTAGGAGATTATTCAATTGATGAATTGGAATGTGGTTGCAGGTGGCAGTGACTTTGGTGGAGCTGTCGGTTGATGGTTGATGGGAAGCAGAAGCTGATGAATTAAAAAATTATTAAAATTGATACGTTGCAAGTATAGTTCTTAATTCACCGAAAATCTACCTATCAATTTAGAAATGTGTCACAAAGAGTTTAAATCAAAATTACTGGGAGTTTTAAGTCCCAGATCATCTCCCAACGAGTTGCAGAGAAGGGTGCTATCTTATTAATCAGAGGTTCGAAGAAATTGAGGTAAGTAAATTGGAATGTTTGATCTTTGAATTCTGAATTTAACATTGGAGTAATTTTGTCCCCTTATTTATTTGTTTATCATCTCTCTTTTTTTTTTTGAATTGAAATAAATAAAGCGTATCAACGCACATAGATTTTTGATTCTTATAGTTTCACATGAATAGGTATCCAAATTCCCTTTAAATTTTCATGACACATCCCCTTAACAACTTTTTTTCCCACATATAATGCCATATGGGCTTTTTCATAAACACATAGCATGCATGTAGAATAAGCTCTTGAAAGTATGAATTTGAACATGCAAGCAATCCCTTAAAAAGTAATATATATGATTGTCAAACAAATTTATAACAAACCATAAGCACATAAAGATAAATAATGACTCACATAAATAGATAACATCAAGTAAAAAGGAAAAGAAAAGAAAAGAAAATAAGAACAATGAAGAAAAGATAAGAAGATAACATATGAAAATAAGAAGAATAGTAGAAAAGTGAGAAAGAAGAAAAGAAAAACCTTGTTAATGGGGGTGAGAAAGATAGAGAATGAAAGGTGAGATAGAAAGGGGAAGGGAGAAAGAAGAAAGAAGGAGGGAAAAGAAAAATTAGGATTTAGAGGAAAGAAAGATAAGATAATTTGGCAACTGAGGTTGAGATGTGCGGCGCATGCGACGCGGCCGCGGAAGGCACACGTTCGCGTGGTTGCGCTCCAGGTAAGGTGACGCGATCGCGTCGGTCATGCGGTCGCGTGACCTATGTTGCGCTGCTGGCGCGAGTGCAGCCTCGCTCCAGCACAACTCTCTGTTCGATTCATTTTAATTGCCAAAATTGGGTGACGCGATCGCGTGGGTCACGCGATCGCATGAGTGTGCATTATAAAATGGGTGACGCGGTCGCGTGACAAGGATTGTGCTTCCAGCACCAATCCAGCATCACTCTCGCACAGAATGCGACTGTGCACCCTTTTACGTCGAAAACTCAGGGCACGCGGCCGCGTGGGAGGCCATGATTTCCATGCGACGCGGTCGCGTCAGCGACGTGGTCGCGTGGGGTAATTTGTGCCATTGGCACGACTCCAGCGCTGCTCCTGCATAACTTGCTGTTCATTTTTTTTTCTTTACTCCCCCTGCCGCGCGGACGCGTTGCTGGTGCGATCGTGTCGCACGGTGAAATTTTTTTTTAAAAAAAAGAAATATAAGGACATGTAGGTGTAAAAGCATGAAAGTATTAATAAAGAGAAGAGTTATTGAAGAAGAAGAAAAAAAACTAAAAGTGAAGAAAAGAACGATCATACCGCGGTGGGTTGTCTCCCACCAAGAACTTTGCTTTAACGTCCGTAAGTTGGACGCTCCACTAGCTCAATCTGCTGCTATGTGGGGATCTTCCAAGTGGAGGATCTCAAGCTCCTTGCTTTTCTGCACCTTCTCACTATGGTACAGCTTTAGGCGGTGTCCATTAACTTTAATAAGTTCAGAGCTTGAAGGATGGCTTAGGTGATAAACTCCGTACGGTTCAGCCTTCTCTACTCTGTATGGACCTTCTCATTTTGATCTTAACTTACCGGGCATTAGCCTTAGTCGAGATTTGTAAAGGAGGACGAAATCTCCAGGTTGAAATTCTTTCTTCTTGATGTTTTGATCATGCACAGCTTTCATCTTTTCCTTGGAAATTCTGGAATTCTCATAAGCTTCTAGGCGAAGGTTCTCCAGTTCCTGCAGTTGCAACTTTCTTTCAGCTCCGGCCTTCTCAATTTCCATGTTGCACTCTTTAACTGCCCAGAAG
>NC_029787.2:109361706-109362520 GCF_000816755.2 Arachis ipaensis
TACATCAAAAATTTCATAGAAAAGCATATAGTGTTGAGGCATCTCATCCCTCCTGGATATATTACCAAAATTCTGGCATGGGATACAAGATTTGTAAAACTCAGCAACGTCTCTAAAAAGAGTAGGCCACCAGAATCCACAGTCTAAAATCTTTCTAGCTGTTCGTTGAGAGCCAAAATGTCCTCCACTCTCAGATGAGTGACAGGCCTCTAAAATGGACTGAAATTCTGATTGAGGCACATAACGTCTAATTATCTGGTCAGCGCCACATCTCCATAAATATGGGTCATCCCATATATAATATTTAGACTCACTTTTCAGCTTGTCTCTTTGATGTTTAGAAAAATGTGGAGGAAATGTGCGGCTAACTAAATAATTAGCAACAGGTGCATACCAAGGAACTACCTCAGATACTGCTTGTAGGTTATCAAAAGGAAAATTATCATCTATAGGAGTAGAATCATCCTTAATATGTTCGAGGCGACTCAAGTGGTCTGCTACTAAATTCTGATTACCACTCCTATCCTTTATTTCTAAATTAAATTCTTGTAGCAGTAGTATCCAACGTATAAGTCTAGGTTTGGACTCCTTTTTAGCTAATAGATACTTTAGAGCTACATGGTCCGAATACACTACTACTTTGGTACCAAGTAAATAGGCCCGGAATTTATCCAGAGCAAAAACAATAGCAAGAAGTTCTTTCTCAGTAGTAGTATAATTGGACTGGGCAGTGTCTAAAGTCTTAGACGCATAGGCAATAACAAAAGGATCCTTACCTTCACGCTGAGCCAGCGCTGCTCCTACTGCATGGTTG
>NC_029787.2:109365906-109367729 GCF_000816755.2 Arachis ipaensis
GGTAGTGACTCCGGACTTCTTAGGCACCACTTGTACTGGGCTTACCCATTCACTGTCTGAAATGGGATATATGATACCGGCCTCCAATAGTCTGGTCACCTCCTTTTTGACAACTTCCAAGATGGTGGGATTCAATCTCCTTTGGGGTTGACGGACAGGTCTTGCTCCCTCTTCCAAAAATATTCTGTGCTCACATACTTGAGGGTTGATTCCCACTATGTCTGCCAAACTCCACCCAATTGCCTTCTTATGCTTCCTTAGCACATCAAGTAACTGCTCTTCTTGTTGAGAAGTCAGTTCTCTTGCAATAATAACCGGAAGCTTCTGCTCATCCTCGAGATAAGCATATTTGAGATGTGGAGGGAGAGGTTTCAATTCTAACTTTTGATCATGGGCAGGCTCTGGATTATCTGGGGCTTGTTAAAATGGCGAAGTGTTCTCATTGTCAGTTAAGAGGGTCCCCACACTTGGACCTTATCCAGTGTGCCTCTCTTCAAACTCTTCTTTTTGAACTTCAGCCACACTTTCGTCTATGACATCACACCGGAAGATAGAACAATCTTCTGGGGGGTTGTCAATGACTCCATTCAGACTGAAGATCACTATGCGGCCATCTATTTCAAAGGAGTATGTTCCTGAAAAAGCATCCAATTTGAATTTTGATGTTTTCAGGAATGGTCTTCCAAGTAGGATTGATGATGGCTTATCTGAATCATTATGGGGAATCTCCAAGATATAAAAATCAGTGGGAAATGTGAGCCCTTTAATGTTCACCAAAACATCTTCAGCAACTCCAGCCACTGTAATAATGCTTTTATCTGCTAACACAAAACGAGCTGCCGACCTTTTTAAAGGAGGGAGCCTCAAAACATCATATATGGACAAAGGCATTATACTGACACATGCTCCTAAATCACACATGCAATCATAAATTACTACACTACCAATACTACAACTAACTATGCAAGGACCTGGATCACTACATTTTTCAGGTAATCCTCCCATTAAAGCAGATATAGAACTACCTAAAGGAATAGTTTCTAATTCATTAATCTTGTCTTTATGGATACATAAGTCTTTTAGAAACTTTGCATATTTAGGTACCTGCTGAATAACATCAAAAAGGGGGACAGTTACCTCGACTTTTTTGAATATCTCTACCATTTTAGGATCAGGTTCCAGCTGCTTCCTGGGCTTCCTTGCAAGCTGTGGAAATGGAAAGGGAATAGTGGTTTCCGTGGTGCCTGCGCCTTTTGGTGCTTCTTCTTGTGGTTGAGCTATCTCTTCTTCAGCTATGTCCTGTATATCCTCTTCCTCTTCAACATCTTCAATTTCCACTACCTCTTCAGCTGAGGCGTATTCTGGTGAGCTTGGTTCCTCCTGATTCTTCTCCTGCAGTGTAGTTCCAGACCTCAGGGTGATGGCATTAATGCCTCCCTTTGGATTGGGTAATGGTTGAGAGGGGATTCCAGTGGTGCTTGAAGGTTGGTTACTGGAATTTTGTGCTGAACCAAGCTGTGTCATAAAAGCTTGCAGAGTAGAGTGAGACCATTCAGACTAGCATTAATACTGTTCACGATGGTACTTTCCATGGCCAATTGTCTTTTCTCAAAAGCTTGTAATAAATCTTCATTAGAAGATACAGAAGAATGAGGAAATTGAGAGGTTTGCTGCTGATTGTTCGGTGGTCCTTGGTTTTGCCTCAGGTGAGGTGCTCGGTAAAGTTGATTTTGCTGCCTGTTGTTATTATTATTCCACCTCTGATTTCCCTGATTATCTCTGCCTCCCCTGTTATTGTTGTCCCTCCAATTCTGGTTTGAATT
>NC_029787.2:109367735-109384188 GCF_000816755.2 Arachis ipaensis
AATCAGAAAGTGAACGTGTCATTTGACGGAAGAAACATGCAGCTCATAGTAGCAAAATTAGATAAAATGCAAATAAATAAATTCTAATTAATAAAATTAGCACTCTATTGCAACTTCCCCGGCAACGGCGCCAAAAATTGATGGAAAGCAGAAGCTGATGAATTAAAAAATTATTAAAATTGATACGTTGCAAGTATAGTTCTTAATTCACCGAAAATTTGCCTATCAATTTAGAAATGTGTCACAAAGAGTTTAAATCAAAATTACTGGGAGTTTTAAGTCCCAGATCGTCTCCCAACGAGTTGCAGAGAAGGGTGCTATCTTATTAATCAGAGGTTCGAAGAAATTGAGGTAAGTAAATTGGAATGTAAACTGAGGGAAATTAAATGATATGAATAAAAGCCTTGACTGGGAATTGATTAGTTAGAATCTCTATCATTGATGGAGTGATTTTTAAGATTGATTTATAATTAACGGTTACTCTGTTTAGTTATCCTTTACTAGGTAAGGCAAAGTCAAACAGGTTGGATTACTAGATCCGTTCACGAGTTACAACCCACTTAGTTCAAAGGGATTGACGTTGGTGACAGGATAGCAATTCAACAATTAACCCAATTACAAATTTTCTTTCAATCCTTCCAACTCAAGAGTTCCTTTTCAATCAATTCCCCATCAAGTAATGAAACTACTCACGCATTGTAAATAATAAATCCATAACACATAAAAGGGAATTAAAAGAAGACATGATTATCGGAATTAAAATTGAATTAAAAAGAAATAATCCTTGCATTAATTAATCATAAAAGTATCTGAATGACAAAATTGAACATAACAAAGAACATGGAAGAATAGAACTAAGTTAAGAGAACAAACTAGAATGATGAAGTCTTGATGAGGAAATAACTCTTCTCAATGTTCCAATGCTAAGGCCAATTGAAAATTAAAATTCTAAAAACTAGAGAGAAAAAAAAAACCTAAGAGAGTGAAAAACTAGATCTAAAACTACTGAATGAATGTGTATGTTGTTTCTGCATATTCTCTGACTCTAGTCTGCTGTTCCGGACCAAAAACTGGGCCAAAATAAGGTCCAAAATCGCCCCCAACGAATTCTGCAGATTATGCAGATCGCACATGTCACGCGATCGCGTCATCCATGCAGACGCGTCGCTTGCGCTTTCTAATCTGCGCGGCCGCGTCATTGCGATTTGCGCTCCTTCGCGCGGTTGCGTGAGCCATGCGACCGCATCACTTCTCGCTGGTTAGCTCCTCAAATTCTTGTGTTCCTTCCATTTTTGCTAGCTTCCTCTCCAATCTCCATCTCATTCATGCCCTATAAAGCCTGAAACACTTGACACACAGATCACAGCATCGAATGGAATAAAGGAGAATTAAAATTAAATAATTAGAGTCTCTAGGAAGCAATTTTCAAACATGTACTAAATTTAGGAAGGAAATCTAAATGCATGCTAAATTGATGAATAAGTGGGTAAGGATCATGACAAAACCACACAATTAAACACAATATAAACTATAAAATAGTGGTTTATCAATGGTTCTATTATGGGTACTGTTGAAATTAAGCTTACTGAAGAAGGAGTAGGAGGCCTCGGTTCTATTATGGGAGAGGAACAATAACTATGACCTGGCTTTACTTACATTTTATTATTGTTAAGACATTGACCAATTTGCATTCGATGTTGTGTGTTTACTTTATTTAATTAAAAACAAGAAGTAAACAAAGTTGAACAAAAAGAAAAGACTTGCAATTTCCTTAATTATAAACCTTCCCTTAAAGCACATAATAGTTAGCAAATAACAGGGCATTTTTCTTGCTTTTACTTTGACACACTAATCCTTTTCCACTGTCTCTCTTTTTCTCTTTACTTCCCCCCTCCTCCCCTCTTGCGATTCCACATATATGATGTAGCTATCTGTGTCATTACAGGTTTTCCCTAATCACATGAAACTACAGATTAATGGAGAGATTGTTGGAGAAAAACCGTTGTCATCAAATAAGGAACCCAGTTCAAATGATTTGAGGAAAATAGTTTTGGCAAATATTGGTGGAGATGGAAATATTTCACACGGTTATATGTACAATTTTCAAGTTTTCCCTTCTATTTCATCTATTAAAGATCACCATATGAAGGTGATTGGGTAATTATAATTTTGTTCCTTGAAATGGCACTATAATTTTCTTGATTACTGATATGGACAGTTATTGTTACCTTTCTGTTTATAACTAACTAACTGTTGTGTGTGAAACCAACCATGTAGCATGAAAGAGTATGAAGAGAGGGTAGTATCACTGGCCTTGAGTCGCCCAAAGCTTCAAGCTCTCACTAATAAGCTTAAGTCTGTTCGCATGACTTGCCCTTTATTTGACACAGCTCGCTGGGTGAGTTTAATACTCCCTCTCCTTTGCCTCAAATTATAAATGTATCAAATTCTTTTTTGTGACAGATAGTTTTAGATAGTATGTAGTTTATAAGATGCATTGTTCTGAATTTTGTGGGTGAGGAATCTTGAAAGAGGATATCTTAAAATGTGGAATCTACATTGCTCTGGTCAACGTCCCCAACATTTCAAGGTCACCGAAAATGATCTTGAATATCCTTATGACAGATATATATATATATATAGGTGTTAGACAAGAATGTATATAAGAAAATCAAGAAAAAGTAGACCGATCTTGTACTTGATATGTTGATGAATCTGAGTGTAATTCTGTTATAGCAATCACGAACATATCTATTTTGCTAGAAATCATGGATGAGTAATTTATTGTGTTTTGGCTTCACAATGCTCTTGATTAATTAACTAGAACATTAACAAGATATACAAAAAAAGAAAAAAGGGGGGGACTAATAACTTTTCACTAAAACTCAAATGAACCAAAAGTTGAATCAAATACAACAAATTTGTTATTTATTATCATATATGAATTGCCAGAGCCAAAGCAATATATCGTACAAATAGAATGAAATGATGGTGCTTCACTTTATCAAATTAGTTATTATCGTATTAGAACTGTTTTTCAAGGTAGTTAATTACTTTTTTATCCACTTGAAAAGCTTTAGTCAAAACTTCAGGAGAAATAGGTGGAGTGGATCTAAAAACAGCATTTGCAACTGTGATAACACCTGGATTCTGACTGCTAAGACCAGAAATAACAACAGCGTTGCCATAACCGGAGAGATTCTAACCAACACCAAAGTCCAGTTTCCCCCATAACATGAAACCAGTGCTTGGGGACTTCTAGAAGGGACAAATGCCTTAATCGAAAATTCACAATTTTCACTTGAACCAATCCCATGGAGGCAACCTGATGCAAGCCAAGATCCTGATTTACAAGTTCCCAAGGGTAGTGAGACTTTGACAACAGCTTCAAAATCCTCCCACTCTGTATATGGTGAAATTGAGAAAAGGATTGCAGATCTTCAGTTTAAAAATTCAGGAAAGGATCTCAGAGCCCTTAAGCAGATTCTGGAAGCAATGCAGAGATACAAAGATTCACTAGATATTACAAGAGAATAGGAAACAAATTACCCTTCTGACAGAGGTCTAAGTGAAAGCTCGGAACTACAGACACCAAGACAACCCCAATAACCACTTTCTCTGGTCAACTCTATCCTCATCATATCTGCTACTAAGTCTAGCACAAGAGAAATGATTGGCTTTCCTGGCATCAAGCTCCTGAATACATCTCTGTGAGCTGTAAACTCTGAAAATACTATATCCTCTTCATAGCTGCCAAAGATAATTTAACATAAATAAAAATAGCTAAATAAATCAACAACACCGTTAACAAATAAAATTCTAATTGAGTTTACTTACTTATCCATCAAATGATCACCATACAAGTATGCTGCAATTGCAAGTTCAGTTTCGTCCAAACTCATTGAAGCTGTTGGTCTAAAACAGACTTGCACCCACTAAATATATAAAGAAAAATTGTTATTAGTGAAATAATAATAATAATAATAATAATAATAATAATAATAATAATAATAATAATAATAATAATAATAATAAATTACTTATTACTTAGTACTCACACTAGGTAGCTCTAATCCATGAATATTGATTGGAGCAAGTGAATCTGTTCTCCTTTTTTTAGCAATGGACAGATCTGTCTTGGCCTTCTCAATACAGCATAGCAACAATGGATTATTCGATGCACTACTTTGTTGGTTAAGAGTCTTAGAATTGGAACCAAAGACCTTAAACACCTTAGAGGGAGAGCTGACATTATTTTCCAATCGTTGAACAAGAGATTGGACTATTTGGGTCAATTGCTCAACAGAATTAGCTAATGAGTCTAAAGTCACTCTATCCTTCAATGATGGATTGGGTTCACTGTAACATTAGAACATTGCATGCAGGGTCATAAACGCATAACATTAAATACCAGTAAAGATAAACAAATAATAGATATTAGAAATAGAGAATATTCAGCAGATCATGCATTGCAAAAATCAGGTTAAGACTATACCTTACAATCTACATAGTCAACTTATGGTCAAAAAACAAAAATTACAGAGTCAAAATTCTTCAACTTGACCCCAAAAATTTTTTACAAAATAATTAAAAAAACTACAGTTACTCTCAAATTATGCCCCCACCACCACTAAGCCCCAAACTATAGTAACACAGTTCGTCATCATCAGAATAAGCTTATGCACCAAAGCTAACCGATCAAACACAAAAACAACTTCAAAAAGGGGAAGAAAAAAAGGAGTAAATTTTGAGTCAACTATATACTTAAAAATAATAAAAACAGAGAAATTTTGTCTTTTTACTATTCCTTAAAAAAAGAAAAAAGGTGAAGGTACATGAGAACTAAGGAAAAATTAATAAAAGAAGAAAGAAAGTACCTTTTGTTGAAAAAGAAGAATAAAGAGAGAATATTGTTGTCGTGCTAGAAGGTTTTCTTAGATTAGGAATGTTATTAAGAGCAGTGCTTGTTGTTTGAATGAAGAAGAAAGAGTTCGTGTTGAACACGGAAGATTGAAGGGAAGAGAAGTGAAGTGAAGTGAAGAGAAAGAGTTTCCGTAAAAGCAGAGAAATTTCATCCTTATACTCTTCTACTTCCTCCTCTATCGCCGGAAAAGTAGAGAGCGAAGGAAATCAGCAGCGAGAGAAAGTTTTCCTGGAAAATCAGTGAGAAAAAGGGAACGAAAAAGAAAAGAAAAAGAGAAGAAAGAAAATTTAGCAGTGAGCAGTGAGCATTGGAAGCATCTTTTTTTTTCTTTTAAAAGAATCAACATAATTTCTATTAACAAATTATACAAGACCATTCAGAATAAATTTATAATACAAGAAAGAAAAAAAATAGTACATACTTGTTCAGAATTTCAGTTGGTTCTTGACAAATCTTCATGTTAGGAATAGAATTTGCCTCAACAGAAGTAGCTCAATTATTTCTTCGCGTTTTTACCATTGTAATTAGCTTGTAGTGTTATGTGTTTGAGAATAAAAATACATAACAATGATAAAAGAGAGTTGTTATTATATATCAATTTACGGTAAATCTATATTAAATGCAAATTCATTCTAATTATTGACAATCTAATTAGTTTATAATCAACATAAATCAATTCAATTATATTATTTATAAGTAAATCATATATTCCGTCAAAATCAATATTACAAATTTAAATGCTAGTATTACGTAGAGTTATAAGTTAAAATAAGCTAAAATTCTTTTTGAAAGATATTTTTCAATAATAAATAATAAACAAACAAAATTTTATTCTATATGTAAAAACACTCCTCAGCATATCATTAGCAAATTATATTCACATTATAATTCTAATTGTGTTACATATATGCTTGAGTGTTTGATATGGGTAAGCGAGAATCATCCGGATCACCTCAACGTAGCGAGAACAAGAGAGACACAAGAGATGTTAGCATTAATGCTATAGATAACCAACTCTTACATTATTCGTACTTGAACCATATACCTCATAAACCCCAATTTTTGTATTTATGTACCCCGGTCTTTATACTGCTGCAGTATATTCTAACCAATATCCGACAACCATGCATCCATCACTATACAACATATTCCCACCATCATTTATTGTAGGTCCAACTGTCATAAATTTTCAGCCTCCTACTCTCTTATATCCTTGTCAATCTACTAATCCAAGAGATACAGATGAAATTTTTAAACTGCTAAAATCTCCACAACACCATCAGTCTGACTCTGGTACAAATAAAAAGGCATCAAAACAGACAAGTGTACGCGATAAGAAGATATCTACAGCCAAGAGAAGAATTGTCTAGAATTCACATTTGTCTGAAAATAAGGTTGGTGTGAAGGCTGCCTCCATTAAAGAAAACTTTTCAAAAAATAAAAAAACTCCACCAGGGACCTCACACAAATCTCTAACTGAGGAGCAAAAGGCACTCTTAAAAAAGAGTACACCAAGTGGATATTCTATTAGCATGCCTACCCTAAACCAGAAAAAGATCGAGCACAATAAACAGAGAATTGAATGGCCATCTGTAAGTTTTCATATCACAAGCATGAATCCTCTACGGTTACATAACTTAGTGATCTTACCAATTTTTTTTTTTTTTTTGCAGTGGATCCCGATTTTATTTAAGCCTCCTGCATACATGGATTTGGATGACTTAGATATTAAAATAGCAACGTATGTGTTTGCACCAAATAAAAAAAGGTTAAATCTCTCATTATCTATCTACTAAAAATTTTAAAAATAGTTCAATATTAATGTGATTCGTATTTGTAGGGATGAGGTATTGGCGACAACAAACAAATTTAGCGGAACTCGTGACAATTTCAAGTCATTAATTCCCAAGGAGTGGCTATATGGGGATGTAAGTGCATAATTAAACTGCTATTTATAGCATACTTTAATTCCTAATATATTTATTATTTACCACATAGGTGTTGGATTTGGTGGCTACTATGCTAACCATGCAGGAGAAAGAAATAGGATGTCAAACACACTGGTATTTGCCAGCTGTGTTTTCGGTACGCAATATCTTTTTCAGGCTTGTTACCGTTTTTATTTATTTTATCTTATTACTTAATTGGTGTCACTGACTTAGCTCCTAACTATTAAATTCAACAATTCATACTGCAATATGATACCAAAATTGAAGTTCTGTTGAAATATTATCAAAAAGAATTTATGGAAAAAGTTGACGAAGGTCTAAAAAAGGTATATGATTTATTGTATTTTTAATTTTTTTTATTATTTAATGGAATTTATCTTTATGAACTGATCTATACCTTTTTTAAAAAAAAAATTGAATATAGTAATATTCTAATACGTGAAAGTTGGTACTAGATTTTTTTACCTGTCAACGAGAACAACACACATTGGTATCTGGTTGTTTTTGATTTGTGCAATCATCAAACAATTCTATTAGACTCCCTACCGATTGCTACAGATAAAGAGCAAAAGAGATCGAGTATAGTAAAGCTGGTAAATTAACTTTCTCCATTTTCATTTTTATGACATTTTTTTTAGGTTTCAAATATTGTCCTTTATTTAATTTTTTTCCTATATAAATAGACAAAATATCTAGAAGATATGCTCAAGTATGACTCGTTCTATAAATACAACACTCCGTTCAGACCAAGGATACTTGATTTTGCATTTGTGGATATGCTAGAAACAGGAGAACAAGCTCCTCACTCGTAAGGAATATGTGTATTTGTGTTTTTCTCTTTTAAATTTTTATCTGCATAAGCTAACCGCGTCTTATTTAACACAGTAATGATTGTAGGGTATGGGTGGCAACTTGGATGACAAACTACAGGAAGACATATAGTTATACAATAAATGTAATTTTTTTTGCTAAAAAAAATAGTACTTCAATTGCTAATGTATATGGTTTTGTTGGTAACCTGAAATATTTATATTTTTCAGATTAATGATGGTACAAGGATGTGACTTGCATTGGATTTGATTCTAAGGGCCCACAACTTGATGCTGCGTAATGTCATTGAATCTGCTACCAGAAATTACAATAAGTATAAACAAAAGGAGTCAAACAAAAATTAAATAATCGTAATTGTCATGTAGTCATGTTTAGATTATATTAACTACTAAGACTTGTTAGTTTCATCTCGTTTACTTAAAAAATTATTATGCACTATATTTTTTATGAACTCTTGTTGAAAATTAATGTTTCTATTTTTCGTTCGATTTTAGTTGAATTTAGGTGAAGCTTAATTTTCACTCTAGCATTTTGATTCCTTGAACCACTTCTGTGTTGTAAGCTTAATTAAAAATTTGATACTAAAATATATTAGGCAGTTTAAAATAAAACATGAGAGAATGGTTATAATCTATCTTCTGAAAATCGGTTCGGACCGGCCGGTTGAATCGGTTGAACTACAAACCGCTACAAAAAAAACTCGGACAAATGTTAAAACCCCCAATTTGAAAAACCGCAATTGAACAGTCGAACTGGCCAAGAATTGGTCGGTCGAACCAAACCGTCACCTGGCCGGATTTTTGGAATAAGGGAAAATGCAAAGTTCTGAAAATGGTCCGAACCGACTGGTCGAACCGGTCAAATTGTGAACCGAGGGGAAAAGTGGTTTGGACCAAGATTCTAAAAACCAGTTCGAACCGGTCGGTCGAACCATGAACCGGTATAAAAAATGAATCGGTCATATATCAAAACCGATAGATTCAGGAACCATCGTTGGACCGTCGAACCGGTCGAGAACCGGTCACTCGAACCGAACCGGGACCCGACCGGTTTTCTAAAATTTACTCAAAACGGTGCCGTTGGTTAGACGAACCCTAACCAGTGACCAAAACGCGCAGCACCTTCTTGGCCTCTCCTCTCTCACAGTCTCACTCAGCCACTCTCCTCCTCCTCTCATCGAGCTACTCCTCACTCATTCACTTCCCTCTCTCTGGCCTCTGAACGAACACACTGAAGAACGCAGAGAAGACAGAAGAGAACTCGAACGCAGCTTGGAGGAAGCACCGAAGCAGCCATCTCTCGTCGTCGTTCCTCAACGTCCAGCCACTACCGCTGCTACAGCTTTGGCGCAACGTCGCCTTTGTTCGCCGCGCATCCGTCTCCTTTTTTGCCAAGCTTTTGCATCTGTTTTTTGGCCAACCCTTGTTCGAGCTGCTTAGCCCTCTGTTCAGTCCTCTACGCCGCGTGTTCGAGCCTCTGTTCAGCCACCGTTCTGCCGCCTTTCAGCCACCATTCCGCCATTGTCTGCTTCCATTCAGCCATCTCTGTCGCAATTTGAAGCTCCTCGCTTTCCATGTCTGTTTGAATTTCAGAACTGCTCCATCCTAGGGTGATTTTTTTTCCTTCTTCTTGTTCTTTCTTGTATTAATTATTCAGTTATTGTTTTTTTTATTGTTGTTTTCATGGTTAGTATGTTTTGTAGTTCTTATTTTGTTGTTAGTTTGCTGTAGTTTAAAATGTTAATTGTTCTTGTTATTTTGATTTTCAGTTTTAATTGATCTTATTAACTTGTTAATTTGATAAATTATTGTTTTGGTGTTGTTCTCTACCTTTTGATTGTAATATTGTGTTTTGCTATGGTTAATTTAATAAATTGTTCATTGAGTGGAAGATGAAAACTTGCTGTATTTGCCAGTTGTGTTATTTTCGATATTGCTGCCTTGAAATGTTGTAAGGCCTTTGTTAATTTCTCTTTGGCTTAATTAAATATATCATCCCGTGCTTTTATATATTTCATTAAATTCATTTTATTGGCTAACTTTATATTCATTTTTTTCTTCTAATGGGTAGTTCTCTATGGAAAGATTATACAGTGGAATAGTTCATGGTGTTAAACATGTGCATTTTATATAGCTTCATATGGAAGTATAGTCATTGTTGTCTTAGTCAACACATGGTTCAATGATTAACAGAACGATGTATTTTATTCAATTTGCTTCCAGAGTTGGCGTGTTTGGAGAGTTTTGACATTTCTTGCAGTAAAGTCGCTAATTTTGGCATCAGCTTTCTAGAAGGTACTTTCCGTTTCCTTGTATTATTGTGGTGTTTCAGAATAATCAGGATTTTTTATTTTATAGGTTCAACCTAGCAGTTTCATCTTCTTCCATAGATTTTTCTTTGTTTTCTGTTTTTATGTGAATATATGGTTATAATTCTGAATGCAGCTATCAACCAATCAGTTTGTCTTTTTCGGGGAAAAATTTCAGTTATATATTCAATCTTCCTTGTGCTTCATTTCTTTGATGTAGACTTCAGTTGTATAAATCATTCTTGGAAAAGTCTCTTTGTTTTTCCATTTGTCCTTGTAATTTCTGAAGTTGATATTGTTTATGTTAGTCAGTAGACATGTTGCAGTGTGAACTATAAACAGTACCCATATACAATACTAGCATCTCAGCTTGCCAGTTTAAACATAATTCTTGAGTTTCAGTACTTCATAATTATCTATGCTTCATTAATTTTCGATGATGTCCTGGTTCATTTCAGGGTTGCAAAAGCTTTCCTTACTAAACTTGGAAGGGTGCCTTGTAACAGCTGCATGCTTGGATTCTCTTGCATGTTTAATTGCTTGATATACTTTTATACTTATTATGTTGCTGATCTAGAAAATTGGTCGCTTTATTATATTCCCTAGAAATAATACAACTATACAACTACTAAACCTATAAACCAGCAAACATATTTAAGGATATCCTTCAGTGGTGCCATTGTGAGAATGATTGAATTCTTGTCTTCTCTATATGGAAAATTTAATTTGTACAGTTTGTAGCGTTGAAGTTCAACAAAAGCAAGAAAAAGTTGCCATAAACAAGAATAAGAAGAGAAAAAGATGATACTTTTATTTGCAAAATAAATAACTTGAGTGGTTTATACACTCTGCTGTACAAATGTTATCCTCAATTATCAATACAACCTAAGATATTATCATATTGCAAGCTCAAAATTGCTTCACCAAAATTAATAATGAATGAAAGAATGATTAGAGAGAACTCAATAAAGGCAACCTCAAGCAGAAAGATCATTCTAACATTACAATGCACCCTTGAATTCTTCCAATTTGCCCTCGAACTGTAGGAAGATCAAAGAGTTCTAGCAGCAGTCCCACTGCTTCCCTCCTCTCTTCTGCATCTCTTGTTAGAGACTTCACCACTGGTGATAAAAACTCGGTTTCTGCCATCTTCTCCTGCACAGTAATATTACATAAGATAACTAAGTAATTAACAACAACAAATACAGTCAATTTCACAAGAAATGTTGTCTTATTTTCAGAATTCTACCTTTGTCTCATCTTTGCCCGAAGCCATATTTTGTAACAATTGAATGATGTTAAGCTTCTCTTTTCCATAATCATATTCATAGAAAACTAGATTTTTTGGAGGAAAAAAGAAAAGAAACGAATAATCAGTTACACAAGTAGTAAACCGTAACTGGGAAACACATGATAAAAGAATTAACTTTATAAGAAACTAATGGGAAATTGAGAGCAAAAAAGGGAAAATCAATCACACATTAGTCTCTAAAATTTGAACTATTAGTCTCTAAAATTTGAGTTAGGTAATTTAATATTTTTAATGATAATGTTTAGGATAAAATAAATTTTTATGATACATATGTAAAATTTTAAAGTTAAAAAATAAAAGATTTTATTTATTATAATTATGTTTATTATGAATTTTTTATTTATAAATTATTTTATTTTAAAATATTTTATAAAATTTTAAAGAATTTAAAAAAATAAATTATTCTTCGTTATAAACATGTTTATTATAATTTTTTTAAGTTTTAAAAACTGTTTTAACATTTTTATGCACTACTAGCTCTTAGGTTTCATAGAATTTGATTGAGCAATAATTTTAGTAAAAAAAAAGTTTAGTTCATTATGCCTATTCCATTCTCCTAGCATTTAGTTAGGACCTAACATGTTAAAATTTTAAGTTCAGTCATGGAGAATGATGGCAAAGAGTCGTATAAGGATTGTGATCAATCTGAGAATTTAAGTGTTGAGTATGAGTGCAGTTCCAATGAAAGTGATGATATGGTGGATGTAACTATAGATGAATCAGAGGTAGATATAATTAATGTTGATGGTTTTGAAAAGTTGATAACTGATTTGACCATCGAAGACATATGGGGACTGGTGTTTGATACAGAATCTCAAGTTTGTGAATTTTATGCCAAATATGCCAAGTGCTATGGATTTGTGTCCCGAAAAGACTTGAAGACGGTGGATGCTAATGGCAACATTAATACAAGACAGTTGGTTTGCAATAAAGCAGGAGAAAGACATTGAAAGCACCTTAAAAGGGACAATCGGCAAAGGGAGCATAGGGCAATTACTTGTGTCAACTGCAGGGCGAGATTCGGTTCATTCGTCACTATAGAACGGGTAAATGGAAAGTCAGTATCTTTGAGAGTGAACACAATCATCTACTGTGTCCACCTAAGTACAGACATCTTATTGCCACGAATCGTGGGCTTGATGAGGCCGATAAAACACAAGCAGGCAGCTTGCGAGCATGTGGTGTTAAAACTTGCCACATAATGGGTTACATGGTTTCCCAAAAAGGTGGATATGATAAAGTGGGTTTTATCAGCAAAGACTTACATAACCACATTAGTAAGACTAGGCATGGCAAAGTGAAAGACGGTGATGCATTTGCTGCGTTGACCTATCTGTTTTCTAAGGCAGACAGTGACCCGTTATTTCTAGGAAAGTTCACCTTGAAGGATGGTAGGTTGGATAATTTGGTGTGGGCTGATGGAGAAAGCGTTGTTGATTACGAATGTTTTGGCGATGTACTGGCTTTTGACACCACTTACAAGAAAAATGTATACAACAAGCCCTTAGTCATATTTTCAGGGACCAACCACCATGGCCAGACAACTATCTTTGGATGCGCTCTGCTCTCAAATGAAAGGTCCGAAACTTTCAAGTGGGCACTGAAGGAATTTTCAGAAATCATGTCAGAAAAACTATCCGGAGGTGTTGTGACAGACGGAGACCGTGCTATGAGAGAGGCTATCTTAGAAATATTTCCTGGTATACCACACCGCCTTTGTGCATGGCATCTCCAATGTAATGCGGTACAGAATATAAAAAACAAGCATTTTTGGGATGATTTTAGTGTATTATTGTATGGACAATTTACCGTACAAATATTTGAACATAGATGGAACGAGATCATATCCAAATACGGACTTGCCGAGAATGAATGGGTCCAGGGCATTTATAATGACAGAATGAAGTGGGATACCGCATATTTAAGGGAGCACTTCTTTGGCCACATAAGAACTACATCACAGTGTGAGGGAATTTATTCATTATTGAAGAACTATGTTGACAGTAAAACCAGTCTCCTTGAATTCATGCATAAATTTAGTGAAGTACTAAGGCATTACCGAAACAACCATCTTACTGCTGACTTTGAAACCTTTTATAAGTTTCCTGTTTTGACTACGTGCTTGGAAAGTTTTGAGAAACAAGCTGCTGAACTTTATACTAAAAATATTTTCAAACTTGTGAAAGATGAGATAGAAGCAGCAGGTGCTTTAAATGTGACTGAATGCCCAAACAGTAGAGACATTGTTGAGTACAGCACGAGTGAGTATTTTAATCAGCAATAGGAATTTAAAGTATCTTACAATAAAGACAAGGACCTGTTTGCATGTGAGTGCAGGCTATTTGAGACTCGTGGACTACCGTGCTCCCACATCTTTGGGGTCTTAAAGCATCGCAATGCAAAATGTGTCCCTACATCTCTTATCCTGAAAAGATGGACAAGAGATGCAAAGAGTGATTTTATATGCTCAATTGGCGAGCAAGACACCACTGATGATATAGCGCCCACACTTAGACGCGGTGCAATGGCATCTATTTGTTGGAAGCTTTGTGATATTTCTTCCAAAAATTCAGCAGACTATAGGGAAATCTCAGGTGAGTTACTTAAGCTAATTTCGAAGGTGCAAAATAAAGGTGATGCACAAGCGAGGCTTTCCCCCACGTCAGCGCTAATAGGTGATCCAGCTGCTGTAAAGTCAAAAGGGGCTCCAAGAAAGGTTCCAAAAGGCCACAAGAGGCGAAGATGTTCACATTGTAAGTCAGGCAGGCATTTTGTTAGGACATGTCCATTACTCGCCAAGGAGGACTCCCCCACTGAATACTCAAATGCTGAAGATGAACCAATGGTATTAATATAATGCCTTGCTTAAGGATATACTTTATGCTTACCTATTATTTTAGTGTCTTTCGCAGAACTATTAAATAATCCTATATTTTGAGCACTTTTTAAAATTTTTTTTAGCAGGTTGAAGAATGTGATGCCAATAAATAGACTCCCTCTCAGAACACAAAATCAGTAGAAAATACACCCGTGCACAATAAAAATAATTTTAAAGTAAGCACTTGTCCATGTTATACCATCTATCAAATTTATTGTCATTTCAATTCAAATTTGCAACATATTATTCTCGTAGTGCGTATATTATTTCTTATTATTCTGTTACAAAAAATTAAAGGGTTGTGGAAGCAAGAAGTCTGTATCTAAATTGACAGAAACACCGAAGATTAGAGCAAATGGCAAAAAAAGTTGACAGAAGGTAACATTATGCATATCTAATAATTTATATTAGATAATTCAAGAAGGAAAATTAAAGTCTTAAGTTGAATTTAAATTATATTAATCCAATACACATAAGTGCAACTGAGAGTTTAAGGGCGAGTGAGGCCAACACTTTGAGAAAATTCTTACTCGACTCTAGCTTGTCTGACTAGTTTCTTTATTTATTTTTTTTAAATTCTGTATCGTAATTATTTAAAAATTATGATTTATGTTTAGACCGAAGAAATTAGTCTAAGTCAAGAGACATTAAAAGATAAGACCAACACATCAGGAATAGAAGTGATCGAAGTTCCAGTTGCAGCCACAACCAAGATACCAGGATTGCCACAATATCCTATGCATCATTTTCCAGTGGTCCTTCCTTATCAACCTTATGGTGGAGTCCTCCCTATTCCTTTTCATCCTGTTCCAAATGGCATGGCGTACTTCAACCAATATCCTTCTACTGCCAGAATTACATCATATCCTCAGTTTTCGCATGTCTCGTCGTATTCTAGTGGACCCAGTGATAGCAATACATGGGCTGGACTTTTGAATGATGTCATCAACAATAAAAAGCCATAGAGTTATAATCTATATATTATATTTTTAATTTATGCATGTTAAAGTTGCTGATTATATATTATATTTTTAATTTTTGTTACCCCTTGTCTGTTTAGTAATGACAGAATGTGCAGATATTGGCATCCACAATGAATGATTATTAGTTCACCAGTCTGTGTTCACTTTTTAAGTTTTGTTTTAAGATAATATTTTTCTGTTGAAAGTTTGTAATGTGCCATGGTGTTTGAGGTTAGTAAGTTAATCAATTTTACACCTATATTCTCCAAATTACAAAGAAGTATTTTTGTTCCCCTACTTAGTAGTTTTCCTCCATAAGAAGATTTTTCAAAGATGTATTTCAATATTTGTTATTTCTCTCATCCATTTGCATGGCAATGGTGTCTGGCAGTTGTGAAGGTTGATCCAATAATGAGTCCTATTGCTGAGGGCGAGACCAATAATCAATCTGCTTGTAATAAGATTTGGGGCTCTAAAGATTCTGAAAAAGGCCTCCATGAAGAATCTACTCCAGTTGCAAATAATTCTCATTCAAATATTGAGAAGCTCCAAAATCTTTTATTAGATTCAAAGGGGGAGACACTGTCACAAACATCCCTCGCAGTTCTTAATCGAGAGAAGAATGAGCTGGTAAAAACCTTTTTACTGCTTTTCTTAGTGACATTAATGTTTAATTCACTCTAAGTAGATGGCTATGGCCACCTACACATGGTTATTTATCATTAACCTGATAAAATAGTAAAAGAAACTTTTTTGGCTGGTATGTTCCTATAATGTTGCTTGTCCCTTTTTTTGTGTCTGCTTCTCTCAGTATTTATTTTAAAGGAAAAACATTCTTTCAGTTACTTCCCTTTTATAATTAATTTTCTCAAATATCAAGCAAATTCTCAAAAAGATGCCTGTTATTTTCTTATTGGCATTTTCCCTATTTCATGATCACATCAAATTTTGTTTGCATTGAAGGTATAGTATTTGAGCGCATAATTGACTTAAGCAAACTGATATTTTCACCTATCATTTAAACTTTGTCAATGTGTGGCTTGAAAAGATGTTGATTGGTTTTGCTTGCTTGACAGATGTGGAAGATAGTCTGTGTAACACCCTAACTACCAAAGCTCACGCTACCGGCTGTGCGACTCTGATAGGTCAGACATTACGACGACTTTTATATTATTTAATACTAAAATATGAGCCTGTTTAAAACTTTAAACCGCAATACCGCTCCCAAAAATACTTTCATCCGATAACATACATCCATAGATACCATACAACTTACAAAACTCACAGAG